>NC_062551.1:168472249-168784161 GCF_016906955.1 Phacochoerus africanus
GAATCTACCTCGCGAGTAGGCATCGCGGCACGTGGGCAGTGAGGACTCGGGGCTGTGAGCCAAAGACCTCAGTGTGTTCTTGGATCTCCGAGGGTTTTAAGGAGCTGGTCAGTGGGTTTCTCTAGACCAGAGGAAGCAGGTCCGTGGATACCAGGGGCACCCCACCGGGACGGATTTGGGGTGAAGATGCTGTTGTAGGCAAATGCATTTACTTTTGTTTTGCCTTTCCACTGAAGAGGAACTTAGCGTGTGCTCACGCGCGTCCTAAGGGTACAGTTCAGGGACTCATCCCAAAGTGAATGCTCTTGTGTGGCTCCCATGCCAAGACGCAGATCCCGGCCCTGACTCCTGGCAGTCCCCGACCCCTCACCCCCAAACCCACCACTATTCTGCCTTTTAACACCAGAGATAGCTTTGCTTGTTTTTTTAAAAAAGTTAAAAAATTTAACTTTTTAAAAAATTAAAAAATTTTAATACCTTTTAAAGGCGACACTCCAGAGTTCCCGTCGTGGCGCAGTGGTTAGCGAATCCGACTAGGAACCATGAGGTTGCGGGTTTGGTCCCTGCCCTTGCTCAGTGGGTTAAGGATCTGGCGTTGCCATGAGCTGTGGTGTAGGTTGCAGACGCGGCTCGGATCCCGCGTTGCTGTGGCTCTGATGTAGACTGGTGGCTACAGCTCCGATTAGACCCCTAGCCTGGGAACCTCTGTATGCCTCGGGAGCGGCCCAAGAAATAGCAAAAAGACAGAAAAATAAAAAAATAAAGGCGACACTCCGCTTACAGCTGTTAAAAACTATTGGCTATATCCCCATAGTGTATAACATCTCCTGAGAGCCTGCCTTACACCCCGTAGTTTGAACCTCCCACTCCTCTACCCTTATCTTGCCCCCCTCCCCCCGGCAACCACTAGTCTGTTCTCTAGGTCTGTGTGTCTGCTGCTTTTCTGTCACATTCACTAGTATGTTGTATTTTTTTTTAGATTCCACATTTAAGTGATAACGTACAGTATTTGTCCTTCTTTCACTTATTTCACTTAGCGTAATGCCCTCCAGCTTCATCCATGCTGCTGCCAGTGGCAAATTTCATGCTTGTTTTTGGCTGAGTAGTATTCCACCGGCTGTGCACTACCTCTTCTTTATCCACTCATCTGTTGGTGAACACTTAGTGTCCATACCTCAACAGGCGGAAATAATGCTGCTGTAAACATTAGGGTGTGTGGAGTTCCCGTCATGGCTCAGTGGTTAACGAATCCGACTAGGAACCATGAGGTTGCGGGTTCAATCCCTGCCCTTGCTCCGTGGGTTAAGGATCTGGCGTTGCTGTGAGCTGTGGTGTAGGTCACAGGCGCGGCTCGGATCCCGAGTTGCTGTGGCTCTGGCGTAGGCCAGCAGCTGCAGCTCCAATTCGACCTCTAGCCTGGGAACCTCCATATGCCATGGGAGCGGCCCTAGAAAAAGACACAAAGACCAACAAACAAACAAACAAACAAAACACTAGGCTGTGTGTATCGCTTTCCAGCAGTGTTTTGTTTTCTTCAGATACATGCCCAGGAATGGAACTGCTGGGTCACACGGTAGTTCTATTTTGTTTTTTGAGAAACTTCCACACTGTTTTCCATAGTGGTTGCACCAATTTACATTCCCACCAACAGGGTATGGAGGCTCCTTTTTCTCCACGTCCTCGCCAACATTTGTTATTTGTGTTCTTTTTCTTCTTCTTTTTTTTTTTTTGTCGTTTTTAGGGCTGCACCTGCGGCACATGGAGGTCCCCAGGCTAGGGGTCGAGTTGAAGCTACAGCTGCTGGTCTACACCACAGCTCACAGCAATGCCAGATCCTTAACCCACTGAGCAAAGCCAGGGATCAAACCTTCGTCCTCAGGGAGGCTAGTCAGGTTTTTTTCTGCTGAGCCATGATGGGGACTCCATACTTGTGTTCTTTTTGATTATGCTTTGCTTGGTTTTGAAACTCAAATACATGGAAACACATAATATGCATTTTTGGGGGGGTGACTACCTTTTTTTGTTCAGCATTATGTCTGTGAGACTCATTTAGGCTGTTGTGTATCATTTGCTCATTTTCGTGTCTGTAAGACTTGAAGCAGCTTATTTTTTTCATTCTATCTCTAGACATTTTTTTTCCCCACTTAGGGTATGACTAATAGTGCCACAGACATTTTTGTGCATGTCTTCTAGTACACGTATGTACATGTTTCTGTTGTGTGTGCCTAGCAATGGGAGTATTGGGTCCTGGTATATACAACTTTACTAGAAACTGCTGAATAGTATTCAGAAATGATGACACCAATTCCACACTCCCCAGCCAGTGTATGAGAGCTCTAGTTTTTTTCACATCTTTGCCAATACTTGCTAATAGTCCTTTTTAATTTTAGCTACCCTGGTGAGCATGTAGACTAGTCCCCCTGAGATTGTAATTTGAATTTGTATTTCTCAGATGACTAAAGCAGTTGAACATCCTTTTAAAGGTTTATGAGGGCCATTTGTTTAGCTCCTTGGGAGGTGCCTTTCCAAGTTTCTTGCCCAGCTTCTTACTGTGCTCCGTCTTTTTTCTTACTGATGGGTGAGAATTCTTCTGTTTTTACTGGTGTGAGCTCTCTGTCTTGTCCATGGTCTGTAAACGCCTTCTCCCACTGGGTGGTTTTCCTTTTCATTCTTTTAATGGCATTTGGTGAGGAATGAAAGTTACTAATTGAAAAAAATACTTTGGTAAAGTGTACGTATCATATTTGTTGCTTTCACCATTTGTAAATGTGTAATTCAGTGGCATGTGCATTTGCCGGGCTGTGTAACAATTGCCACTATCTACACTCAAAACTTTGTTGCCATCTCCAAGAAAACTCAGTACTCATTAGACGGTGCATCCCCTCTCCTTTCCCTCAGCCCCTGACAACCTCTGTCACACTTTCTGTCTCTATGAATTTGCCTTTTCTGGGCACCTCATGCAGGTGGAATCATGCAGTATTTGTCCTCATCCATCTGGCTTATGTCACTAAGCAGAAGTTTTCAAGGTTATGTATAGACCGCATTTTGTTTATCCATCAATTTTTTGATGGACACTTGGGTTGTTTCTACTTTTTGGCCCTTGCGAATAATGTTGCTGTGAATATTGGTGTACAAATAATGGTTTAAGTCCCTCCGTTCAATTCTTTTGGATGTATACCTAGGCGTGGAATTGCCAGGCCCTCAGGTCTCTCTACATTTAACCTTTTGAGGAGCTGCTGGATAGTTTTCCACGGTGACTGCACTACTTTGCTTTCCTGCCGGCAGTGCATGAGGGTGCAAATCTCTCCACGTTCGCACAATGCTTTCCTCCTTCCCTTCCTCTCTTCCTTCCACCTTTTTTCCTTCTCTTTTGTTATAGCTGTCCTAGCAAGTGTGAAATAGTGTATCATTGTGGTTTTCATTTGCATTTACAAATGCAGTCATTTGCATCAGTGACTAATGATATTGAGCATTAGTTCATATGCTTACTGACCATCTGTACATCTTCTTAAGAGAAATGCCTATTTAAATCCTTTGCTCATTTTTGAATTGGGTTGTTTGTTTTTTGTTGTTAGTTTTAGAATTCTTTAAATATTCTGGATATTAATCTCTTATCAGATATGTGATTTGCAAATATTTTCTCTCATTCTATGGGTTATCTTTTTTCTTTCTCTCTCTCTTTTTCTTTCTTTCTTTCTTTCTTTCTTTCTTTCTTTCTTTCTTTCTTTCTTTCTTTCTTTCTTTCTTTCTTTCTTCCTGAGCACACCCATGGCATGCAAAAGTTCCTGGCCCCGGGATTGAACCTGAGCCACAGCAGTCACAGTGCCTACTCCTTAACCTCTAGGCCATCAGGGAACTCGCTTTAAAAACATTTTTTAATTTAAAAATACTTTATTGCTAAACAATGCTAACCATCACCTGAACCTTCAGCAAGATGTAATTTTTTGCAATAGTTAGTGATTTTTTTTTAAAGATTTTTTTGTGGCCACTCCTGTGGCATATGGAAGTTCCTGGGCCAGGAATCAAGCCCATGCCACAGCAATGACCCAAGCTGCTGCAGTGACAATGGTAGATCCTCAACCCACTGAACCACAGGAGAACTCCCTTGCTTGCTTTTTTTAAAATCTATTTTTTATATTACTCAATTTATTACATTTGTAGTTGTACAATGATCATCACAGCCCAGTTCTACAGGATTTCCATCCTAGACCCCCAGTGTATCCCCCCACCCCCCGATCTCTCTCCTTTGAAAACCATAAGTTTTTCAAAGGAGGTCAGTATCTGTTCTATAAAGAAGATCATTGTGTCCTTTTTTCAGATTCCACGTGTCAGTGACAGCATTTGATGCTGGTGTCTCATTGTCTGACCGACTTCCCTTAGCATGATAATTTCTCGGTCCATCCACATTGCTAAAAATGCTGGTATTTCATTCCTTTTAATGGCTGAGTAATATTCCATTGTGTATATGTACCACATCTTCTGGATCCACTCCTCTGTCAATGGACATTTAGGTTGTTTCCATGTCTCGGCTATTGCACATAGTGCTGCAATGAACATCAGAGTACATGTGTCTTTGCGAGTCGTGGTTTTCTCTGGGTAGATGCCCAGGAGTGGGATTGCTGGATCAAATGGTCGTTCTATGTTTAGTTTTCTGAGGAATCTCCATACTGTTTGCCACAGTGGTTGCACCAATTTACAATCCCACCAACAGTGTACTAGGGTTCCTTTTTCTCCATACCCTCTCAGGCACTTATTGTTTGTAGACTTTTGGATGATGGCCATCTGGCTGGTGGAAGGTGGTACCTCCGAGTGGTTTTGATGTGCATTTCTCTAATGATGAGTGATGTTGAACATCTTTTCATGTGTTTCTCGGCCATCTGTATGTCTTCTTTGGAGAACTGTCTGTTTAGATCTTCTGCCCATTTTTTAATGGGGTTGTTTGTGTTTTTGGTAGTGGAGCTGCAGAAGGTGTTTATAAATTGTGGAGGTTAATCCCTTGTCTGTCGATTCACTTGCAAAGATTTTCTCCCATTCTGTGGGTTGTCTTTTCGTGTTGTTTAGGGTTCCCTTTGCTGTGCAGAAACTTTTCAGTTTGATTAGGTCCTGTTTGTTTATTTTTGTCTTTATTGTCATTACTCTAAGGAGGTGGATCTGAGAAGATGTTGCTGTGGTTTATGTTGGAGCGTGTTTGGCCTATGTTTTCCTCAAAGAGTTTTATAGTACCTCATCTTACATTTAGGTCTTTAATCCATTTTGAGTTTATTTTTGTGTATGGTGTTAGGAAGTGTGCTAATTTCATTCTTTTCCATGTGGTTGTCCAGTTTTCCTAGCACCACTTTTTAAAGGGACTGTATTTTCTCCATTGTATATTCTTGCCTCTTTTGTCATAGATTAGTTGACTGTAGGTGTGTGGGTTTAATTCTGGGCTTCCTATCCTGTTCCACTGATCTAGATTTATGGCTTTGTGCCAGGACCATACAGTTTTGATGACTGTAGCTTTGTAGTATAGTCTGAAGTCAGGGAGCCTGATTCCTCCAGCTCCATTTTTCTTTTTCAGGATATCTTTGGCTATTCTGGGTCTTTTGTGCTTCCAAACAAACTTTAAAATATTTTGTTCTAGTTCTGTGAAAAATGACCTTGGTGATTTGATAGGGATTGCACTGAATCCGTAGATTGCCTTGGGTAGGATAGTCATTTTGATAATATTGATTGACTCTTCCAATCCAAGAGCATGGTAACATGAAACTTAAAAAAAGAAATTAATTCAACTGAAATTTGTTCATTTGGGTTAAGGCTCTGTATCTTCAATATAATTCATTATTTCAACCCATTTTTCAGTCTGTAACACCTTGGTAGAACTCTAGTTTATTAGAAAACTAATTTGCCATTTTGGAAACACATGGGTGGGGCAATATAGTCCTAAGAGAACGAGAAAGGACAGGTTGCTGGTTTTGATGAGGAGACATGAGAAGACCTGCAGGGTGTGAGGGTAGAGACGGGGTGGAGCTTGACCTTGGCAAGGTCTGGACAGTTAGAATAATGGAGTGGGAAGGGAGCAAGTGGGACGGGTGGAAGGAAGGACTTTACAGTTGGTTTATGTCGAGTCCCCATTATCAGTGCAAATCATCAGTGCACATCCTAACCGTCAGCGCAGTCACCAGTGCAGGTCAAATGGGGCCTGTGTTTATACCATTCAGGCTGCCCTTTTTAGGTAAAAGGACTTATAAAATTAAGTACCAAAAGTGCTTTACAAATACGAAGTGTTTTCTTAGAAGGAAAAAAAGTCATCACAACTTGCTGGGTCCAGGAGTTGTAGGTCCCTTTCTTCTGAGATGTCTTCAGGTGATTGACCAGAAATACCTTTAACTTGTTTCTGATGATCACCCTTCTTCCCCTCCCCTTCTGGAACCTTCTACTACTTCCAACACCTGCCACTCTCACAGGGATTTACTCACAAGGGGTGGCCCTGAAATTTAAGTTGCATCAGCTTCCTGGTAACTATCTGTTAATCAGCCTCCTCATCCAAGTCTTTTCAAGTTTTTTCCTGGTCAGTTCTTAGACTCCCAGGTGATGAAACGCTAGGACGGTGATTCCTCTATGCCTTCTTGTTGGTGCATCTTGCTTTTGGGCTCCTCACATCCCAAACAGCTCCAGTCTCCTTAAAGTGGAGGCTTTAACGCCCTTCCTGCTTTCCCGATAAGAAGAAGGGAAACTGCAACTAGCATTTGCTAGAGAGGAGGTCTGTGGTTCCGCCTGAAACAAAAGCTCTGGAAAAATATGTGAATGGCACTAGCTCATTTTTCCTCTCTCTGATATCACTGTGGGCAATTCAGAATTTATGGCAAGTGTCAGATCTTGATTTTGCCGTGGGAAAATTGTAGGTGGAGGGGTCACACAGATAGGCCTGGATGCTTAGTTCATATTTAGGCAAAACATGCGGCACAGCATCCCAAGAGCTTAAGGAAGGTGTTCCTGGAACATATATTCCCCTGAATGGTAAAATCTCCAAGTCAGACTGAGGGTCGGTTGTCATTTTTTTTTAATCTGAGAAATTCCACATGCATAGCAAACATTTATTACTCAGTCCTCCGCTACTGGTCATGTGGGGAAAGGTCCAGCAAACATCGGCGTTGTTGCCTGGGTGGGAAAAATGAAAGCACGCCGCCGCCACAGGGACGTACCTCAGGTTCAGGCAGCGAAGCTGAGATATCAAGGGAACCCCCACCCCACCCAACCCCCGCCATTCAGTCCCTCCTCTCTCCTCTCTGGTCCGTTGCTCCAGGGAGAAAGCAAGAGAGGGTGGTTGTGGAACCAGCTCCTTTGCCCAGTTAATCGAGACACCTGGAGGCGTTCTGTTGTTGTCTTCCATGGGCCGGAGAGCTCAGTCCTATTCTTTAGGTGCTGGGGGATAGAAATCCAGCTGAGTGAGCGTAACTGGAAGGGGGGGCTTTGTTGTAAAAACACTGGGGGGGGGGGTCCTCAGGGAACTCCCAGGTGGGCACATAGCCACTGGAGGGGGCATTGAGACCAGGCATGAAGAGTCCAGCTTCCTTTCACTCCGGCCCTGGTCTGTTTTAGTCTCCATCACCTGAGAAAAGCTTTTCTCTATTTCTCGATCTCGCCAGAGAGATGAGGGCTCTGACTCCCATCTACAGGCTGAGACTCCTGCGCTGGTGTCTGTCAGAGACTGGGATTGCCCCAGGGACAGGTGCTCGCGGGTGGTCCAATCTCACAATGCCACACGGTACAAATGCCAGCATCCTGCCCCGGGGGACCAGAGGCAGTTTCAAGACAAAGGGATGGGGATTAGGACATGGGCCAACAGCTCCCAACGTGTTTATTTTAGGTGAAGTTTTATGAGCGCCTCCAAGGCCTCATTAAGAGCTGCCCTGGGGACACCAATCTTTGCTTTAATCAAAATAGCCCAGCAGGCTCCTCCCTCAGAAGGCCGCCCAGTCTGCAGGCTGCTTTCTAACCACTCCCAATAGGTGAATGATGCCAGTGGTTGGAATGCCTTTAAGATGCCTGGACACCTTTAAAGGAAACGGTCCCGATTCTCGGAAAGGCAAAGGTGAAACTGCCCTCAGGACTAGAGACGCTGGACAAGATTCTCCAAAAACCTTTATAATGAATGCAGAATTTAATTATTCCTCTAATAAATGCTGCTGGAGCACTGGGAACACGGTAATGGGCGAGGTATCATCCTGCCATCAAGGAACTCCCCATCTATGATTGAGGGGGATGCATACACAGGAAATTGCAAGACGGGTGGCATGGGCTAGGATGGAAGGGTGTTTGTTGGGGGGGTGGGACCACCAGAGAGGAACACAGCCCGCCAGAGGTGGGGTGGGAGGCAGGACTGGGAGAGATGGGAGAGAGTAGCGGTTATGGGGCAGTGTCTGGGAAGCAAACCTGTCTAAGCTGGGTCTTGAAGGACCCAAGGGATTTCTGAGCCCGTGGGGAGAGATGAAAATGGCTGGAGAAGTCAGTCAGAAAGTATGAGTAAAGGCACATGCAGAGAGCTTTTAATATCGTCAAATCCATATAACATAAGCAGGAAATTTGCTGATGAACACACCACTGAGGTCTTAGATATGTGCCCCTAACCCTTGGCCAAGGCACTGAAGGAAATTGGGATTAAGGCCGAGTTTCAAGAACCTTGAATGCTGGGAGTGTTCTGATTATGTTTTCTAATGTAACTTCAGGGAAAATGTGGTTGTCTCATCTGGACCATTTCAAAAGGGTAGGAAAAATGGGCTTCATGTCTTTGAAGTGACGTCATTTGCTCTGTGTGATAGTTATTTTAATGCGCCTGCTTGGCTAGACCACAGGACCCCAGATATATGGTCAAATATCAGTCTGCTTGTCGCTCTAAAGGGATTTTTTTTTTTTTTTAGATAAAATGAACATTGGAGTTTCCCTGTGGCTCAGTGGGTTAAAGATCTGGCATTGTCACTGCACCAGCTTGGGTTGCTACTGTGTCATGGGTTTAATCCCTCACCCAGGAATTCTGCATGTCATGGTGCAGCCAAAAAAGTAAAAAAAAAGGAAAAAAAAAAGATAAGACGAATATTTATATCAGTAGACTTTGAAGCAGATGACCTGCCATAATGTAGGTGGGCCGCATCCAATCAGTTGAAGGCTTTCAGAGAAAAAAGACTTCCTCCAAGGAAGAGGGAATTCTGTCTTGAGATAGCTTTCAAACTCAAGCTGAACTATCAGTTCTTCCTGGGGCCTTCAGCCTACTGACCTGCCCCGCAGACTTGGGACTCACCACTTGCCAGCCTCCACAATTGCGTGAACCAGTTCCTTAAAATCTCTCTCTATATTGGAGTTCCCACTGTGGCTCAGCAGTAATGGACCCAACCTAGCATCCACAAGGATGTAGGTTCAATCCCTGGACTCACTCATGGGTTAAGGATCCAGGGCTGCCATGAGCTGTGGTGTAGTTCTCAGATGCAGCTCAGATCTTGCATTGCTGTGGCTGTGGTGTAGGCTGGCACCTGTAGCTGCAATTAGACCCCTAGCAGGTGAACTTCCATATGCCACAGGTGTGGCCCTAAAAAGCCAAAAAACCAAAAAAAAGAAAAAAAAAAACAAAAACAACCAAACAAACCAAAAAAAAAAAAACCAACAACCCTCCCTCTATGTAGGTAGGTGTATATATGTAATATAAATAAATATATTATTTAGTTAGAGATATATAGACCCTATTGGTTCTGTTTCTGTAAAGGACAAATACGCTGCGTCTCCTTTCATCCTGTAGTGCTTTTTTACTTTGTAGTTTTTTTTTTTTTGTCTTTTTGCCATTTTCTTGGGCCGAACCCACGGCATATGGAGGTTCCCAGGCTAGGGGGTCCAATCGGAGCTGTAGCTGCCAGCCCATGCCAGAGCCACAGCCACACGGAATCCGAGCCGCGTCTGCGACCTATACCACAGCTCACGGCAACGCTGGATCCTTAAACCCACTGAGTGAGGCCAGGGATCGAACCCGAAACCTCATGGTTCCTAGTCGGATTCGTTAACCACTGCGCCACGACGGGAACTCCTATTTTGTAGTTTAAAGGAGAACCCAATGCTGACTATTATATACAACCATCCACGAAGGACGGGAAGCAGGATCTGGTGTCTGTCTCCCATCCTGGTGACTGTACGTGATGCGAAGTGCAGAGTCATTCTGGGGACACTTTGAACGGAGCTTCTCCCACTGTGTTTTGGTGGCCTAGCTTCTTGCTTCCTTTCTGCCCATTCACAAAGTTTTCCTTAAACATTCGCCCAAGTGTCTGCAAGAACGGAGACTTTTTTCTTTGCTTTGCCCGTTCTTTCTTCCTCCTTCCAACTTCCTCCTGCCTCCTTCTACCCGCAGATAATAACCCATGTTGATGATCTGTTTATTTATAATTATATACACATATGCTATTCTTGCCTATTGTTTTCATTATATAACCTCTGCATCTTGCTTCCCACTTAGCAGTGCCTTGTGGAAAGCTCTCCAACGAAGCAAGCAGAAAGCAGCCTGTTTATTTGCTGAGTGCATTCCATAGCGTGCCTGTGAGAACGCATATTCCATCGGCCCCTAAGGCTAGCCTTGCGCCCTCTCTGAGAATTTTTTGCCTCTGCAGAGCTGCAAAGTACATCCTTGTACATATGTCCCTGCAAGTTTTACTACCACTTAATTACTTCCAAAATATGCCCTCAATTAACCTACGTTGCTAGAAAAAACAAAATGTGCTGTGATTTTTATAGTACGATTTCATTTAATTAATCCCCTCTCGAAAAGATAGGGTATTTCTCAATATATTCCTCTTAAGGAGAAAAGATGCAGGAGCCCCAAGCACAGAGCTATTAAAAACTCAACCTTGAAGAGGTTTATTTATAAGAATTTAAACTAGTGAATAAAACGTTCCCCCTTGCCCACCCTAAATTTTGAACATAGTCTTAAGATGTGCAGATTCAAGGGTATGACCCTGAAGTAAGAGTTAGTTCTAATTACACGGACGGCACTGAGATACCACTGTGTCCCAGATCGACTTTTAGAAAATTTTATGAAGAGGTCAGAACAGGTGCTCGTCAGCTTGTCTGCTTGCAATAGACCCAAAGACTGAGGATGCCTTTTCAGGAAAAGAAAGAATTCGTGGGATCTGGTGGTTATTGCTCCAGAGTTCCAATGAGTTCAGGGCTGCATCAGCCCCTCTGTGCCTTCACACCTCACATGGGCAGTGGGAGCAGCACAGTCACTTTGGGGAAGCAATTTACAGGAAGGCTCATGCTCTGTAACCTGGAAAGCCTGGCTCTAAAATAATCCAAAATACATACATAAAATACATTGTCACAAGACATTTCGTCATGATCTTTTATTTACGTAAATATGAAATTGAAAGAAACCTAATGGAAGAAAGTTAAATTAATCGTAGCAAGATTTGAAGGACCCATACATAGACATTATAAAGGAAGGATGAAAATTATGTAGCAATACTGACTTGAGAGGATAATGCAGGCTACAAGGCTGAGTGTGCAAGTTGGTTACGACTGCTTTAAAATATCACAGGCATAAAAGACTAGAGAGCGGTATATTTAAATCCCAACTGTTGACTCAGTGGAGCTTTGGGGAGTGATTAAAAAATTCTATTTCTGCAAATTTCTATAATTGTATCCCTTTTCTAGTTTTTATTTTTAAAATTTTATTTATTTATTTTGCTTTTTAGGGCCCCACCTGCGGCATATGGAGGTTCCCAGGCGAGGGGTCTAGTTTTTAAAAAGAACCAATTAGGAGTTCCCGTCATGGCGCAGTGGTTAATGAATCCGACTAGGAACCATGAGGTTGCGGGTTCGATCCCTGGCCTTGCTCAGTGGGTTAAGGATCCGGCATTGCCGTGAGCTGTGGTGTAAGTTGCAGACACGGCTCGGATCCCGTGTTGCTGTGGCTCTGATGTAGGCCGGTGGCTACAGATCCAATTAGACCCCTAGCCTGGGAGCCTCCATATGCCGCGGGTGCGGCCCTAGATAAGGCAAAAAGACAAAAAATAAAAAAAGTAAAAAGAACCAATTAAGAAGGTAGATTTCGGATGAGATTGTAAGTTCACCTTTATGATCCAGTGGGAATTAATCTGAATTGAAGTGACGTAGGTGAGGTGACAATATAGGCTTTCATAGCAACAGCATCTTGTGTGGGCAAAGTATATTTGAGAGCAGATAGTAGGAGGTGGATTTTGTTTTGTGTAGGCTTTTCAATTTGTTCATTTAGAATTGATTTAAATAAACTGTATCACAGTCTACGAATAAACACAAAGTGGAAGTGGACAGAATTAATTGTGAGGACAGAATCTGATGTACTGCAGAAAAGTGTGGGAATAACAGCACACCCCTGTGTCCCCTGAACCCAGCGCTGCCAGATATACTATGTCTCTTTTTTGCATGTGGTAGAAAGATTCGAGATTAAGTTGCAGCTGACGACACCCTCTTTCTCAGCCCATTTTCCCTCTTCCTCACGCAGAGATAATCGGTAGCTTTGGCTTTATCATCCCCGGGCCTCTTTGATACAATTACCTCATGTATATGTAGCCACAAATTAGCATCACCTTCCATCATATTTTATTCCTGTCAATATTGTCATTCTGAGTCTATCACCATGCAGCCTGCTTCTGCACTCAGCATCGGCGGTTAAGATTTATCTACATGGATGCATATTCAGCTTTATTTTACCTGCTTACCTTTTGTAGACAAGTCCCCTGAAGGACATGACACAAAATACGTAATCCTTTCCTCTCTGTATGGACACTGAGGTTGTTTCTGTATTATGCTTTCACCACTGTGCCGCTTTCATCGCAATAAGCATCCTTGTCTGTTTACACACACGTGTGAGCATTTCTCTGCAGCACACACATCGGCGTGGAATTGCTGGGCTGGAGAGTAGCTCATGTTTACAAGATACAGTCATATTATTTTCCAAAGGGTCTGCACCAAGTTACAATTCCTTAAAGAGCGTGTGTGGGTTCTTGTAGTTGTAAATAGTCCCTAGTACCTGGTAGTGTCAAAATGCCTAATTCTGACAATTTGACATTGTGAAATGTTATATGATTCTAACTTTTTGTTGTTGTTGTTTTGTCTTTTCAGGGCCGCACCCGCGGCATACGGAGGTTCTCAGGCTAGGGGTCTAATCGGAGCTGTAGCCACCAGCCGACACCAGAGCCACAGCAATGCGGGATCTGAGCTGTGGTCTGTGACCTACCCCGCAGCTCACGGCAACACCGGATCCTTAACCCACTGAGCAAGGCCAGGGATCGAACCCGCAACCTCATGGTTCCTAGTCGGATTCGTTTCCGCTGCACCACGACGGGAACTCCCGATTTTAACTTTCTGATTTCCAGGGTGCTCAAATATTTTCTCACGGAGGCTCATTCAAGTTTGCTCTTCTACGAGTTGTCTCTGGGTCCCTTCCTCATTTCCTCATTGCAGTGTTTGTCACTTTGTTGTCCACTTTGTTAATAGACTGGCTGCCATCTGGATTTTGGACGCCAGCCCTTTATCCATCAGATGCATCATGAGTATCTCCTCTCATTTTTCATTTCGTCTTTCCTTCGTTCACAGTAACTTTGGTTGGACGTGTCAAGGTAAAATTTTAATGGCGATCTTTTACGTTATGGTTGGTACCTTCGATTCTCATTTAAGAAATCTTATTTTTTTTTTAAAAAACTTCTTTTTCCACAACCTTAAAGATATTCTATATTTTCATATCTATATGGCCACACCTGCAGGATTTGAAAGTTCCTGGGCTAGGGGTCCAATTGGAGCTGCATCTGCTACCTGCGCCACAGCCTGCGGCCACATGAGAGCCTTAACCCACTGCGCAAGGGCAGGGATGGAACCCGCATCCTCACGGACACTGTGTTGGCTTCCTAACACACTGAGCCACAGCGGGAACTCCTGAAATCCTAATGTCTGCAGATTCTCTTAGATTTTCTATGCAGCTAACAAATCAGCTGGTTTGTTAGCATCCACCTTTCAAACGCATACACCTCTGATTCCCCCTGCCCCCCGTTGGTACACTGGCTCTGACCTGGAGAATAGGAAATTCTTACTTATTCCCAGTTTTTACACGCCTGTGGTTTCGCCATTATATGCGCTATTTACTTCAGGTGGAAAAGAATGTATAACTGTCGCTCGTTGGCTACACAGCTGTATACATTTATAAGATCAGTGTTTGGTGAGCCATCCATTCTTGGGTTGTAAAGTCAGTTGAGTGGACTGCAGCTCACATTTAAAAAAAAAGAAATGGAATGGAAGGAAACAAATGGCATCAGAATGCATGCCCTGTATTAAAGGTAAGTATTGTGTGTAAAATTCCCTGTGTGTGTGTGTGTGTGTGTGCGCGCGCGTGCGTGTGCACACACACATACTAGGTTTCGACATAAAATATATTTCTTAAAGGGGCCACATTAGAATTTTTGGAAATTTCTGTACTATATCATGGTTTAAAAATTTGTTCTTCAGATTCAGTAGAGCCTTACTTATTTTTTGTCTGCTTGATATATCCAATTCTGTCTGATAGAAGTGTTTGAAATTTTTGGAGTCTGAGTATAAATTTTTTCCCTTCCCTGTAATTGTATTTTGCTTTACATAATTTGAAGCTATGTTTTTAGATGTATATACATTCATGATTTTTATGCCTTCCTGGTAAGTTGTTTCTGTCATTATTATGTAACTTCCCTCTTAATTCCTATTAACTTTTTAAATTAACGTCGCTTCACTCATTTCATTTGGACAGTCCTATCTTTTTCCAGTTCTTTACTCTCATGCCATTCGACACAACACGTTAATCTCTATTTTGTAATGAATGCATTTGATACAACTACATTTATTGCGATTACTTCTGTACTTTAACTTATTCTGTGCTTCCCCTTCATTTTCCTGGGTGCCTCCTCACACCCATCCCAGTCCTTTCGGCTTTTGATTAGGCTGGCCAATTTCTTCTTTAAGTCCTTTAAAAATTGTAGCCTCTGCTGGCTGTTAATCTATTCTTTTAGCGGTTTTCCTAAAAAATGTTAACATATCTTGTTTGAATTTAAAATATTCTAATAAACCTACGGTTACTTGGCATTTCTATCCTTCTAAACAGAGTGTCTGTGTAGTTAATATTTAATTGAGCTTAAATATATTTAATTAATTTTTTCCCACCATTATTTCATTGTTTCCTCTATTCCTTAGTCATTTCACCCTTCCTTTTACTAATACACACTTCACTGAGTGTATAAATGTGCTTGTGTGGGGGGGGGGACCCATTTAGTCTGTGTGACTTTTTTTTTGGTCACGCTTATGGCATGTGGAAGTTCCTAGAGCAAGGACTGAACCCTCCCCACTGCAGCAACAGAAGTCACAGCAGCGACAACACTGGATCTTTAACCTGCAGAGCCCCCGGGAAACTCAGTCTTTGTGCTTTTGAAGAATTTTTTTTCCCCTCACTCTTAAGTCATAGTTTAACTGAATATCACATTCTAGGCTGACGTATTTTCCTTCTGCACCTTCGGGATGTTGCTGCATTGTCTTTTGGCCACAATTGCTGCTGAAAATAAGTTGCTGTCAGCCTTGTGGCTCCTTCTGGGCATTTTCAGCTTTTCTCCGGGAAGCTTTTAGGAACTTCTCCTTGCTGATGATCTGCCTGTTCCCCGAATGTGTCCGTTTCCGTCCACAGAGTGTGGTTTCCATCAGAGGACACGTGTCTGTCTCAGTTACGAACATTCTCAGCTCTACTCTCTTCAAATATTCCTCTTCCATCATTCCCTCCTGCCTCTTCTTTTGGAATAGTCCCCAGGCGCCTCTCGGGTCTTCTTCCATGTCTGTTAACCACTGTGTTAAAAATAATCTCACTGTCACTCAGAACTAGGTTCTGCGTGTCCATCGCCCAACAAATTCTTAGTTCACGGCTCTTTGGATTTAATCTGGAGTTTATCTTGTCTCTTGAGGTCATTTTTTTTTAGTTCCAGTATATATTTGGGCTTTTTCTATACCTACCTGGTTTTGTTTCATATGTGTCTCCTTTCTGCTTCAGAATTTCTCACTCTCTATCAATGGACATAACACCTTGGCTTATGCCTTTAAATGTTCTAGACATACTTATTTTAAAGTTTCTGTAGGACTGCTTCATAAAATTCATTTTATCTCTAGGCAGTTCATGCTTCTGTTAATGATTTTGATGGCTTTGTAGACTGTCTTTTTTTTTTTTTTTTTGGCCGTTCCACAGCATATGGAGGGCCTGGGCTAGGAATCAGTTCCAAGCCACAATTGTGACCTAAGCCACGGCTGCGGCAACACCAAGGCTGGATCCTTAACCCGCTGTGCCGGGCCAGGGATGGAACTGCACTGCAGCGCTCCCAAGAGGCCGTGATCCTGCTGTGCCAAAGCAGGAACTCCTTGGCTGTCTTCTTCAGCACTAGATTTCTCCGCTTGTTATGGCAGCCCCCTGTCGAATGGGACTCTGCGTGTGTGTCTCCCATCCTGGTGCCAGCAGTTGGGAATCCACAGTTAACTTCTCTTGGCCGCTCCTCCGTGTCTCCAGTGGAGCTTGAGCCGCGGTGATGGTGGGGCTTCACAGATCCAGTCATGGGCTGGCAGTGGGCTGGCTCCTTTCCTGCCCGGGAAGTTCTATCTACAGACTGCTTTTCTAAGCCAAGAATCTCCTGTGGCATCTGTAGTCTCAAGAAGCCAGTTGGTAATTGCCTTTTCTTAATAGACTGCTTTCTGTAGAGGGAGGAGCCCCATCCTGGCCTCTGGCTTCCAGCCCTGAGCCTAGTTCTGACCCACTTTCTTTTCTTTTTTCTTTTCTTTCTTTCTTTCTTTTTTTTTTTTTGGTCTTTTTGTCTTTTCTAGGGCCGCTCCCACGGCATATGGATGTTCCCAGGCTAGGGGTCGAATCGGATCTGTAGCCACCGGCCTACGCCAGAGCCACAGCAACCCAGGATCCCAGCCGCGTCTGCGACCAACACCACAGCTCATGGCAACACTGGATCCTTAACCCACTGAGCAAGGCCAGGGATCGAACCCGCAACCTCATGGTTCCTAGTCGGATTCGTTAACCACTGCGCCACGACGGGAACTCCCTTCTAATCCACTTTCATGCATGAAGCACTTTTATTTCCATTACGTGGTAGGAGCCAAAATTTGAACTGCCAGCAGGTGCTTGTAGATTTGATCGAAACACACTTGTGCCTTCAAACCCACTCAACACTTTGCAATTCATTTCCAGCTCTCGTACTGGAGATATTTATCTTTTCCCCTCTTTTCTTATACCTTATCAATCATTGCATTGCGTTAGGAGCAAAGGGGGGTGGATCAAAGCTTTCGTCTTTGATGCTTCCTCTTGACTGGATGTCCAATACTTTACAATACATTGTAAAGTATTTCGTGTGTTTGAAAACCCATTTAATTTTGGTTTCTGAAAGCTGCATGTTAACCAATATAACTACATGCTTGAAATAATGCTTTTATTATGTAATTTTTCTTATATTTATGATGAAAAGTTCCCAAATCTCTGTGGCATTTTATTGCTTTGGTGACAATAGTGCAGCTGTATTGTTATTGCTGATGGGGTTCTGTACTCTTCTCATAGCATGGCGCCTCCCCCAGCAAAACCATCTCAAAAATCTATGATTCTTGCAAAACTCCATGGAGAAAGTGCACCATCCCACCTGATGAAAGCCATCCTAACATAGTGGCTAAGAGTCTTAGGAATCATTCAGTCCTGGCCAGTGATTACTGTTTTTTGTTTTTTTTGTTTTTTTCTTTTGCATGTTAGGGCCACACTTGTGGCATTAGGAAGTTCCTAGGCTAGGGGTCGAATCAGAGCTGCAGCCACAGCAACACAGGATCCGAGCTGTGTCTTACCTACACCATAGCTCACGGCAATGCTGGATGCTTTTTAAGCCATTGAGGGAGGCCAGGGATCGAACCCGTATTCTCATGGATACTAGTCGGGTTTGTAACCCACTGAGCCATGACGGGAACTCCCTAATTACTAGTTTTATGATTTCGGCAGGTTGTACAACTTTTTTTTTTTTTTTTGCATTTTAGGGCTGCACCTGTGGCATATGGATGTTCTTAGGCTAGGGGTCTAATCGGAACTGCAGCTACCAGCCTACACCACAGCCACAGCAATGCCAGTTTTGAGCCGAGTCTGTGACCTACACCACAGCTCACTGCAATGCCCGATCCTTAACCCATTGAGCGAGACCTGGGATGGAACCCGTGACCTCATGGTTCCTAGTCAGATTCATTTCTGCTGCACCATGATGGGAACTCCTGTACAACCTTTCAAGTCTCATTTGCTTCATCTTCAGTGTCTTGGTAATAATAGGATTGGGATTGTTTGAGGATCACATGACATAATACACCTGATGTGTTTACGCACAGCACCTGGCACACAGTAAGTGCCCAATAGTTGTCAACTGTTGTTACCGTTATTATTAGATCTTTGTTTATGTGGCAATTAGTTTTGTTAAATAAAACAACCATATCGTGAGGTTAGGACATAACTGGAAAATGCACCTGAAAACAATAACAGTGAAATACACTCACTCTTTTACAATGGATTATGTGTCATCCAAAAACGAAAACCACATCAATCTCCACAGGAGCAATGACGTTCTATCAAACCACGGTGGTGTGTTTTATGAAGAAAATCTGAAAAATTGAGTTTCCCAGACTCGTAGTTTTAATCAAATACATCCCGCTCTCCAACGGCCAAAATATCACCTTCCCATTTTCCACGGCTGTGGATCAAAACCTTTGCCAGAAGAGAATCTGCCTTTTATGCCACTAAAAAGTTAGCACCTCAACATTTTCCCGCTCTTCAGTTTTTTGTTTAATCGGTAGTTTCAATTCATGAAGAGACCTTCTTCATCTCTTCCCTCCTGACTTAAAAAAAGAAAAAGAAAAAGATCCCAACAAACCGAAGGATGATCTCAGTCCGAGAAGAGCAGTTCAGCTATGCGGTGATGCAATGTCTCTAAATATTGTCCTGTTCGCCGAGGGCTCACTGGCTCCAGCGGCCTCTAGTTAAACAATTAAAGCTCACCTGCTCGGTCTCTTGGGCTTTTACCAAACCAAGAACTGAGGGACTCAGTGCAATCCCAGGAGACTCACTTTAAAGTCACCTCGTTTAACTTGCTTTTAAAAGGAGCACACCGTGTCTTCGTTTGTTTTGCTTGGCAGACGCTGGGACCGGGGGTGGGGAGCTGGGTCTGCCCGCCTGGTTTAGCATCGGTGCAACGTCTTTCGTCCATGGGTGGAGGAAGGAAGTGTGCTAAAAGGAGGCATTGATGCATGTGTGAAAGCTTGTCACTCGTGCACAGAGGAGTGAGACAGCTGTAGGGGGAACGAGAGGTCAAGGGCAGGGTTTCTGCGGAAGAGAAAAGGGGCTGTGTCACTAGGGCTAAAGTCAGGCCATATTTGGAGGGAGCGGCAAGGTCTGAACACATGACACCTCTTTGGGAGCTGGATGGGAGCCTCGACACGCTGGGATTTTAGAGGGCACTTTCAGAGGCTTGTAGGTCCACCTTTAAAACCGGGCAGCGTGGCTACCAGTTCACTATTTCTTGTGTCTCGAGGTGAACTCCATTGAAGGGTGGGCATCTTTACATGGGAAGACTGAACAGCTCTCCCCTCCTGATGCTGGTTCGAGGGAATGTACCAAACAGCACAGTAAGTGGGAAATTGGAGTTCTATCAACCTCTGGTCTTGCCATCGCCAAGGAAGACCAGCAAGAAAAAACAGTATTTTTTCATACTTGTTGCTGTGTGTATGTCTTTTTTTTTTGGAGAAATGTCTATCAAGTCTTGAGCCCGTTTAAAAAATTGGGTTATTGGTTTTTTGGCTCTTGAGATGTAGGAGTCACTTATATCTTCTGGAGATTAACCCCTTACCGAGTACATGCATTTCAGATATTTTCTTGTTCCGTAGGCAGCCTCTTCACTCTGTCGATGGTTTTCCTTTGTGAAAAAAAAAATGCTCAGCATCGCTAATCGGCAGGGAACTGCAAATCACAACCGCAGTGAGCTACCACCTCACACACGGCAGGAGAGCTGTTATTAATCAACGCAAGACAGCGAGTGTTGCTGAGGATGCGGGGAAACGGGACACTCGTGATGGGTTGGTGGGAAAGCAAACTGGTGCAGCCGCTACGGAAACTAGTGTGGAGGTTCCTCAAAAGATGAAGATAAAACTATGATATGATCTAGGAATCCCACTTCTGGGTATTTATCCAAAAGAAGTGAAATCAGGATTTGAAGAAAGATTAGCATTCCTGTGTTTAATGCAGCTCCATTCGCAATAGCCAAGGACATTTAGGAAACAACCTAAATGTCCAATGATAGATGAATAGATAAAGAAAATGTGTGTATGTACACATGTGTGTGTCTGTGTGTGCGTATGTGTGTATACACACACAAATGGCCTTGAAAAGATGAAATTCTGCAAAATGCGACAACATGAATTACCTTTGAAGACATGCTACATGAAATAAACCAGTCACAGAAGGACAAATACTGCATGATTCCATTTATCTGACGTAGCTCAAACAGTCACACTCATAGATTCAAAGAGAGGGTCAGTGGTTTCCAGGGGTTGCGGGGAGTGGGCGATGGAGAATTATTAATCTATGGACAAAAAGTTTCAGTGAAGCAAGATGAATAGGTTCTAGAGATCGGCCTAACAGCATTTATCCGTAGTCAGCAATGCTGTACTGCACGCTGGACAACTTGTTAAGAGGACTAACAATTTAATTTGTTAAGATCTCATGTTAAATATTTTCTTACCAAAGTAAAAAAAAAAAAACAAATTAAATTAAAACAATTTAATTTGTTAAGATCTCATGTTAAATATTTTCTTACCAAAGTAAAAAAAAAAAAAAAGAGAAAATAAAGAAGGGATCCAAAGAAGGTTGGAGAACTGGAGGGCTGCATCCGTTTGTAACTGCAAACCAAATCTGCTTACGGTCCGGAATTCCCACAGCCTTGAGGTCTTTGCTCAGATTCTCCTCGTCTTGGACTTCCCTTCTGCCTCCTCTCAGCGTTGGGCGTCTTCCCACGTCTCAGGTGGGAGGAGGTCTTCTCAGCATGACGTCTGCTCCTCTGTGATACTGATCAGGCCCGACTTCCCTTCCTAGTTGTTCACACCGGTGCATGGGTGTGTTAATGCTTCCTGCCCTGTGGTCCAGATCCTCAGGGAGCTTCCCGAAGAAGATGCTGGTGGCGAGGAGGAAGATGAGGAAGGTCACCCTGTGGCTGCAGCACGTCCGAGGCAACGTGCAGCTTTGCGAGAAGACTGTCCTTGGTCGGAGCCGAACCCTGCCGCCCGCGAATCGTGCAGCGCTTGGCAAGTTCCTCAGCTTGGCCAAACAGCGATTTTGAGCCCAACACAAATTGAGCTGCATTTATATGTGCTCTATTCTAGAGCACACAATAGATGCTCCAGAAATAGTGAATTCTGTTTTCTTCTCTATCTCCCCTTTAACCAGTGCACAACAGTTCCTAGTTTATAAAGAGCTTCTATCTTCGATGGACTGGTTAGGATGCTTCGTCTTGCAAGCGCCAGAAACCCAGCCTAAGTAGATAAATAGAACTTTTTTGGTTAAACTACTTTGCTCCTGTAACTGCAAAGACTAAGCAAAGCTCAATCCAGGGCTCAAACGATGTGACCGAAGCCCAGCTTTTCTCTCTTCACTTCCTCTGTGAAGGAAACACAGCTTCCTCTGTGTTTGTTCGCTTCTCCAGCGGGCTCTGCCCCTCGTGGCAGAGGGCCACCAGAGCTGCAGTTTTTGTCTTCAGCAACTTCGGAGGAAGGAAAGCACCTTTTCCCTAGCTGCCCCAGCTGCATTCCCAGAATTTCCTCCCAGTGGTTTTCATTGGCCTGGTTTCAATCCCATGCCCAGCCCTGAACCACACTGTGGCCTGGGGGAGAGGACTCCCCGAGAGGTCACAGCTGATATCTCCTCTTTACTCTGCGCCTAGGATGAGAACAGCCTCCACCCAAACACGTGTACCAGGAGAAGGGATGAGATGGCTCTTCAAGGGAAATCAGGGGACCAAGTGACAGGCAGGCCAATAACAGCTGTGTCCATCTGCAGGACCCCAGTGAGGCTGGACAGGCCTAGGGAGAACGCCTCTGCTGCTTGGTGGAATATCTGAGAACTCTGTGAAGACACGTAGATGCCTCCATCCCCCAGTGGTCTGGGAGCTTCCTTATGCTTCCCAGTGCTCTGGATGTGTGTGTGTGTGTGTGTGTGTGTGTGCACTCGCTCACGTGCATGTGCGTGTGGCAAGGGCGAGGGGCCAGAGAGCTAAGTGACCTTTTAGGAATGTGGAGGTTCTGCCAGTGTCCTGGGAGGAAAGAGTTGGCTTTTGCTCCAAAGGCCGGAACATAAAGGACCATTTACAGAGACGGGGGCTGGGTCAGCCCCCGGGGCGTAGTGAAGTCCCCCTGTCCAGCCTGGGGCAGCAAGGAGGAAGGGGATTACCAGGGCCCCCGGAGAGCAAGGCTCCTGGCCTAGGGGGAAGCACAGCCACTGCCTGAGCCCAGACCAGCAGGGAGGGAGCAGGGGGAGGACATACCCCAGCGCTTCTCTCTTCCCACCCTCCAGGGTCAGGGTGCTGCCTCCCACTGGCCAAACCCAACCAGAAGCCAGAGGGCAGGGAAACCCAGAGCAGGTGAGCCGGGCAGAGAAGGGCTGAGAATGGAGATGAGCCAGCAAGGTCCTACTTGCCGGCTGCAGGGTTTATCCTCTGGGAGGAAAGTGCTGTGTGTTTGACACTTGGCGGATGATATGAGCACAGTTGGGGGAAGGGGGTATTTCGTCAGCGTCTGGCTAAATTCTGATTTATTCTCTTTGCTTTTGGAAATTGTAATAATCTCTCCATCAAAGCTCCATCTATCTGCCAAAATAATGCATGTCCTTTTGTACGAATGAAAGAATTACTGCTATTATGCAAACACTGGAAAGGGAACCGCATTTGCATGCAAAGGGGAGAAAAAGAAAAATCCTATTTGCAATAAAATTAATTATACCAGTGTGGCAAAGAGACACATGGGTATCCATTTAACATTTGGACAGGAGCAGAACTAACTTTCCTTGCCAACCCTGATGAAATCGAGGAAGCCAAAAAGAAAATACTCTAAAAATAAAGGCCTGGAGAGAATATGCAGAAATTGGGAATTTCTGGCCACTTTAAGACGTCCCCCTCAAGAGAAACAAAAGATCGAAATAAAGGTTTTTACAAATACTAAGCATGAATATTAATGTTCTATAGCTGAGGCCTGAACCGAGCTCCTCATTAAAACAGCCTTTGGGTAGAGGAGTTAGCAGGCAGGGTTTGCGACCGGCCTGAGGGCCGTGGAGGATGGGTTTTGTATCTGAAACCAGAGGGACGGGGGATGCACCGGGGTTAGAACTTGCCAGATGTTTCTTCTATGACTGTGTTTGATCATCAGGAAACAGGGACTTTGAAAAGAAGACGAAGGAATCACCTATCCTGGAAGACAGGAAGTTGAACGGTCCCCCGAAGGGCGGTCAGCTCACAAATCACTCCCTTGTGTTCCAGACCCTCATGTGATATGGATGCCGTTGGTTTGCTTGTCCTTCTGCTCCAACCAGACGGAGAACTTCCCCAGAGGCAGGGACGGCGTCTACTCAGGTCTTATTTACCCTGAATCTCCGGTGTTTACAGAGGAGTCACTCAATAAATGGATTGAGAAATATATTAATGAATGAACCACAGAATTTTATTTTGAGCTCAAAGTAGTTTCAGAAGTCACCAATACCAGTGGTTGACAAAGCATAGTCCTTGGGGTGAGGGTTGGCTGGTGGGTTGGCTGTGGACGGGGGAGTGAGGATAAGAAAGAGGAGATAAGGGAGTTCCCGTCGTGGTGCAGTGGTTAGTGAATCCGACGAGGAACCATGAGGTTGCGGGTTCGGTCCCTGCCCCTGCTCAGTGGGTTAATGATCCGGCGTTGCCGTGAGCTGTGGTGTGGGTTGCAGACGCGGCTTGGATCCCGTGTTGCTGTGGCTCTGGCGTAGTCCGGCAGCTACAGCTCCGATTCAACCCCTAGCCTGGGAACCTCCATATGCCGCGGGATCGACCCTAGAAAAGGCAAAAAGACAAAAAAAAAAAAAAAAAGAGGAGATGGGGAGTCCCGTGGTGGCTCAGCAGTAACGAACCAACCCAGCTAGTATCCATGAGGATGCATGTTCGATCTCTGGCTTCACTCAGCGGGTTAAGAATCCAGAGTTGCAGCATGCTGTGGTGTAGGTTGCAGACGTAGCTTGGATCTGGCGTCCCTGCGGCTGTGGTGTGGGTCTGCCGCTGTAGCTCCAATGCAGCCCCTAGCCTGGAAACCTCCATATGCCACAGGTGCAGCCCTAAAAAGCAAAAAAAAAAAAAAAAGCAACATCTGGGAGCGAGGAATTTTTTGCTTTACATAGCTTTTTTCTTCCACTTTTACTGGGATGCCACTGGCCTACATGACGGCGCAGGTGTAAGGTGTACACGTGCTCGTTGGACTCGCGTGCGTCATGAAATGATCACCGTAATGAGTTTGGTGAACGTCCATCCTCTTGCAGGGCTTCGAACCTGAAGACACAGACGGAAAAGGTCCTTTGGAGGAGCGCCCTCCGGTCGGCTCTCTGAACAGCTTGCGTGCGTAAAGTACGACAGTGTGGATCACACGAGCCTAACCCTTGTTTACTGTAAAACTGGAAGTCGGTTACCTCGTGTGGGACGTATGTCGGGGAGCGTGTGTTCCTCAAGCCCACCTGCCACTCCGGCCTCCGCATGGATGGCAGAATCAGTGGGAGGTGACACTGTATTTGAGACACTCCGGCCTCCGCAGGGATGGCAGAACCCAGTGGGAGGTGACACTGTATTTGAGACACTCCGTGAGTGATCCGCAGCCCCGTGCGGCGGAGAGCCACCGGCTCCACACCCACCCCGTGACCCTCCAACCCTCTCTGCTTCCAGGGCTCAGCTCAGCACCTGCCACAAAACAAGGGTCACCAGTAGTGGTGGAGGAAACGACTGTCGCCGGAGAGGCTGCCCAGCAGTACTGGTGATTTAGCCAAGGCTGAGCACAGTCAGATCTTGGCGGCGCAGATGCTCAGTCCGCGTGAAGATCATCGCGGAGGAAATGCGGGCCCTCTTTCTCCAACACCTGCTCCTCGGTCCCCAAGGTCAGAATAAAGTCGAAAGCCGCCAGGTGTGGAAGAGGCTGGCGGGCAGGACTTTGTGGAGGTGGGAGGTCATTAAACGGCGGGGCAAGACTTGGAGGAAGTGTGATCTTCCACCGATCTTGAGGCTGGCACCTTAGACCCCTCAGCCATGCTGACACACTTGTAATGAAAACTCATTTTTCAAGGTTGGTGACGATTCGACGCAGCCTTCGCAGACGCAAGGAGTGGACTAGAAATAGAAAGCTACCTAATTCTGTGACTCACACGATCGTTCTATAATCGTCATTGGAAATTCCATCGAATTCAGGTGAGTGGACGAAAGAAACGACTGCTTTGTAAAACCGATGGTAACTTGGATTTATTTACTTGATGACATATGTAGTTTTGGCACTATAAGGTAAAGTCATTAAAAGCGTGGATTCTGCTGGTGTGCTGCAAGCCGCTGAATTGTGTGCTTTAAAATGGCTAAAACCGTGAATTTTATGTTGTGTGAATAACGTAACACACATGCAGCTGTGAGTTGGAAATTCTGGAGCCAGAAAGTTTGAGTCTGAATCCTGGCTTTGTCACCTACTAGCTGTGCGGCCCCTGGGCAAGTTACCTAATCTCTCTGTGCCTCGGCTCCTTCATCTGTAAAATGGGGGTAATAAGGGCACTTGCCTCCCAGGCTCATTGCAGGGAGTAAATAAGATCTCCAAGACTGAGCTCTCACTAGTATTATTATTGCAGAAGGCACACCCCACAGGGAGATGAGGCTGGTGTTAACTTCTGTGGCTTGTCTACGAGGCTGTGCATTATTTAATAGATGAAGTAAAGATTGACAACTGAGGTGGTTTTTATTGTACGACAGTGACCCAGACGGAGCCTCTTTGTGAGAGAAAATAGTTTATTTTCCTGGGCACAGTGCTCATATACATTATTTCCATTGCATTTCCCGAATCACAGAATTTTAAGCACCAGAGAAGGGCTCGCAGACCGTGTCGGCCCTCATAGAGAAGAAACTGATTTGCCCAAGGATGCTCTCCCAGTGTGGCCTGGTCTTCTAATTGCTGGAGCGATGCTCTTTCTGCCTATCGCCATAGTAACAATAAGTCAGTGCACGGAAATGCATTTTGGTTTCACATCTGAAATGTAGGAGGTAAAATACACTCACACACAAGAATAAGGTATAGTCAGCACTTCAATTCTGCATTTAATTGGAATGCACCACATCTTCTGTTTGGAAGGGAGGCAGTCAAGCTACATCCGTGTACCAGGGTTCCTAGTTACAAGCGACAGAAACAAGCTCTGGCTAACTCAAGCAGTCAAGGAATTTGTTGGAAGGATATTAGGTAGCTTGAGAATTGAAGGGAGGCTGGTGAATCAGCCTTGGAAGATAACCAGAACAAGAGGGCGGGCCTTGGCTGCCACAGCCAAGGTCACTCTCAAGGTGAGTGTGGTGAAGGTCTGCCCCCGGACACTCAGTGCCAAAGCCCCACACTCTGTCCACTGCTGCTGCCGTGAACGCTCATCCTTGGGCTTGGCTGTCACGAGGGGTCTCTCACCTGCCTTTGTGTCTTTGCATCACTCTCCATGATTCGAAGTCCCAGAAGGAATATCTCATCCGCTGAGGCTGGTCAGATGACTAGGGTCCAGCGTGGTTAACAGGTGGGGGAGCAGGGCGGAGAGGGAGCATCTCTGACCTTTTCAGACTGAGCACTGGGAGGAAGGTCCCTGCCTGCAACCAAGGCTTATAAAGGAGGGTTCCTCCCAGCGCCTCCCACAACCCCTCACTTTGAATTCTCCCCAGATAAGAAGGTGGTAGAATGCCGAGTAATCAGAAATAAATGAGGAACAAAACCCACGGAAGGTCCATGTCCTCAGGAGAATCCAGGAAAGGTACATGGCCAGGTGGCCTTCTCCCTGACCCCCTTCCTGGACTCAGCATCCTCTCCTCCACCTTTCTCTCCCCTTTCCTTTGTCCGCGTCCGTCCCCACCCAAGAAGGACCCCAAGGACAAGTACTCCTCTTCCAGCTCTGTTCGGTCTCCACCAGATTCACCCTGGAACTCTCGAGTGTCTTCTCTCTCCGGTTAAAATAAAGTCTAACCGCCTATTATTTTTATTGTGATAAAATTCACATAACATAAAATTCACCATTTTAGCCATTTTAAAAATATGCAATTCAGTCACGTTTAGTGCTAACAGCCATGATGCTATCTTAGAGTCAAAGAGACCCCCAAAGAGGAGGGCTGAAAGAATACAGGCCTGTGTCCCCCTCGCACGTGACCGTTCTGGAGCCTGCAGGCAGTTCTGCTCCACGCTGTCATTCAGGAGAAGCACGGCCTGCCTGTCCTCTTCAAAGACGGGCTTCTAAGGTGTTGGTAGCGAAGGGCCAGCAGGCAGCTGGGATGCGATGCCATGCTGGGCTTGAGCTCCCCATAGGAGGCAGTGTATGCTTCAACCCAGTTTCAGTAGCTGGCGTTGTCTCCGGAGCGAGAACACGTGGGCTAGGAACCAAAGGGAAGAGTTAGGAGTGGCCCTTCTAACAAGGACAATGAACGCGCCACTTAGTAAAACTTTCCTTCCCTTCTGCACAGTCTCCAACTTGACAGGTTTGCCGTGTACGTTCTGAGAGTGGAATGTTCCCAGCAAGGAATGCAGCCGTGGTTCTGCTGAGCGTGTTCCTGGCCCTGTGGGTCACTGTCCTGGCTCTCGGGGGGAAATTGGGTTTCTGCTGTGCACCTGGGCTGAGAAGACTCTGCTTGGAACCCACGGGATTCACGGGGCCACTTCTTAGAACTTTTACCCCCATGATACAGTTCAGTGGAAAACTAGTAACCCAATGCGGAGAGGACTAGTCAGGGCTCAGTTACTTTGAGATGAAGGTTTGGGTCTCCCAACCTGCTGAGGAGCTGGTAGAGGGTCAGGTGAGCACAGACTGGCTAATCAAAGAAGGAAGTTATGACCTTGAGCTCTGGCCTCGCGACAGGCTACAAAAGTGCTGACTACGGCATAGCTGTATTTATTTTATGCTCACTCATTCTCTACCCTCCCCTTTCCCTACGACTTTACATGAAGAGTATAAAGTACTAACGTCAGAATTTAGATTTCCGGTGGGAGTACACTGGGGACGACGTCAATAACGGCACAGAGGCTGATGACACTTGCGTCTCCGTGTGTTTGGGATGAGATTTTCATTACTCAATTGAAAGGCAAAAATGGAAACGGACGGTAAGCAGGGTGGAGTGAGCCGATTATTCTGTTTATGCTCTTGTATCCATGCTCCACCCTCTCTGCTTTATTCTCCCTCTGGGAGGCTGATCCCCAGCGACTGTAGAATTTGGACTCCTTTGCTGGTGGGTTTTCTGTTCAGAACGGCCAGGGCTGCCACCTGCGTGATGCAGGATCCATTCCCGTCCCCGTGCCTGCTCACCTGAAGGATAGGTGCCTTGTCTTTGTCATCTCTGCCTGCAAAGGTTACCTGGTCATAAAATGTCAAATGAATCAATCAAAACTGTGCTGATGATCTGTCTTTTTCCAGGAATGTCGCAAAGCCAGAACAAAGAACCAACTTGATCCGCAACAGGCTCTTCATTTCCATGTCCGGGAAAGCCACCTGGGTTCTTTCCACATCACCTCTTCCTGCGATTCCCAGTGCCTTCAGGTACGGCTCCAGCGTCCCAGGGCAAAACACCCAACAGGGAGCCAGGCAAGGCCTTTTCAGGGTAGGATGTTGACTCTGCAATTGCACGTGGAAACGCGTTCTTTTAAATGAGCCGCATGTCCTGAATGTGAAACCTTTCACACATAGTTGCTGGTGCAGTGTATTGAACAATGTGCTCGACCCTTCGGGCTTCTAAGGCGCTTAATCTCTTTTATTAAGTGACTGTCCTCCACTAAATAACCATCTCGGTGTCCTTCCTCTAGGCTCTGTTTCTACAGATAAACGAACCTGTGCTCTGGAGTTGCTGGCTAATACATCACTGCTTCCAGCTGATTGAAGGTGGTCAGTGCTGGGAATGCAGACGTGAGGAGAGGCTGGCAGGCGAAACATGCAACTCTTGAGGTCAGAGTTGGGGAGAGAGAGAAGGCACAAGGGGGTGCTCAGGTCAAAGAGGCTGGGTAGACGAGGCCAGAAGCTGAGCAAGGGGTCCAAGGCCATGGGCACCACCAAGGCGAATGTGCAGTCCTCTAAAGCAGGGCCCCCTACGTTCGTCCTTCCCAGATCACCCCTCCCCAACTAACTGTTCTCAGGGTGTAGGAACGAGTGGCTGGTGTATAGAGGGAGAGGAGAGAGACCAGGGCAACTCGGGGTCAAGGCCGCAGATGAAAGCTTTTTGTGCGCATTTCTAGTCTCAGCTATCTTTGGCTGGGGTAAACTAAAGTCGTATTTTCCTTAGTGCTTACTAGTAAATCATAATGCACTTTTATAAGTATATTAATCCGTTGAGACACACAGGCCATGAGAGCTGGCAGAATTTTTACCTTTATTTCATCCACAAGAAAATGGAGGCCCACAGAGATTGCTAAGTGGTATTGTTAGGACAATTTGAGTTATAGACAGAAAACTAAGCTCCCACAATGAAGGGAATTTATTCAATTCAATTCAATTATTATTTATCCAAGAGGCTCATATAACTGGCAAGTATGGAGGAAGAGCTTCAGGTGTGTCTTGATCTAGCTGCTCACTGCTCAACAAGGTAACTGAGGTTCTGTTCCTTTTCCAGGTTCCCATTCTGCCTTTCTCAGGATTCCTCCACTGTCTGGCAATTTAGTCTCTATCCTTGTTGTCACATGTGGCTGCATTAATTCTAGACCTTACATCATTGACAGAAGCTATAGCAGAGAGGAATCTTTTTGTCAGAAGCCCTGGAAATGTCTTCTCAAGTCTCATTGCCTTGATCGGGTTTCATGTCTGCCTTTGGAAAAAAGAGATAAAACAGAATGATTGCTGTATGGGAATCAGGCCTGGCTCCTGGAGTTTGAGGTCAGGTTAAGCAAGACCACATGGATTAGAATGGAGAAAAAAGTGGTTTTCCAAAGAAATGTTGTGGTTCTGATGGTGGGACAGTGGAGAAAGGGATCCTGAAGAGGCTGACTGCAAGCATCCGAGGGCAGCGAACTGTCCGAGGTCAAGTACATGCTTACGGCCAGGGTGAAACTAGAGCCTGGCTCTCCTCACTCAGCATCTGCATGTGGATGGTTACATAATCCCTCCTAAGGCAACCTATGCTTCCCAACAGACATTGAAGTGGAACTCTGGAGTTGCTCGTTAGGTTCAGTTTATTCTTCAGCTGTGATTACAAATAAGCCCAGACACACCTTGCTCTTTAGTTACGATAATGAGTACAATTGTTTGAGTTATTTAATTTTGCATCTTATTAAGCCACGAAGGCTTTCAGGGGAAAACGAGTAGATTTTAAAGATGAGAGCTCAAAAAGACAAAAAAAGAGAGAGAGCTATATCATTGAAATTCATGCCCTTTCGTCTTACCGAGGTTTTAGTTGTCTTCTGGCTGCTGGAAGACATTTTGTAGGTGAAATAATGGTTTTGGGGCGACCTGTATGAGATGTTTTGGCCTGAAGTTTTGCTTTCATTTTTCTGGGAAAAATGCTTGCTAATGTCCCCCAATGAGATCCCAGTCACTTATTCAGGAATTACAGAGGCGAAGAAGGAGGACGGAAGGCAGGCTCTGAGTGCCTACTATGTGCCGGGCACCAAGCTAGGCACTGAGGATGAGGAAGAGGAGGCATGGCTCTCGAGGAGCTCCATGACAAGTGGGAGAGGCTGCTAGTTCAAGGGATAAGAAAAATGCTACACTGCATTCAGTAATACCTGGAAGAAGAGGGTGCTTTGAAAACACAGAGGAAGCAGGGTGTTGGGAACCCGGAGAGCTGGGGAAGGCTTTGCGAAGGAGGAGAACCCCTCAGAGGATGGCTGAAGTTACCTAGGGGAAAAGAGGAGAGGCTAGTCTACTCAGAGAAGACTCGCGACGGCATCTGGCCTCTCTCAGCAAGTTTCCATGAAACTCCAGGTAATTCGGATGCTCCAGGCAGGGAGTGGGGAGGGGAGATGCGGGAGGGGCAGACGGGGCTGGGTCATGATCCTCGGAGTCTCTTCGGGTGACAGGATGCCTTCAAACAGTTTTAAGTAGAGAAAGACATGGTTTGAGTCCTAGACGTTATGTCTACATCTGTCGGGTTCTCTGGTTATAGGCAACCCTGGTGAACTTCCAAAAAAGGAGCTCACTGGAGAGCTGTGGGATCATTCAGAAAACTGAAGGAAAAGCTGCAGAATCCAGGCTCTGAAAGAGCTCCCAGGACAGAAATATCAGGAATTTACTGGCAGTCTCCTGGGCTGGGGAAACAGGTCCAACCACCTTCGGTTTTTATATTACTCTGCCCAGGATTCGAATTCCAGATGAAGCATGTTGTACTGCCCCAGCATGAGGGCACACCCAGGCTGAACCAGGTAGAGTCAGCATCTGGACTGGCAGTCTCACCAAGCCTGAATCTCATGGGGGAGGGTGGGTTCCTGATGCAACAGCAAAATCAAGGTACCACTAGCCTAAGAAAGACAAATGCTAGCGGTGTCAGCTAAAGCAGTGGGCATCCACGTAAAAGCTGTCTGGGAGCCAGATTTGAAGGAGACAAAAGACGGAGGGAATTAAAAGGCGAAAGATGATACAGTGCGGACCAGAGCTGTGGCCGGCTCGCTAGAGAAGAACCATGGGATTAAGAAGACTTATGGAATGAAGACTGGTGGTTGACTTGAAGAGGGGGGAAGGATCAAGGATGAGTCCCAGGTCCTACCGTGCAGTGACAGGTATGAGAGAGAAGGTAGAGCAGGGGAGGGAAGATGACAAACTGCTTAGGACACATCGAGTTTGAGGAACCTGTGGGACATCAGGGGATATAGGAATTTGAAGCACAGTAACTGAACTCATGGACATGGATGATACAGTCTAGGAAGGATTTGGGGCGGGGGGAGCCATGGAAAACATCAATATATAAAACAGGTCTACTGTGGAAACGAAGGTAGAAAAACAGAAAGAATGGAGAGAAGGGAGAGAACCAGGAATGCTCAGGGTCATAGAAAACCGAAGGATTTAAGGAGAAAAGCTTTGAGCTCTAGTGCAGGTAGAGGCCACCTTCTAGGGAAATAATATATAAATGGAAGATGAGTTAAGTAGGACTAAAAACATGCAAATCATCCTTGCAAGAATCTTGGCTGAGAAAGGCTGGGGAAATGCATGGTAACTGGAAAGGGTACAGCTTCAAGGGAGTTAGATGTGTTCTTTAAAATTGCAGTTTGATTTTTTTTTTAAATGAGATAGAATTGAAATAGCATAAAATGCACTCTGTTAAAATTCAGTGGTTTTTTTGACAAGCTTTTGCACAGCAAAGGAAACCATGGGGGAAAAAAAAAACAACAAAAACAAACACCCAAAAAGACAACCTACAGAATGGGAGAAAATAGTTTCAAATGATGAAACTGACAAGGGTTTAATCTCTAAAATATACAAACAACTTATACAAATCAACAGCAAAAAAATCAACAATCCATTTGAAAATGGGCAAAGGACCTGAATAGACATTTCTCCAAAGAAGGTATACCGATGGCCAACAAGCATGTGAAAAAAATGCTCAACATCAGTGATTATTAGAGAAATGCAAATCAAAACTACCTTGAGGTACCACCTCACACCAGTCACAATGGCCGACATTAACAAGTCAACAAATAACAAATGCTGGAGGGGGTGTGGAGAAAAGGGAACCCCCCCCACCGTTGTTGGGAATGTAAATTGGTACAACCACTATGGGAAAAAGTATGGAGGTACCTCAGAAAACTAAATATAGAACTACCATACGACACAGCAATCCCACTCTTGGGCATACATCCAGGCAAAACTTTCCTTGAAAAAGACACATGCACCTGCATGTTCATTGCAGCTCTATTCACAATAGCTGAGACATGGAAACAACCCAAATGTCCACTGACAGATGAATGGATTAGGAAGACGTGGTATATATGCACAATGGAATACTACTCAGCCATAAAAAGAACAAAATAATGCTACTTGCAGCAACATGGATGGAACTAGAGACTCTCATACTAAGTGAAGTAAGTCAGAAAGAGAAGACAAATACCATATGATATCACATATCTGGAATCTAATATTTGGCACAAATGAACCTTTCCCCAGAAGAGAAATTCATGGCCTTGGAGAACAGACTTGTGGTTGCCTAGGGGGAGGGGGAGGGCGTGGGATGGACTGGGAATCTGGGGTTAACAGATGCAAAGTACTGCATCTGGAGAGGATAAGCAATGAGATCCTGCTGTATAGCATAGGGAACTGTATCTAGTCACTTATGATAGAACATGACGGAGGATAATGTGAGAAAAAGAATGTGTGTGTGTGTGTGAGACTGGGTCACTTTGCTGAACAGTAGAAAATTGAGAGAACACTGTAAACCACCTATAATAGAAAAAATAAAAATCATTATAAAAATAAATAAACATGTTCTGAGTAAAAAAAATAAAATCCAGTTGTTTTTGTTATATGCACAAAGTTGTACAATCATCGCTCCTATCTCATTCCAGAACATTCCAGAGGAAACCCCAGGCCCATTAGCAGTCACTCTCCATTTTCCCTTCCCCCAGCCCTTAGACGCCATTAATACACTTCCGGCCTTTATAGATTTGCCTATTCTGGACATTTCATACAAATGGACTCATACAACATGATCTTTGTTCCTGGCTTCTTTCACTTACTTGTCAGGGTTGCCCATATTAGAGCATGGATCACTATTTCATTCTTTTTCACCGCCCAATGAAATGCCAGTGTATGGCTAAACCGTAACTGGTCTATCCATTCATTAAATGATGGACATTCAATTGTTTCCACTCTTTGGCCATTTTGGATACGCAATGACATCTGTGTACAAGTCTTTGCGCAGATGTTTCCAATTCCCTTGAATAATACTTGGGAGTGGAATTGCCGGGTCTCAGGTGATTCTTGTTGCGAGAGACTTGGTCTTGTTTACCGGCTGAGGGTGCAGGAACCAGCAGAGGGTAAGGTGGGAGATACAGCGATGGGAGTGGGGAGAAGGAAGTAGGCGCTAGAGAAAGTCTATTTTCCTTTTCTTTCGGCCCTGCTGAGCATGGGAAAGTTCCCCAGCCAGGCATCCAACCCGAGCCACAGCAATGACAATGCGAAATCCTTAACCGCTAGGCCGCCAGGGAACTCCAGAAGGGCTGCTTTCTTCAGCATTTCTCACTTTCTCAGCTGGCACAATCTGAAGGCCCTAACCTCTTTTCACAACTACTTGACCCTCTGCACACACATCACACCAAGTGACCAGGGAGCGGAATCCAGCGCGTGGATGCGTCCGGGCCAGTGGTTCGCTTTCTGTTGCAGTTCCTAGTTTTGAGGTCTCTGGTTAGAGCCTAGCTCGAGGCGGTTTGTTTTAGTCCCATAGACTCATTCCCAGGTGAATAAGACAATTCACCGTGAACTCTGAATCTCGACTTCCTGGTTCTGCAGGCCATCCAGGGCCCCCGGTCGTTCCAGCGGTGGGGGGGACCAAGAAGGCCAGCGCTCAGCAGTTGCCCTTTTGCAGCCACCGCGCACGCGCCGCCTCGCCGCCAAGGCGGGGGCGGGAGAGTGGGCGGGGCGGTTATCTCCCGGACCAATAGGAAACGTGGGCCCCCGCCCTCCCGGCCGGTGGACCGAGCTTGACCCCGGCGGTAGGCGGAGGAGGCGGGGCCAACCGCGCGGCCGCCGAGGGGGCGGGGCCCTGGGCCTGGAGGCGGAGCCTGGGGCTGTCAGTCCCGCGCCCGCCGCCGCCGCCGCCGCCGCCGCCGCCGCGGTTCCTTACATGCGGTGGCCCGGGTGGCTGCCAGCGCTGCCGCCCGCTGCCCGCCGCCCCGGCATCCCGAGCTGCCTCCCGACGTGCCAGCCCGGCGCGCAGGTAAGGCCAGCCGCGGTGCCGAGCCATCGCGTCCTCCTGTTCGGCAGCGGTTTGCAGCGCGGGCGCCCCCTCCGGGCTGTGTCAGCGCCGCTGCTACCCTTGCCGCCCGGGGGCGGTCCCGGGGGGCGGGACGACAGTCCTCCCCATCCCCCCCCACACCTCCGGGCGCCGCGCCCGCAGCCGGGTCCCCGGGCCGCGCCTCCGCATCCCCGCGTGGGGCTGGTTCCTAGCACCCCCCTCTTGGGCCGATTACACAATCGCTGGGGGCGGGGGTCCTCTCCCGAGCCTCGGTCCCACACCTGTCCCCGCGCCTCGCTCCCAGGCGGAGGACCGATACCCAGCGCGACAGAGGGGGCCCGGAAAGTTTCACTTTGTGGTCCGGGTTTGTTGACATCTGTGAGACGTGGGGAGAGGGAGGTTGAGCAGCGAGGATGCGCCTAGTGGGCAGCGTTGCCTTTGCCCCGGCGGTGGCCCTGGTCCAGGTTTCCTTTCCAGAAGTCCTGCCGAGAGCCCTGCTCCGGGGCGGGAGGCTGACGCAGGGCGCACGGGTCTCTGCCTGAGTATTAGCGGGCCGTGCCCCTAGCTTGCAGCCTTCTGGGGCCAGCTCAGCCTCCCCTCTTCCACCCTTCCTAATTGAGCTTTGGCAGAACCTGTAGGCGAGTTTACTTAGCATTTTCCTGACACTTTATATTTGGGAGGCGCTTTGCCGTCCCTGATTAGCTAATTAACAAGGTGGGAAAGCAAAATAGACCCTGAAACGCATGGCTAATGCCTTTAGTCTAGCAACTCTTTAAGAACCACTGAGAGCTTTAGGCTGTTTGCGGTGAGAGATGCTTTTGGCCAAGGTGCTGCAGGGAGAGCTTGAATAGTGTCTTCTGGTTGCCTGAGAAGGCTTGGGTGTTAAAGGCGATGCTTTCCCTGCCTCTCCTTGCTTGTATTGTTTATTAAGGGCCTCCAATCTATGGTGGATTATTCGGTTTTCTTCGTTTAAGTGCAGAGCAATTAGAAGTGCTGCTGACAAAGCAGTTAAGGGAAAAACACCCAAACCTGCGGTCCACCTAAGTCTGGATAGTTGTCTGCTTTGCCAGGTTACCCTCCTGTGCAGAAAAGCTAGGATCTTCCTGTCCCCTCCCCATCTTCTTGGTAGGACTGTATCCAACTGCGTGGCCGTTCCTCGTTCCTCAATTAGTCCACAGAGCTCTCGCCGCCTGGGTTTACGGACCTGCCCAGGGACATTCTCTACGAGTGGGCTTAATTAGCACTTTCATCTGCCCATTAAGCAATAGGGCTTGAAATCAGGCACTGTTGCAGTTTTGAATCTTTAATAATATCTAATTCATTTTAATAGTGTTTCTATAATAATCTTTCTATTAGCATGCCAGCTCTGCAACACCAGTACTTTTCGTGTAGAAGCAGCCATTTCCGTGAAATATTATCATGGCAAAAACAGTTCTCCCACAGATCTGCAGCCCTCTTTACTTGGGTAATTACTGCTAGAGGTTGTTACGGGTTTTATTCTTTGGGGCAACAGGCGTTACAATGTGTTTGATCTGTGAGGTCATTATGGGGTCAGCCCTCCTTGGAGGGAGGATTTCAGTCACTGTGTCCCTTGAATATTTTGTGGACCTGATATCGTGTGCATTTTGCCCCCATGCTGATTTCTTCTTGAACAAGGTACAGAGCTAACAAGATTGAGTTTTGATTTGCCAGCCTAAATTTTAAGAAGGATGAGAGCTATGGCGCTGGTTTGGTTGGCATATATGCCAGACATTGTTTTGGGTGCTTTACAGATATTAACTTCGCTGCTTCTCACAACAACCCTATAGGGGAGGGACTAATATTTCCCCAGTTTCAGATGATGAAAATGGGGCCCAGTTAACTGACTGAGGTCACATAGTTAAGGAAAGGACAGCCATATCCTAAGGCAGGCAGGCAGCCTGACCTCAGCATCCAGGTGCTTAACCACTGGCCTAGCCTGCCTTTGTAGGCTATTTTTTTTCCCCAGCAAATATTTATTTGCACCTGCTGCCTGTGTACACGCAGCACTGTGGGGAGAAGAGCACGTAGGGCGTGAGAGCTGCCCCTGGGTCAGCAGTTCTCCTTCCAGTCTTCACTCTGTCAGCAACGAAGCTGTCATTTTGAGCAGGGTACCTGATCTCCCTGCAGATGAACTAAGTAGCCTTCGCCTCCTGAGGAGCTGGAGAGATGCGTCCCTGCTTGTAAGAATTAAGTGTCCTCCTCCCTGAAGCACAGTGTAAGATCAGGGATCAGACGAGTTGGGGGTTGCAGGTGAGTGTGTGTGTGTGTGTGTGCACGTGTGCACGTATGTATGTGTCATGGAGAAGGACCAGAGGACCCGCGCCTGGGATCGCAGAAGGACTGGGCCCAGCAAGACAGAAGCCCCTGTGCCTGGCACCTGCCTGTCCACAAGCATCAGAGAGGAGGAGCTTGTCGGCCTCTTCCCAGGGTTGGGGGGCATTGGGAGTGGACCTGGGAAGTCCAGTGGGGTGAAGAAGAGAGACAGCTTTGTGTGTCGACCCCAAAGCTGAATCCTAGATGGGGGCCAGCGTCTAAGCGTGTGCAGACCGGAAAATAGATTTTCTTTCTTCTCAAGAGGGCATGCACCATGGGAAACTCCCTCTGCCTAATGAAGAAGTAGAATATACTGTTTCCTCTTGGGTGTTGCCACCTTTCACACCGCTCCTTTAGCCGTGGGTCGTGCGTCTGGGTCATGTCGGGAAGCTGGAGGTATTCGAAACTGTCCCAGCAGGACCTGTGTATGAGGCTTTCTTCTGATCTCTCTGGGAAACCTTTGGGAGATCCTGTTCGCCAGGGGCACCTGTTGGTAGGTGCTGCCGAGCCCACAGACTGCAGGGCTGCGAGAGTCATTAGATGAGGAGTTTTCCTTCCAGGGCAGACTGTGTGGCGCTTCAAGGAGGGCTGGGTGTGCCTCCATCACCACGTGGACAGGGAAACAGGACAATTTGGAGGGAACAGAGAGGATTTACCCAGGGAGCCACAATGACAGAAAAAATAGTTTTGCATGCTGTCAGTTCCCTTTCCTTTGTTTCTTGATGTGGTTCTGGCTGTGACATTTCTTCAGTGCTCATATTTACAAATTTATACATGTACGTATATCGTCTAGGGAGCTCCCATTGTGGCGCAGTGGAAACGAATCCAACCAGCATCCGTGAGGACATGGATTTGGTCCCTGGCCTCGCTCGGTGGGTCGGGGGTCCTGCGTGGCCGTGAGCTGTGGTGTAGGTCACAGAGGTGGTTCGGCGTTGCTGGTGGGGGCCAGCAGCTCTGATTCGATCCCTAGCCTGGAATTTCCTTATGCCTCAGGTTTGACACTAAAAAGCAAAAAAAAAGAAATAAAAAAGAAATTATTGTCTAATAATGCAATGGGAAGAAACGGTATAACCCCCCCCCTTTTTTTCTTTTCTTTTTTTTTTTTTTTTTTGCTGGGACAATTTTGGTCTTGGTTTTTTGTTGTCTTTTAGATTGGTGGGTTTTTTGTTTGTTTGTTTGTTTTTGGCTGTGCCCACAGCATGTGGAGATTCCCATGCCACCCACTGAACCCGCACCACAGCAGTCCACAATGCCAGATCCTTAACCTGCTGAGCCTCCAGGGAACTCCCTAGACCAGTGGCTTTTAACCAAGGGCAGTTTCGCCCTTCGGGACTCTTGGCAATGTCTGAAGACATTTTTGGTGGTCACGACTTGGGGGCAGCCTCTGTGCCAAGGGCATCCGGTGGCTAGGGTCCTGGGGAGCTGCCGAGTATCGCAAATGCCCAGCCCCCCAAATAAGGAATTGTTCAGCCCGAATTGTTCATAGAGTTGGGGTTGAAAACTCCACTTGAGAGGTGAAACGTGTTTTCTTCTTAAGGAGCACGCTGAGGTTAGAGGGAAGCGGAAGCAAAAGGCAAATATCAAGTGTTCCTGACTGCTGAGAAGTGATGATAGCACCCTCCCTGCTGACGTGCAGGAGGAGAAGCAACTACACAAGCCTCCAGAACCCAGGCGCTGGTCTGCCACCCAGGAGCTATTTCAATAACTGGATTGCTCAACACAGTAGTTTGCAGCAGGAAGCAGAGGCTCTTGTCGTGGGACAGGCTGGAGGGGTAATTGGTGGGGTTTAGAGGCCGGGGGGCGGGGGAAGCTGGGTCCTGCCAGAATCATTTTGAAAAGTTCTAGGGACTTTTCCAAAGGTGGTTTTGTTGAGGACACCGAGTGTCGGGCTTAGAAGGTACAGTGTCTGCCTCCGGGAGCGCAGGGACCCTGGAGGCTGTTGATCTGAGCCTGGCTTGGCTTCTGCTGTGTCCGGACACAGAGTGGAGAGGGAAGAGCACGGGGCTGGGTTCTCAGGTCGTCACTGGGTCCACCCGCAACCTTCCTTTCAAAGCATTTTTTAGTATGGAAAATATTAAACACACACACAAATGGAGAAAAGCATACGGTGAACTCCTATTTACCCAATGCCCCCCTTCACCAACTCTCGGCTCCCGTCCAGGCTTGATCTATACGCCACCCATGTTAGACTCCCCCCCGCCACCACCCCCTTTTTAAAATCCAGAAAATAGCTTAAATAATTACTGATGGCCTGCCTATCACGGGAGGCTTTGGCAATGAAGATAAGTGATTTTCCGGTGCTTGGTTCTCTCCAGGGAGAAGCTGATAATGGACGTGCACGATTATAACAGCCATGGGGGCCTGAGGGGTAGGCCTGGCACATCTCGGGTGGAGGAGCTCAGGTTTTCACCGGTGATCAGAGACAAGGCCCTTTCCTTTTCTTAAAAAAAATGTTTTTTTCTCTTGGTGAGACTAGTAACTTAACATTTATCGAACAGTTATTATGTGTCAACTCTTTGAGGCTCTTGATGTAAATAAACATATTTAGTTCTTTTATTTTTTTTAATTTTTATCTTTATGTTTTAAGGCCGCACCCGTGGCATATGGAAGTGCCGAGGCTAGGGGTGGAATCAGAGCTACAGCTGCTGGTCTACACCACAGCCACCAGGGGATCCGAGCCGCATCTGCGACCCACAGCACAGCTCAGGGCAGCGCTGGATCCCCGACCCACTGAGCGAGGCCAGGGACCAAACCTGCATCCTCGTGGGTCCGAGGTGGATTTGCTTCTGCTGCGCCCCCCCGTGGGAACGCCTTCGTCCTTTGTGGTGATCTGGCAGAGGAGGGGTTGACATCGTTCCCATTTTACACACGGGAAAGTTGAGATGCAGAGTGACAGTGGGCAGGCTCTGTGACAGATCCCAGGGGTCCTGGCCTCCTGGGATCTGGGCCTGGGCCGCGCTTTCTCCGGAGGGTGGGATGGCCCTTGGGACATGCTTCTAATCAGCACAGTGTGGGCCTTTCTTTTTAAACCTCTCGCGTGGAGAAGCGTCCTTCGAGGTCCCTGCCGGTAGAAAGGGTTTCTGGTTTCTGCCGTCCTGGGTCCTCTCGGTCTGGGGGGAGCTTCGCCCGCATGTTCCCTTTCAGAATCACCCCTTTCCTGTGTCGGGACCCTCTGAGTACGTTCTCTGTAGCCCTCCTGCCTGGGCCTGGCTCCCTGCTGGGCTGGAAGGCGCAGGGCGGGGTGGGGGTGAGTTCTCTTTGGTCGCAGTGGCTCCCCTGCTTTTGATCGTGGGTGGAGGGCTGTTCTGTTCCAGCCCCTGGCAGTCCCCGCCCACTGGAGTTGGCACCGCAGTTTACACTTGGCAAACGGGACTTTTTTCTCCCAGCCATGTCCCCTTGAGCTCCAGGATTAAATTTTTTAGGCCGTGGAGAATGGGCGTGCATTTACACGACTCAGTGCTGTGTTGTAACACACACACACACGCACACACACACGCACTGGCTTCTGAAAGCTGTGAGCTCTTGAATAGTCAGATAATTGAAATCTGTGCATTTTCATTAGTGCTGGTTTTTCTGCAAACATCAGCCCTCTGGACTCGGGTTCACCAGCAGCTCCGCTGGTGTGGAGACCCGGGCCCTGCCTGACTGCATTTCCATCCGTATTTTACTTATTAAATGCATCTTTACCCTCTGTTCTGCAAGGAGGTGTAGAAGGTATGCGCTTATGAATATCCTATATCCTGATGGTAGATTTTCACGCAGCCCGTCTTTCTCTGGGGAAGGCAGCTCCTGGTCTATTAATAAGAGTTATCTACTCTGTGGCTCTATTATGCATCGGGCATTTTACTTCTATTCCTTAAAACCCTTCCAGGTAGGAATTCGTATTCCCAGGTTGCAGATGAGGAAACTGAGTTTTAATGAGGTTAAGGAATGCTAGGAGGTAGTGATGAGTTTTAACTCAAAATTGTTTGATCCCAAAGCCCTAATTCTTCCACGAAGCCTTGTCTCTCATGGTAAGAGTTGATGGAGTTTGTACCAGGCTCGGTGAGGATGAGGGCAGGTGCTGTGAAAGGGACCGAGGGTTCTGGTTACTCCAGCTAATGAAATCTTCACATTGAACCCCCTGGGAAAGATGACTCTTGAGTGTGTGTGATAAATTACCTGTGTCCTATTTTTGAGCTGGCGTATAAAACAGAACTGCACACTGGTAGCCCTGAGCCAGATTTGGTCAGCAGCTGTGTTTTATTTTTTAAAAATTGGATTCGTTGTCATCATTTCCACAGTGGGAGACTGCCCACCACAGCTTCCAAATCTCCACATTTCTTGGCTTCTCTCGAACCATCAGAAGGTCTGGCAACTCTGGACCCACATTCCCCCTTGGCAGTAGTTAGTTACAGTAGCTGCCCCTACTCTGAATGTGGCAGAGACCCCCTAGTTGGCCATCTTTCCCATCCTGCCCTCTTCATTCATTTGTATTACTTGCCAGGACTCCAGAGGAGTCATTCGTTAGTGGCATCCTTGTAGAGGTCACGCCCATTCTCTCTGCCGGTGCCAGAGGTGTGTTGGTGGAGGCTTGTTCTATATCTGAATTAAAGATCCCCAGCATTTTCCCTGTTTTTAGGGAGCCTGGAGAGGGTGACTCTACTTGGCTTGTGAACAGACGCATCTACCCCCTGTCTATCTCCCAGCAATGGCTCATTGGACACTGGATGGGTTCTTGGACCAGGGAAGACCAATCAGATAGCTAGGATCTAGACACCAAGCTGAGGAACTCAGGGGAGAAGAACTTGTCGATTCAGGCTGAAAATGTGATGCTGGAGGTGACTGAGTGAGCAAAGAAGCTGGACGGCGAGTAGGCGAGAGACAGCGTGGCAGCAGAGACAGAGGCGCTACCCAGTCCCTGCTTTCACTCTCCTTCCTGCAGTCGGGCTCCTCTGTGGCCACAGCTTTCACTCAGTGACATTTATTGTGTACTTACCATGGTGGCAGCCACCACTTAAGATGCTTGTGATACATCAGCGAACACAAACAGCCTAAAGTCCTGTTCTCATAGAGTTTATATTTTGGTTGGCAAAAGCAGCACCAAACAAAAAAGCAAGTGAGTATAAAATATGTCAGGTGGTGATAAGTGCCAAGAAGGAAAAAAACTGGGTAAGGAGGCACGCAGTGGGCATGTGGGGTGGTGATGTTGTGTTAGAGAGGCTGTTCGAAGAAGGCCTCCTGGCAAAGTGATATGTGAGCAGAGACATGAATGAAGTGAAAGGGTGTGAGCCCCGAGGGACCCTAGGGTGGAGCGGTTTAGCAGGTGGCGAGGTCCTGAGGTGGGAGCGCGCTTGCCCTGAGGATGTTGTGGCTACCGTGCCGCCGCAATCCTGGGAGAGGGAGGTGGAGAGAGGGAGGGCCTCGCAGCCACATGTTAAGGACTTTGGATTTTATTCTAGTGAGAGTGGGAGCCACTGGAAGGTTTTTGAGCATGAGTGACATGGTCTGGCTTATGTCTGAAAAAATGTAAGCATCACATGGAGAGCAGACTGCAAGGCAGCTAAGGTGTATGCGGGCCAACTGGTTAGGAGGCTGTGCCGTAGTCTAGATGAAATACGCGGGTGGCTTGGACTAGGGTAGAGATGGAGGTGGTAACAAGTGGACAAGTTCTGAATAGATTTTGAAAGTAGAGTTGACAGGACGTGATGATGCCTTTGGTGTTGGATGTGAGAGAGAGAGAGGAGTCAGGCTGATCCCAGCCACCGAGTGTAAGCGTTGCTGCAGTGGTTGGCATGTCCCCCTTTCTCACTTGAAAACCTTCAAAAGCGACAGGAAGGTGGAAAATAATGGAGATCTCGTACACTCCATTTCTAGCCAAATTAGGAGAGACATCTAATCTGTAGCCTTCAGAACGTGTGTAAAGACCGTCCCAAATGGACGCCATCAGGTGGAAGCCACGTGGGAAGACATGAAGGGAGGCAGCCTGGAGACGATGAGACCAGCAGCAGCAGATCTCGGAAAGTTCCAGGAAAGTTGTCGTCTTTAAGGTGAAAAGTATTTCCTGATGTGAAAAAGCTGTCTCCCTGGCTCATGGCAGTTGTTGTGGAAACTGGATGTAAGGCTGATCGGAGAGCCCTCCTGACAACCGTCCGAGTCACAGAAGCCCAGGAAGACCGGTTGCATCGTCACACAGGCAAGCGCCGTGTTTGCAGGAAGTTTCTGTCTGGCAACGAGAAGAAGAGAGCCTTTGGGTTGTGAAAACAGCTTATCTGAAGGAGTATCCTGGCCGCCCTCCCCTCTCCCGCCTAGAGGAAACTCATGCACGTACCGTAGCTGTCAAGGAAAATGAACTCACTGGGGATCACGAAGAAAGGAAACAGGAGACTCCTGCTTCTGACGGTCTTCTTTGATGGTGTTCTTTGGACCAGAGTTTTCACTGAAAAGTACTAAAAGGTTGGATACATTTTAAAAAATTTAAAATAGGAAAAACACTAAAGAGCTGAGAAGAGAAAGAAGAGCCATCAGGCCAAAATCTATGGTCAAGTGGGAGTGGAGCGAGATGGGCAAACTGCTAGAACGCTGAAGTTGCTTTTGCCCTGAGAACGTTTGTGGATTCCAATAAATATGGGCTTTGGTTTTGACAGCCTTTCAGGAGAAGGGGGTTAGAACTCAAAGTTCATGGCTTGCGCAGAGAGGAGAGTCTCACAGGAGACTGTCTCCAAACAAAGCTGGAACTATTCAGGATAGGGGGCAACCAGACGTAAAACTGTGTTTCCCCCTTAGGCAAGACAGGGAAGGTAGCTCAGGTACCGGGCAGAGTCAGAGGCGGGAGAAAAGGTATGTTGTGGTCACTGGCTAGCCTTTGTACATATACTGAGGATGGTTTTATTTCCCCTTGGTTCAGAGAACTTCAAGCCATGAATTGGCTTTAAGGTAGTGCCAGGTGTTAGTGTCCCCCTCCCCCCATCCCACCCCTGACACCTGGAAGAATCAAAAGAATGAAAGGTGAATCTTCTCTGGAAGAAGGCCACGTCCTCATTTTCCACAGCCAATGAGCAGTACTGTAAGAAAGAACAAAGCACACAAGGAAACAAAACATGGTGAGAGAACTAGCAGAAGTAACTGATGGAGAGAAAGAGACCCACAAGTTCTTTATGTATTTCACTGTCAGAGACAAATAAATCTGAGTATTATGCTCATAGAAATAAAAGCAAGCTTGTAAATATCTTCAGGGAATAGGTCACAATGAAAAGTGACCGGGCAGGTGTGAAAGAGACCAAGTAGATCTTCTGGAAATAAAAATACAAAGCTGCAATTAAAAAAACCTGAATGGATTACCATTAGACAACGTATTAGATCAAGTCAAGGAGAGGTTAGTAAATTGGATAATATGTTCTCAGAAATTATCCAAAATGTTGCATAGGGAAGAACGTGACAGAAAATAGGGAAGAGAGGTTAAAAGACATGGAGGGTAGAGTGAAAATTTCTAATGTGCATTTAACTGGGTTCAAAAAGGAAGGAAAGAATGGGTCAGAAGCATCTCTTTGTGAGGATAATGACTGACATTTTCTCAGAATTGTTGAAATATATCAAGCCAAAAATTCGCAAGCAGAGCACCAAAGGCAAAGAGAAAATTCTATAAAAGCAAAAAAAAAAAAAAAAAGACAAATTGCCTTGAAAAGAGTGACTTACATGCTTCCCAATACCAATAATGGAAGCCAGAAGCCAGAGAAGTGATTTCTGTAATGAAGTAACTGATAACCTAGAACTCTTATGCACGCAGAAACTATCTTTCAAGAAAATGGCAGTTCCTATGATCCAGCAATCCTACTACTGGGCATATATCTGGACAAAACTATAATTCAAAAAACCACATGCACCCCTATGTTCATAGCAGTGCTATTTACAATAGCCAAGACATGGAAGCAACCTAGATGTCCACTGACAGATGAATGGATAAAGAAGATGTGATATGTTATGGAAAACTGATATGATGGAAAACTACTCAGCCATAAAAAAGAATGAAATCATGCTATTTGCAGCAACATGGATGGACCTAGAGATTCTCATGCTAAGTGAAGGAAGGCAGAAAGAGAAGGACATATACCATCTGATATCACTTATATATGCAGTCTAAAATGTGACACAAATGAATTTGTCTTTGAAAGAGAAACTGACTCACAGACACGGAGAATAGACTTGTGGTTGTCCAGGGGAGGTGAGGGAGGGATGAACTGGGAGTTTGGGATTAGAAGTTACAAACGTATATGGAATGGATAAACAAGATGGTTCCTCTGTGTAGCACAGAGAACTATATTCAGTATCTTGTGATAAACCATAATGGAAAAAATATGAAGAATATATATATATGTATATATATCTGAGTCACTTTGCTGTATGTTAGAAATTAACACAAAATTGTAAATCAACTATAATTAAATAAAATGTAAAAAAGAATATGGAAATATAAAGACATTTCTATATAAAGAAAATGTAGAAGTTTCCACCACTTTGCCAGTTTGCCTTCCCGAAGGAAATCTTCACAGATACACTTTAGACAGAAGGAAAGTGACTCTAGTGGTAAGAGCTGAGATCTGGTAAGGAATGAAGGATTTTGAAGAGTGGCAAGTATGTGGGTAAATGTAAATATAAGAATAATGATCTGTCCATTGCTGTAAGTGGGGTGTTAAAGTCCCCTGCTATTATTGTGTTATTGTCAGTTTCTCCTTTTCGGGTTGTTAGCAGTTGCCTTATATACTGAGGTGATCCTGTGTTGGGTGCATATGTATTTACAATTGTTATATCTTCTTGGATTGATCCTTTGATCATTATGTAATGTCCTTCTTTGTCTCATAATATTCTTTATTTTAAGGTCTATTTTGTCTGATATGAGTATTGCTACTCCAACTTTCTTTTGATTCCCATTTGCATGGAATATTTTCTTCCATCCTCTCACTTTCAATTTGTATGTGGCCCTAGAAGTGAAGTGGGTCTCTTGGAGACAGCATATATATGGACCTTGTTTTTGTATTCATTCAGCCTGTCTGTGTCTTTTGGTTGGGGCATTTAGTCTATTTACATTTAAGGTAATTATTGATATGTATGTTCATATATAATAAAATGTGTGCCATTTTATTAACTGTTTTGGATTTGTTTTTGTTGGTTTTTTCTTCCCTTCTTCTCTTGTGGTTTGATGACTATCTTTAGTGTTGTATTTGAATTGATTTTTCTTATTTGTGTGTGTATCAACTGTAGATTTTTGGCTTGCAGTTGCCTTGAAGTTTTGATATAGGAGTCTATATACACACGCGAGACTGTTTTAAGTTGTTGGTCTCTTAACACAAGCGCATCTCCAGTCACCTGCATTGGTACCCTTCTCTTCTCACGATGTCTGATTTTGGTGGCATAATTATGCGTGGATGATTTTGTATCTTTACTGTATATATGCCTTTACTGGTGAGCCTTGTCATTTGTGATATTTTTGTTTCTAGTTGTGGCCTTTTCTCTTCTGCCTAGAGAAGTTCCTTTAGTATTTGTTGTACAGCTGGTTTAGTGTTGCTGAATTCCCTTAGCTTTTGCTTATCTGTAAAGCTTTTGATTTCTCCTTCAAATCTGAATGAGGGCCTTGATGGGTAAATTAATCTTGGTTGGAGGTTTTTTCCTTTCATCATGTTAAGTATATCATGCCATTCCCTTCTGGCCTGCAGAGCTTCTGCTGAAAATCTGCTGATAACCTTATTGGGGGTTCCCTTGTATGTTATTTGTTTCTTTTCTCTAGCTGCTTTCAATATTTTCTGTCTTTTATTTTGGTCAGTTTGATTAATATGTGTCTTGGAATGTTCCTCCTTGGGTTTATTTTATATGGTACTCATTGCGCTTCCTGGATTTGAGTGAGTGGTTCCTTTCCCATGTTAGGGAAGTTTTCGGCTATTATCTCTTCAAATATTTTTTCTGTTCCTTTCTCTCACTCTTCTCTTTCTGGCACCCCTATAATACGGATGTTGGTGCATTTAACGTTGTCCCAGAGTTCTCTAAGACTGTCAATCTTTTTTCTTTTCTGTTCTGCATCAGTGATTTCCACTAGTCTGTCCTCCACTTCACCTTATTCATTCTTCTGCCTCCTGTATGCTGCTGTTGCCTGCTTTTAATGCATTTTTTATTTTAGTCATTGTGTTTTGCATCTGTGCTTGCTTAAATTTTAAGTCTTGTATTTCTTTGCTCAATGTTGGCTCTAAATTATCAGTCTTTGCCTCCAGGTTATTTCCGATGTCTTGCATCATCTTCACCATCAGCAGTCTAAAGTCTTTTCCTGGAGGCTGATAGTCTCTAGGTCACTTAGCTCTTTTTCTAGGTTTTTTTTTCTTGCTCCTTTTCTGAGTTATAGTTCTCTGCCTTTTCATTTTTATAGGTTTTTGGTGTGGTCTCCTTTTTGCAGACAATAGGGTTGTAGCCTCTCTTACTTCTGGTATCTGCTCCCCTTGTGGCTGAAGGTGGTAGGGGGCTTGCTCTAGGCAACCTGATGGGAGGGACTGGTACCTGCCCACTGGTGGGTGGGGCTGATTCCTATCCTTCTGGTGGGTGGGGCTCTGTCTCTGGGTGAGATCAGAGGCGGCTGTGTGCCTGGAGGGCCTTTAGGCAGCCTGTTTACTGCTGAGTGGGGCTGTGATCCCATCTGGATTACTGTTTGGCCTGGGGCTTCTCAGTGCTGATGGGTGGGGCCAGATTTTCCCAAAATGGCCACCTCTAGAGGAACACAGGCTGATGAATATTCCGGAGACCTCTGCCTCCAATGTCCTTCCCCCACAACGAGCCATAGTCATCCCCTGTTTTCCCAGGAGAGCCTCCAAGAACTGCAGTCAGGTCTGACCCATATTCCTATGGCGTCTCTGCTTTGCCCTGGGACCCAGTGCACATGAGAGCCTGTGTGTGCCTTTCAAGAATGGGGTCTCCGTTTTCCCCAGTCCCATGGAGCTGCTGTGCAGAAGCCACACTGGCCTTCAATGCCAGATGCTCTGGGGGCTCTTTCTCCCAGTGCCAGATCCCCACACTTGGGACTTTGATGTGGGGCTCAGAACTCTCACTCCTGTAGGTGAGTCTTTGTGATACAGTTACTTTGCAGTCTGCGGGCTGCCCACCCAGAGGGTATGGGGTTGCTTACCTCACGTAATTGCCCCTCCTGCCATCTTGATGTGGCCTCCTCTTCGTCTTCTGGAGTAGAATATCTTTTGGAAAGTTTCCAGTCCATTTGGTTGAAGGTTGTTCAGCATTTGGTTGTAATTTTGTTGTTTTTATGAGAGAAGGTGAGCTCCAGTCCTTCTATTCAACAGCATTTTAACAGGGCTTCTCTAAAGATCATAGGGTACCCAATGGAATGCAAGAATAATGAAATATAAAACAGAAGTTTAATATCTTCCATGTTAAAATTTAGAGAATTGAAAATGAGACAATAGCATATAAGTTATGAAAGGGGTCTTAGGTCCTGGTATTACCTGGAAGGGGAGTAAAGATTAATAATTATCCTTAGATGAGTAAGTTAACAATGTATATTGTATTTTCTAGAATAGCCATGGAAAGAATAGAAGCAGAGTGTGTGACATCCCAGCTAGTTGAGAAAGACTGACTCTATAACCGAAGACTATGGAAGGGATGAAAGTGAAAAGACGGAAAATGTACCTGCCAAACAAGAAGCACCGTATGGGATAAAGCAGACATTGTGGTTACAAGCGGCATTAGGGATAAAAAGTTTACAATGTTAAATATATGCTAACAATGTAGCGTAATATATAAAGAAAAGGATGACAGAGCTATAAGGAGTAATAGAAGTATCTGCAATCATAGCTAAGACATTTTTAAAGAAGAACTAGGGCAGTGGACTATCTCTGTGGATATCAAGTCTTATTATAAAGCTATTCTGATAACCATAGAGTGAAATTGATTCAAAGATAACCAGATAATCCAAAGGGGAAAAAACAGAGAGCCCATTTATGGACTCTTTATGTATTTCAAAGTTTGCATTACAGAGTTTCTACTAAGTGGTCCATGACGCATGGACAGGCATATGGGAAAACCTAATTTGACTATCACTGCATGTAATACACACAAATCAATTTCAAGGGGGTTTTAAAACTTACACATGACTGGAGAAACTGTCAACATTTCGATGACACGAGAGACTGTCTTCATGCCCCCTGCATGGGGAGAACTTCTTAAATAAGATGCCCAAAGCAGTGAGCTTAAGAAAGGATTGAGAAAATTGATTAAATTAAAATTAAGAATTTATCTTAATTAAAAACTACTGTGAAAATAATGTGATAATTACTTACAGCACTGGAAAAGGATTTTTTTTTTTTTTTTTACTTTTTAGGGCCACACCTGCGGCATATGGATGTTCCCAGCCTAGGGGTCGAATTAGAGCTGCAGCTGCTGGCCTACAGCACAGCCAAAGCAACATGGCATCTGAGCCACAACTGCAACCTGCCGCACAGCTCATGGCAATGCCAGATCCTTAACCCACTGAGCGAGGCCAGGAATTGAACCCACATCCTCATGGATACTAGTCCAGTTCGTTACGGCTGAGCCACGGTGGGAGCTCCCTGGAAAAGAAATTTTTGAGCTTCATGAAGACAGGTACTATGTCTGTATTATCATCATTGTATCCCAGCACCTCCCACAAGGTCTAAAACCAAAGCTTCAGCATCCAGAGTACTAGGTACTAAGTACTTATGGACACTCACAAATGATGAAGCTTTACCTACAGAGCTTTTTGGTGTAGAAACTATGTGTTTAAGATTGGGCAGACTGCTGAGAAAATTACGTAGAAATATGAAACCAGGATCTCTTCCTGGAGGAGTTTAGTTGCGAGACTGACAAGTAGGAAAAGATACTTGATAAATCTGGACCAGCAGGAAAGTTCTTTATGCTGTAAAGGACATAGGAGAACAGAGATGGTCCTTCCACGTGTGGTAATTGGGAAAAATATTACGGAGAGGGGAAGATTTGATCTGTGGGTGGAAGGAGGGTAAATTTATGGATAGGGAAAGAGAAAGGTAGAGTGGAAGCAACCTAAACGTCCATCTTGTTTTAGAAGACGTGGCGCATACACACAGTGGAATACCACTCAGCCATGAAAGGAGCAAAATAATGCCATTTGCAGCAACATGAATGGAATTATAAGTGAAGTTAGGTCAGAAAGAGAAAGATAAATACTATATGGTATCACTTATATGTGGAATCTAATCTATGATACAGAGGCACCTGTCTACAGAAAAGAAACAAACTCATGGACTTGGAGAACAGACTTGTGTTGCCGAGGGGGAGGGGGAGGGAGTGGGATGCACTGGGAGTTTGGGGTTAGTAGATGCAAACTATTGCATTTGGAGTGGATGAGCCATGAGAGCCTGCTGTGTCGCCCAGGGAACTGTATCCAGTCGCTTGGGACGGAACATGGTGGGGGGTGATATGCGGAAAAGGACGTATCTGTGTGTACGACTGGGTCACTTTGCTGGACAGCAGAAATTGAGAGAACATTATAGATCAACCCTAACAATCTTTTTTTAAAAGGAAAAAACATGGAAGAAAGTATTCCAGGGGAGGGAAGAGGAGGAAGCATGCTTTGTAGGCAAGAAAAAGTCAAGGTGCTTTGGGGGAGGGGAGCAAGCCCGGATGACCAGAGGAGAAAGAGACAGATTTGAGTATAGAGTCTTTCAGAAGAAATATGAGTCGAAGCATTCTTTTTCAAAGAATCATCGTGGAGTTCCCGTCGTGGCGCAGTGGTTAACGAATCCAACTAGGAACCATGGGGTTGCAGGTTCCATCCCTGGCCTTGCTCGGTGGGTTAAGGATCCAGTGTTGCCGTGAGCTGTGGTGTAGGTTGCAGACGTGGCTTGGATCCCACGTTGCTGTGGCTCTGGTGTAGGCCAGTGGCTATGGCTCTGATTGGACCCCTAGCCTGGGAATCTCCATATGCCACGGGAGCGGCCCTAGAAAAGGCAAAAGGACAAAAAAGAATCATCGTGATGAAAACATAAAAGCCTTAGCAGTTATGAAAACTGTTTCTATTGGTCAAGTAATTAAACCACGTCCAAGTGACATTATTGGAATCACACCTGGTTTTGCTTTCATTGCTGAAGTTAGTTTGAGTTGGGCTGTCTGTTATTTGGAATTAAAAAAAATCAAAACTGACACAAAAACAAGACAGAAGGATCAGGAGAAGAGAGTGGAGAATTTGGAAACAGGCTCGACGTTCACCTCACTGGATCCTCCTCTGTCTTCTTTGCTGTGCATCTTCTCGTCCCAGTTTCTGAAGTTGGAGTATCCCAGGAGCCAGGCTTTGCTCCTGACTGAATGTATCCCATCTGCGGTATTAAATATCTGTTTGCATGACACCTACGTTTATGTCTCCGGTTTTCATCATTCTTCTGAACCCGAGACCCATGTATTCACTTGCCCACCTCAGTTCTCACCTGGACGTCTAAGAGGATCTGAAATTTCACGTCTGTATCGAACTCCTGATCCCCAGTTTCCCTACTCAAAACCTTCTCCTTTCCCTAAAAGGCTCCTAAAATGGCACCAGCATCTACCCCGTTGTGCAGGCCAAAAACCTGGGAGCGCTCTTTGAGTTTTTTTCTCTCCTGTCACGTCCACTGGCACGTCCTCTTTACGCTTTTGTGATCTGTCTTCAAAATAGAAGAGCCTCAACCCGAGGACCTCTTACTTCAGAGGCTCCCACCACAGTTCAAACGATAACCATCCTTTGCCTGGATTATTGCAGCAGCTCCTGACTGGCCTCTCTACCTTCCGTTTCCTCCTCTTACAGTCTCTGCTACGCACAGGAGTTAGCGGGGTCTTTTAAAACACAAGCGAGATCATGTTACCTGCCTGCTCACAACCGTTGTTTTCCCATCACCCTGAGAATATGCCCTGGTCCGTAGGACACTGCCTCGCTGGCCCCTGCCTGGGTTTCTAGATACCTCTCTGCTTCTCGCCCTCCCCCCACGCTACTGTAGTCACACCGGCCTGTTTGCTCTTCCTGGAAAACGCCAAGTCCCTTCCTTCCCTGAGGTCTTTGCACGTCTTCCTTCTGATCTTTTGAAGGATCGGCCCCTTTCCTGACTCGGGTCTCCGATCAGGTGTGGCCTCCTCAAAGCAGCCTTCTTTGGCTGTTGTGTATGAAGCAGCCCTTCCCCGTCCTCCGCTGCAGGCTCTCATCTGCTGTATTCCTCAGAACCAGCACTCCTCTGCTGTATCATTATCTTGTTTATTGTCTGTTTTCTTCACTAAGTGTCAGCTTCATGGGGCAGGAATGTTGTCTTGTTGAATGCTGTATTCCCAGCATTGGAATAATGGCTGAATCGTGGTTTGAGCCAATATATATTTTTATGTGGCTGATTAAAAGAAATTCACATATAATAGAGGCAGCATAAGCATTTTATCAGAGATTTCTTATTCAATAAGTGGTTTGGGGGAAAAAAGTTAGACATTTAAGGGCCAAATGGATTATTAATAAGATGATATTATGGGTAGTTTCATGCCAAAATATTTGACAATTTTAGATAAAATAAATAGGTTCCTAAAAGACTCAAATCTAACAGAAGAAGAAGTAGAAAACCATTAAGGAATTGAATTCATTCTTGGAGGCCTTCCCACCAAACAGATAAACAGTCAAACAAAGAGACTCTAGGCTCAGGGCAATCATCTAAACAAGACATCGCAGTACTAACTATAGAGGAAAATATTAATAAACTATATTAGATTAAAATTAAGACTTTCTCATTATCAAAAGGCATCATGAAGAGAAGGAAAGAACAAGCCACAGAGCAGAGGACATTGCAAAGAACTACAAATCCATAAAAGAAAGGCAAGCAGCCCAATAGAAAAACGGGCAAAAAACTTGAACTGACGCTTTACACAGAGGATGTTCAGATGGTCAATCAATATATTAAAAGATACTCAGCCTCACTGGGTTCTCCGTGAAATGCAATTAAAACTACAGTAGGTACCTCTACATATCCACCCAAGTGGCTGACATTTAAAAGCCCGGCAATACCGAATAGCAAGGAAGAACACAGGCCATTGAGCCCTCGTTTTGTTGGCAGGAGTGTACACTTACAGCTACTTTGGCAAACTGTTTGGTAGTGTCTCCTACAGTGGAACAGTCTATACCCTAAGTTCCACTCCTAGGTGTGTACCCAGCAGAAATGTGTATACGTATGATCAGCAAAACCACGCCTAAGCGTGTTCCTAGCACCCATATTACCCATAATAGCCTCCAACTGGAAACAGCTCAAAGACAGAGTGGATAAGGAAGTGACAGCATATTCCGAATACAGTAAATGTACCCATAGGAATGAAAACAAGGACTCACTCTATGCAAAAATGTGGATGAGTGCCGCCAGCATGAGGCTGAGAAAAAGAAGCCAGACACCGAAACAGACAGAACTGGGGCTGTAAAGCAGGGTAGTGGTCACCCGGGGGAGGTGATGGCTGGGGGGAGAAATCAAGGGGGCTTCTGCCGCGTGGATTGTGCTCTGTTTCCAGAACTGGATGGTGTGATCCGGGGGCAGTTTCCTTTAAAAGTTCATCAACCTGTGTGTTTGTGTTTTGTACGCGTCTCTGTGTATCTTGTGCTTCATTAAAACATTCACTTCAAACAACCTGGATCTTCGTTTCATTTCTTAAAGCAGAGGAAATTATAGCTCTAGACTCAACATGTGTGTGTCAATGACGCTTCCACAATTAGAACTAGGTGAACGTGTTTTATAAGCTGGGAACCATACATTGGACTACATAAAATTAAAATTGCCTTTGAAAAGCAAAAACTAAAATTGTAGTAACACCAAAAGTTACGTGTCAGCCTGAAGTAAGTCTTTATACGATAATAATATATCATGTTTTGCCAATCGTAGTAAATATTAAAAGATTGATAATACCGGGTGTTGCTGAGGTTTGGCACAAGGGTGCTCTCCTGCTCTGTTATTGGAACTGTCTGTGTCGAGAGCGTTTTTAGAGGAGTTTGGCCACACCCTTTGAGATTTAAAATGTGCTTCCTATTTGACCTAATGGTCCATTTACAGGAATTTTGTCACAGGAAATATTTGCATAAGGACATTTTATACACACACACACACACACATTTACATATTTATGTGCACATGTACACATGAAAACGTTCCTTAAAGCATTTTGTCATCGTGTAACACGGAATCGTTTTCGATGTCTACTAAGAGGATGCTGGTTAGGGTCCATCCTGCGTGGTGAAATGCGCTCTGTCCGGTAGGAAAAAATGAGGCGGAGCCGCATCATCTGAAGACATCAGACGCCCGGGAGCGAGTGAGGTTAAGTGGAGAGAATAAGTCGGTGAACATTTGTGTCGTGTGTTCCCACTTCCATAAACATACACTTCACTGACGTCTCGGAAAAGTTACGCTAAGCTGTTGACTATGATAATGAGATTATGGGAAATTTCTCTTTCTAAGGAATTTGTTTGAATTTTCTAATAATAGTGAACCTCATATTTTTGTAAGCAGTACACACACAATGTAAATAAAAATTACACAAAAGTAAAATAAAATTATTGATACAGAATGATCCCCATATAAGTAAAAATATCCAAGGACATATATTAAGACTGGTAGAAAATACACCATGAGGTCAGCACTGGCTATTTCTTGGGGATGGGGTTATTAATGATTTTCATTTTATTTTTCTATTTCCTTGTATTTGCCAAATTCCTTACAATAAGTGTTGATTTAATAATCAAAAGATATAATTAGGGCTCTCAAATTCTATCTTCGTTTTTACCGGTTTCACAATAATGGTCAGACTCCCGGCAGAGGCATTTCTTTCCATCCTTCCTGCCTGTCTGTCCGTCCTTATCTGCCCTTCATGTTCCACTTGCATCTTGCCTTTCATTTTTCTGCAGAAAACAGATACTTTCTCATTGGAAATAATTTAAACTATAAAGAGCATGTAGAGAAAAAGCATGGAAGTCCCCTTTCCAATTCCACTGCCCTCCCGAGATCTTTTTCTGTACCTTTTGCTCACATATGTATGTTCAGGTACAAATACTGTCTTTTTTTAAACATAAATGGGATGCTTGCCCCCCTGCCTCTTAACCACATTCTATTACTTGCTGTTCCTTGAACTGTTCATGCTGTTTCACCCCTACACAACTAGCCCAAAGCCCCCTTTGCCCTTTCCTCTGGTCCCCGTGCAAACAGCAATTGCAGCATCTAATTATTTGATGCTTTTACTAAGGACTTTGAATGGGAGAAGTTCAAAAAGGACAGAGGATGAAAGGAAAGCAGACAGAGCCCTGGCCGCGTGGGCCGCGGAAGGACGGTGGGGAAGGTGACAGGATACTATTTCCAGTTATTCACTGAGGCTTTTGTCCCTCTGCTTCCTTTTAGTCATGGCACATCCCCCTGCCTGGGCGGCTCGGGCATGTCACATTCATTGCCTCAGGGGACAGGGGACAGGGGACAGAGTGGAATTCAGAAATCCATGCTTGGCTTTGGCTCTTCCAAAGCCTGGTCCTCATGGGGACACCAGAGAACTCAGTGCCTGGGCAGCAGATTGAGAAGGATGCTTGACACGTAGAGGAAGCCTCCTTAGACATCCCTGCTCCCGAGGGCCGAATGGTGCCCTTGGCGGGGGCGGGGGGGGGGGGGGAAGCGGAGGGGTGGCTCGGAAGGAGGAGGGGAAGATGTGTGTGGCCCCTGAGGAGGCCGGCCGCGCCCTGTGTCTAGGCTGAGTCCTGAAGGTTGGTGAGTGCAAGTCCCTCCCAACTCTGTGACACCCGTGTGCAGAGGAAAATCACGCTCTGTGTTTAGGCAAAGCTCAGGGAGGTGGGGGGACGCCAGTTCCCATCCCCAGTATGGCCCTGGAGCATCCAGGTAAAAATGACTTCAAGCCCTATGGAAGCAGAGAAGCCTTCCAGCACTTCCCAGAGCTCTCGCACAGCATGGGGGAGGAAAAATGCTCCCAAGAGGACATTGGAAGGCTCGGAGCTTGGCTTAGAGAGTGGCTGAGGAGGCCCTGTGCTTGGGAGAGGAGGTCTCCATGGTACCCAGAGTGCTAGGGGGAGAGGAGGTGTGGGCAGAGGCTGGGGCGGGCGATACCCTTGGAGGAGCGGGCACCGCTCTGCTTCTGGACCTTGGCACTCACTGAGGAGGGCCCTGGAATGTAGACACCATTCTGGGAAGACGGGCCTGGGGAGAGGCTTGAATTGTGTGTAACTACTAAGTGGAGGATTTCAGCCCCCATCAGAGTTCAGAGACAGTGAAGTTGTATTCCTCACACCCCTGGGTTCGAGAACCAAGAACTGTCTCCTTCCCGCCGAAGGGGAGAGAGGCGGTTGTATTTCTCTGCTTTGGTGCTGGTGCTGTTGGGTTTTGATGTGATTGGCCCCGAGCCCAGGGATCTCCTAGGTGTGGTCTGCAGAAGCTAACTCACTTCCTGCCCGACTTTGCTGCCTTGCGGGGCTGCCTCGGACCTTTGGAGGCCGACACGGGCCGGGCTCTCACGGATGTATTTGCCGTCGCATCTGCACGTGAGCAGAGTAGAAAGATGAAATCAGCAGAATGGGACCTTTCTGGACAAGACTAAATGGGAGTCCAGCCTGGGACACACTTAACGTCCACGCTGAATAATCCAAGAGCTGCGCATGCAAAGCAAGAAGCAGTCGGTTTTTAGCGTATTGAACGTGAAGGAAAATGCTTGTCACTGGCGTGCATTAATTCAAGAGTGGGAGGAGTAATTTTCAGACCTACATTTAGCATCGATTCAGAGAACTTAGAGTTAATTTTGGAACCCCCCCTGGCAACTTCAGCATGGTCAGTGCCCAGGATCTTCACTTGAGGAGCTGTCACAAGACAGAAGCTCATGGAAATGAGGGGACAGCGTGGCATCGCTGGATGCCCCGTAGAGGAGGCTGTCTGTTGGGAGCTGTGCTGAGTCCTCTTTGAGGCTCGGGATGTTTTGGTTGCCGCAGCTGTATCTGTGCTCTGCTGTCCCGCCGGCGTTTCAGCCTTTGTGGACCTTCTGCCCGAAGCTCTAATCCACCCACCGCATCGTCCCTGTCTCTTCCCCATCACGCTGTGCACACTCCGCTGCCTCCTTTGGTGGGGGCTAGGCTTCCGTTTTCCTTCTCCTCCCTGGCCTCTCAGCCCGCTTGCCCCTGGTCCCTTTCCTTCCTTGTGATGAGCAGTCCCTGCTCAAGTGCAGCTCTCTTGTGAGCTTGCGGCGGGCCGTGTTCTCTCCACCTCGCCGCCCCTCCGCCAGCTGCGGAGCAGCGTGTATCTGCTCTTCGGGAAATGCTGTGCTTTGGGTGGAAAAGGACTGGCTTCCTGGCAGCGCCGAATGAAGATCCTTCTCCCCTGGAAACAAACAAAACCCCTTTATCTGTGGAACTTCCTGCTTCCTCCACCGAAAGCTGTGCTTTGCAAACGTGGGGCATCCAGCCAGGGGCACACGGAATCATAGGATAAACTGGGCACATCTCCCTGGATGTCACTTGAAACTTTGGGGGAAAATGGTTTCCCATCCTTCCTTATAAAAATGATGGCTGCATATGAGTTGGAGAATATGATGGAGGCCAACAGAAAATTCACGGGGCATTTAAAGATTAAACAGGAGATGTAAAAATTTCACGCTTCTGGTAAGCTGCTTTGGGTTATGTCTTGAAAATTCCGACAACGTCGTCCCACCTCTTTGCTATAAGGAAGCACTTCAGTGGGAGATTTTGAACAGCACAAAAAGCTGTCCCTGAAAGCAGCCGTTGGCTGTTGGTTTGACCCAGGGACTTGGGTGCCTAGGGCTGATTTAATGGAGTTAGAGAAATTTTTGAAGTATTAATAGAGATTTCTTTCCTTCCCACACCTTAGAGTTTCCTTATGTCCTGCTTATTCTGTTATTAACGTATTGCTTGGGGAGTGTTTGAATTGGTATAGCAGGAATGTAAAGATAAAGAGTCAGGGGTCTTATTTATGTATATTTAAATTCATAGCAGAGAGCAGCATGACTTTGGATGTGTAAGAGGTGTGGTTCGAACACCAACAGCAAATCTTGGGAGGAGTCGAGACGTTACGGGTTGGACCGCGTCCTTCCAAAATTCCTACATCCTAAACCCCAACACCTGAGAAGGCAACTGCATTTGGAAACAGGGTCTTTACAGAGGTGTTCAAGTTAAAATGGGGCCTTGAGGATTGGCTCTAATCCAGTGTGCCCGGGGCCTTATACAAAGGGAAACCTGGACACAGAGGCGCTCCTAGAAAGGAGGTGATATGAAGAGGCGTAGAGAGTGTGGCCTTTATTCTATAAACCCAAGAGGGAAGCCTGGAACGAAGCCTCTCCCATCCCTCAGAAGGCACCCTCTTCACCAAGGCCTTCGTCTTGAACTTTAGCTTCCAGAGCTGCAGGAAGGAACTTTCTGCTGTTTAAGCCACCCAGTTTGTGGCAGCCCTCGCAAAGTAAGACCCAAGGCGTAAAGTTACGCCACACGCCGTAGACTGGAACTGTCGCTTCATCACATCTGAGATGCCATCCGTTGCGAGGTCCATCCCAGCGTGAGAGGTGACTCCGTGTGAAAAAAGGAGCCTTAAAGGCAACACACCGCGGCGGCAGATGGAGAGCCAGAGCCTCTTGTTCTGCAGCTAAGCAGGGCCTAGTCGAGGACAGGGAAGAACGGGACGAGCTGTGAGGGGGCTCCTACTGCCGTGGGCTCGTGGACTGAGACCCAGGGCCACATCTTTATGCAGAGGGCTGAGCCTTGAAGGGAGGGTGAGATGAACCCAAGAGCAGGAAGACCTCCACCCTGCTCCCATCCCTGCTGCTTCGCAGGGAGAAGCCCTGCAGAGAAGTTCTTTGTTTCATCAGGGTGCAGGACCAGAAAGGGGCAGAAGGCCCGATCTACGTGTGAGGCCACGGTATAGTTCTCAGCAGCATCCCAAACTCCTGGTGTTCACGCTGGTTGTGAAGTAGCAAAGAGAGAGGGTGGAAGGAGAGAGCAACAGCACGCGAGGCAGCCGACCCCGAGAAGTCTGTGGTTGAGATGGAAAGGATCCAGATGACCCCTCTGGACCTGAGGCTTGAAGGCCAACGCAAGGACTGAAGACACTGGTGAAGGATTTGCTGAGGGGAGAGCCCAGTGACCAAGGGTCAGGTGGGAGGAAGGCCGTTTGATGGGGACTGGACCGGGAACCATGTGCCCAAGTGCCTTGAGCCACATTTGATGGAACCCTGGCCGGAAGCAGGGTTGTGCTCTGATGTTTTGAGTTGACAAGTTTTAGCTCGTAATGCTTTTACTTTTATTCAGAAGTGACTGGGTTTCCCTGGAAATAACCTAGATTAAATTTCTCACTTTGGAGGGAACTGGGGGGAGGTGTCCCAAGACAAATGAATTATGATTAAAATAATTTGAGGCGTAGTCTCTTGTGATGCGGCAGGTTAAGGATCCAGCATTGTCACTGTGGTGGTTTGGGTTGCTGCTGTGGCTCAAGTTGGATCCCTGGCCTGGGAACTTCCACATGCTGTGGGCGTGGCAAAACATTAATTTGAGGAAAACATATTCGACTTAATACATTTGCATTGATTTATTATTATTGTTTTTTTACTCAGTACATTCATTTTTACTTCTAACCCATTGCTTCTCCCCTTGTATGGATTTCACTTGCACCAAAACCACTTGGTTGGTTGTCTTACCCATTTCCCTTTGGTCTCTAATCTGCTTTGTGTTACAGGCACTGAGAATGTGATGAAAACGATGACTCCTTTCCCAGACAAATGCTCACATGCACATACCTATCAAATTTGGCGTCCAACCTCAGGGACTTCCCAGATACTCTGAACCCCTCACATTGTCAGAAAAGACAAATGGAAACAAAAAGTTGGTTTGTGTTCTAGAAACACGAGCAGAAATCTTGCTTAAGGTGAGATGCTTGAGTGCATTCCTTCCCTTTCCCTGCCTTCCTAGAACCCACTGAAATGACAAAGATATGGAGAGAGAAGAGAGTCCATGACAGCTCCGAAAACAGGACTGTGTGCCGTGGACGAATAAGCGCTTTCGTCGGACTTCTGGAAGACGGAGATGAGATGGGCTTGCGTTCTGTTATTTCAAGAGTGGAACATCCATGAAGAATCCGTGGCCTCGAGCTCAAATGGGGAGTCATGTTGGTGGTGGGAGCCCTTCTTCAGACAGGCACTAGCACTGCTACACGTGGAGCATTAGGGTGAGAGCTTGGAGGCAGCAAGCCGGGTGGTTAACTAGAAGGACGTCCTCAGGACATTTTGGCTAAGCAGCCCCTTCCTTTCTTAGCTGTGCACAGAGAAATCTGAATTCTAAGAATTGTTTTCCGAACTTACGAAAGATTTGCTAAAGGACAGTTCAAATTATGAAGCTGGAGCAAGGGAGCAAGGCACACTAATATTTGAAATAGATCCACAGGATCCAATGGAAATTCTGGGGAAGAGCCAGGGGATTAAAACAAAAGACATTTCAGACTAGGAGGGAAATGCAGTCTTTGGTAGTGGAGGGCTTTCCAAATCGACCTGCCTGCTCCCTACCCAGCCGTAATGAAGAGGAAGCTCTCTCTACACAAAGGCTACGGTCTGCCCCCACATTCAGAGCAAATAGAGCTTCTTAACTGTAAGAGAAAATTGGATGATTTAGCCATGCTAATCTGCAGGATCCTTCTTCAGTGAATGTAAATGATTAACCAAGGACCATCAAGCATCTGAGGAAAATCAACATCATGAAAGACAAAGACAAAGGTAAACAAACAAGAAGTCTCCTGAGAGGATATGGAGATATTAAAAGCAATTCGAGGAGTTCTCTTTGTGGCTCAGAGGTTAATGAACCAGGACCAGTGAGGTTGCGGGTTCAGTCCCTGGCCTCGTTCAGTGGGTTAAGGGTCCAGCGTTGTCGTGAGCCACGGTGTATGTAGGTTGTAGACATGGCTTGGATCCCACGGTTGCTGTGGCTGTGGTGTAGGCCAGTACCTGTAGCTCTGATTCGACCCCTAGCCTGGGAACCTCCATATGCTGACCCTAAAAAGCAATAAATAAATAAATAAAAGCAATTCAAAGATTTTCACATGGGTGAAACAATGACATGCAGGTACGGAACAGATGTCATTAAGAGATGTGAAAGAATTCTCAGAAATTAAAAATATGGTTGTTCAAAATTTCAAAGTGCAGTAAAAATGTCTAAATAACAGAAAGAAGACTGATAAATTCCAAATGAGTAAACAGGAAGATAAAGTAAATCTTTCATTTTTTTTTAACCTTTGTTTTCATTTAAAAAAATTTTTAAAAATACTTTTATTTTTATTTTTCATTATAGCTGGTTTACAGTGTTCTGTCAATTTTCTACTGTACAGCATGGTGACCCAGTGACACATACAAGTATACATTCTTTTTTCTCACATTATCACGCGTCATCATAAGGGACTAGACATAGTTCCCAGGGCTACACAGCAGGATCTCATTGCCTGTCCATTCCAAAGGCAAGAGTCTGCATCTATCTACCCCAGGTTCCCCATCCATCCCACTCCCTCCCCCTCCCCCTTGCCAACCACAAGTCTGTTCTCCACGTCCATGACTTTCTTTAATGTGGAAAGATTCATTTGTGCCTTATATTAGATTCCAGGTATAAGTGATATCATATGGTATTTGTCTTTCTCTTTCTGACTTCACTTAGTGTGAGAGTCTTTAGTTCCATCCATGCTGCTGTGAATGGCATTGTTTTGTTCTTTTGTATGGCTGAGCAGTATTCCATTGTGTATATATACCACATCTTCCTAATCCAATCATCTGTCATGGACATTTGGGTTGTTTCCATATCTTGGCTATTGTGAATAGTGCTGCAATGAACATGCAGGTGCATGTATCTTTTTCAAGGAAAGTTTTGTCCGGATATATGTCCAAGAGTGGGATTGCTGGGTCATATGGTAGTTCTATGTATAGTTTTCTAAGATACCTCCTTACTGTTTCCTGTAGTGGCTGTACCAACTTACACTTCCACCAGCAGTGCAGGAGGGTTCCCTTTCTCCACACCCCCTCCAGCACTTGTTATCTGTGGGCTCATTAATGACGGCCTTTCTGAGTGGTGTGAGGTGGTATCTCACAGTAGTTTTGATTTGCATTTTTCTCTAATAATCAGGGATGTTGAGCATTGTTTCATGTGCTTGTTGGCCATCTGTATATCTTCTTTGGAGAAATGTCTATTCAGGCCTTTTGCCCATTTTTCAATTTGGTTGTTGGCTTTTTTGATGTTGAGTTGTATAAGTTGTTTGTATATTTTAGAGATTAAGCCCTTGTCTCTTGCATCATTTGAAACTATTTTCTCCCATTCTGTAAGTTGTCTTTTTTTTTTAATGGTTTCTTTTGTTGTGCAAAAGCTTGTCAGTTTGATTAGGTCCCATTGCTTTATTTTTGCTTTTTTTTCTGTTGCTTTGGAAAAAAAAGAAAAAGAAAAGAAAATCTTTCAGAACCTAGAGCAAAAAGGTGGCAAGTATGAGGTAATGTAAAAAAGACAATAGAGTTTGAGAAGGTCCAATACCTATGTAATTGGTACAAAAGAAATAATAGAATAAACTTTCTCTGAAGAATCACCTTCTTTAATTGAAAGGGACCACTGAATAGTGAGCAGAATAAATGAGAAAAATTCCAAATGTTCTGGTGATATTTCACTACTCTGGGAATAAAGGCAAACAATATAGAAGCTCTCAGCAAGAGGAAAATCAGATTATTCACAAGGAAATGAGAAATAGATTAGCAATATTGCTTCAGTAATCGGTAGCAGTAGATACTAGTATACAATGGAATACTGCTTTCAAGGTTCTAAAAGAAAATACACTAAGAATTCCATCCCCAGCCGTATTAATTAGGGTGCTTTTGACTGCAAAGAATGGAGAGCCAAACTCAAGTAGCTTTGTCAGAAGGAAATGTGGTATCTTATATGAAATTCAAAGATAGGGCGTCCCCAGGGCTGGTAAATTAATCAGCTTAATAATGGCATGTAACAAAGTTCTTGATTCTTCTATCATCCACTGTGTCATCCTCAGCTTGTTGGCTTTGTACTCAGGCTGGTTCCTCCCTGATGATAAGAAGTCCAGTCATTCCAGGAACCATATCCAGAAATAACAGTCTCCAGAGAAAGACAAGAGTGTCTCTTATTCAGAAGCTCCAACTGACTTACCTTCATGTTTTATTGACTAAAATTTTATCACATGCTTATTCCCAAGCCACTCACTGGAAGGGTAATAGGATCGCCGTGATTGACTCAGACCATTCAGGAAGGCCCCCCCCCCCCCCCCCGTGGGTACGTGGAGAGGGAGGATAGAAGAAGATTCTGTTTTGAAAAGCGTGGGGGTGGGCGCAGAGGAATGTCATGGCATGCAGTAGTAAATCAGACCTTAGTCTCCAAACTGAAATATGTTATGGAATCTTTGTTTATTATACTTTGCTTCTTTGAGAAGGAAATGGGGAACAGGAAGACTGGGGAAGCATCTAGCAATGACCCAATGATCTTTTCTGGTGGTAAGCTGTCACTTTTACCCTGCTGTGACCTTAAAGCTATCTGTGTAGAGCTGTTTTACAGACAAATATTTGGATCTGGAAATTCCCAGGAAAATCATGAAAAAAAGAAACAACAACTAGTTTTGAAAGACTGGATGCTTTCCTTCCAAATCACTCCTTTTGAACCAGCCAAGAAACGATCATAGGTGTTTGGCACAGTATCCCATTACCCCCTTTAAGCTAGAAGCAGCAGCAGCATTGAATGTTAACTCTGATGGTTGTGCAATTTAACTAAGAGCCTTAACGTTTCCGCAGCTGGAGAAGGCTTCATTTGAGAGAAAGTATTGTCAGGTGTGTGACACATTCCACTGATGCCTAAGCTTTCTGTACCCAGCACCTTCACTACTGATTCATAGTGTGGTTCTAACAACTCACTTTTTCTTACATGTTGGTTGCAAAACCACATTCTCAGAAGGATGCACTGTGGCACCAACACCAGGACCTTAAGTGGCATAAGCTCGAGCACAGGTCCTCCACCCGTCCATGGGAAATGTGTTCAAAAGGTAGCCCCTCATCTGCATCTTTACCAAGTAAAGGAAGGCTGTACACGCCCAAATATTTGTGCCAGGACTTGCTGGACTCATTTATTTATTCAACAAGTATATATGAGGGCCTACTATGTGCCAGACACTATTCCAGTCTCTCTTAATAGACAAAACAAACTACAGTCAAGCAACTTGCTTCCTGCTGGAGGGAGACATACAGAAAACACAATATAAACCCAGTATAGTAATAAGGAAATTACATGTTCTTTAAAAGGAGATAAGAATTTTGGAAAAAATAGAGCCGGGTCAGGGGGATCAGAGGTGCAGTGTAGGCCTCATTAAGAAGGTGACATTGGAGAGTTCCTGTTGTGGCTCAGTGGGTTAAGAATCCACCTAGTATCCATGAGGGTGCTGGTTTGTTCCCTGGCCTCGCTCAGTGGGTTCAGGGTCCAGGGTTGCTGCGAGCTGCAGTGTAGGTTGCAGACATGGGTTGGATCCTGTGTCACTGTGGCTGTGGTGTAGGCCTGCAGCTGCAGCTCCGATTCAGCCCCTAGCCTGGGAACTTCCATATGATGTGGGTGCTGCCCTAAAAAGAAAAAGAGGAGTTCCCGTCATGGCTCAGTGGTTAACGAATCTGATTAGGAACCGTGAGGTTGTGGGTTTGATCCCTGGCCTCGCTCAGTGGGTTAAGGATCTGGCGTTGCCGTGAGCTGTGGTGTAGGTTGCAGATGTGGCTTGGATCCTGCGTTGCTATGGCTCTGGTGTAGGCCGGCGGCTACAGCTCTGATTCGACCCCTAGCCTGGGAACCTCCATATGCTGTGGGTGCAGCCCTAGAAAAGACAAAAGAAAAGAAGAGACAGTGGGGCCAAGTCCTGTAAAGGGCTGGGTGGAGGGGGCAGTGCTCCAGGCAGAGGGAAGGGCCAGGACGAAGAGCCTCATGTGGGAGCATCCAGGACCGCAAGGAGGCCTATCGTGGGGGAGGTTTCACAGAGTGGATGCAGATACCAACTGTTTGCAGTGAAGACTCCAGAACTATCTGACAGGCATGCTTGCAGATAAAGCTAATATTTGAAGCAAATATGTGGAGCTATTGTGTTTACTTAATTAGTTGCTGTAGCAAGGGCATCGGGAAACACAGATGCTGGGCTTGACCGCAAGGGTTTCTAAACCACTTGGTCTGGGGTGGGGGCTCCAGAATTTGCTTTTCCTGCAAGTTCCCGGAGTGATGTTGATGCTGCCTCTTTGGTCACTTACAGAACCTCTGCTCCATGACAGTGGGACTGCTCCCAGAGTGAAGCCTACGGTACAGTTTAGGTACAGTTTATTGATGATTTATTTATGAATCATCTTTATGTGAATAGAGTCTATTCCTCCATAGTTTGCATATTGTGAAGCTCAGGTGGTCCGCCGGTCCAGCCCGTTGCCTTCTGGGAAATCATTTTTACCATTTCAACCCCGTTTTTGAACTAATGAGTCAGTCAGGTTATGGCTTGTCCAAGTCACACACTTAAGTTCTGGAGGAGACGGCGGTATTAATCTTTGCCACATTTTTTCTTTCTTTTTTTTTAGGGCCAGACCCAGGGCATATGGAAGTTCCCAGGCTAGGGATCGAATCAGAGCTACAGCTGCCGACTTAGCAGCACGGGATCTGAGCCGCACCTGTGACCTACACCTCAGTTCGCAGCAACGCCGGATCCCTGACCCATGGAGCAAGGCCAGGGATCGAACCCGCATCCTCGTGGATACTAGTCAGGTTTGTTCCGCTGCGCCACAGTGAGAACTTCCAATCTTTGCCACATTTTTAGGCCTGGCATGCCCTTTGGCCTTTGCCTGTTTTGAACTTATGTGCTCCTGGGTTTCTCCCTAGGCTTTCTTCTCCTCTCTTTTGCCCGGTGATACTGGGGGCTGCTCCCTGATCTGCTGGTCACATTCTGTCTGTGAGGGCCACTTGCTAGAAGAGGCGGCTGGGCTGCGTCCAAGAACTGGCCTCATCAGCAGTGACAGTGTTGAGGGGACACCTGCCATACAAGGTGCCTCGTCGCTCGGCCCAGAGTTCGTACCTAACCTGGGGTATTTGCCTGTTCTCCTCTTTTTTTTGATGGCAAGATTTGTTAGACAACCACCCATTTAACAGCAGCTTAATTTAACCAAAATCTCAAGTTTATGTCTCCCCAGTGCATGTCAGAGGTTTTTCTCTTTACTGAGAGGGACATTTTTTCGCCCTAAAAAGACGTGTCCCCGTCGATTCGGCCCCTTTACCTCCCTGCACCTTAGCTTCCTTGTCAGCAAAGCAGGAAACATGATCCTCCTTTAGAAAGGAGACCTTGGGACATTCTGGGGCGCCATGGCTTGGCTCCCTGCCAATCTGGGCAGCCTCATGGGAGGGCAAGATTTCAGGATCCGTGCCAGAAAGGAGTGTCTGAAGGACCTGCTTCCCAAAGCAGTTTTTCCCCTCTTGCCACGACGCTGTCTCTGCATCCATCAGCACCACCGTGTGTGAGCAAGGGCCTCTCTGCCGAATTAAGCACAGGGTACTTTGCGGAGGGACTTAGAAGACAGTGAGGACGCGTTTAGACTACGTGTCTCTAACCAACCCTTTCTGCAGGTTGTCTTTTGGGAAGCCGACTTTTTTTTTATCAAAGTACAGTTGATGTGTGGTATTACATGTTTCAGGCGTACAGCATGGTGGCTTGCACGTTTAAAGGTTGTACTCCATTTGCAGTTATTATACGATACTGGCTAATTCCCTGTGCTGTACAATATATCCTTCTAGATTATTTATTTTATACATAGTAGTTTGTACCTCTTAATCCCTTACCTCTGTCTTGCCCTTCCTTCCTTCCCTCTCTCCACTCGTAACCACTAATCTGTGAGTCTGTTTAGAAGCCAACTTTTGAATCTTAATTTCTACAAAGGTCACTAATATTTTAAAAAATCAAAATATTAGCAGGAAAAAAAAAAGAAAAAAGAAAAACCCCAGAAAGTTCCCTTGTGGTGCAGCAGGTTAAGGATCCGGCATTGCCGTAGCTGTGGCCCAGGCTCAAGTGTGGTGTGGGTTGGATCCCTGGTCCCAGAACTTTCACATGCTATGGGCATGGCCAATACATAAATAAATGAAATGAAGTATAAATAAGCTATAACCCCACCTCTGAGGAAAGCAATAAGGAATAACACTATTAAAATCTGCAGTCTCCTCACCCATGATGAAACTGCCGTAGCAAAGCAGCAATAGACAGGAATCCCCTCTGCTGATAGAGTATCTACTAAACCCTGTACCACACATTGTCCTTGGTGATAGGATCCGGAAGGTTAAACGAAAGCCCTGCTATCCACCAATTCTATCCAACGTTTTACTGGAGGGCCTAGCCAGTCGAAAAAAAACGAAACAAAAAACCCAAAAAGGGAGTTCCCGTCGTGGCGCAGTGGTTAACGAATCCGACTAGGAACCATGAGGTTGAGGGTTCGGTCCCTGCCCTCGCTCAGTGGGTTAACGATCCGGCGTTGCCGTGAGCTGTGGTGTAGGTTGCAGACGCGGCTCGGATCCTGCGTTGCTGTGGCTCTGGCGTAGGCCAGTGGCTACAGCTCCGATTCGACCCCTAGCATATGGAACCTCCATATGCCGAGGGAGCGGCCCAAGAAATAGCAACAACAACAACAACAACAAAAAAGACAAAAGACAAAAAAAAAAAAACCCAAAAAGAATGAAAAGGCATAAATATGGGAAAGGAAGAAATAAAGACCACTGTTATTTGCGGATGATATAGTAATTACGTGTTTAGATAATCCAAAAACATCTGCAGACCTTTGTCAAGGTCAGTGACGCAAGGATAATAGTTTAAAAATCAATTATATTTCTCTGTGCATAGCCTCAAATAAGTAAAAATTGAACTTAAAATAATGGCGTCACAGCCCTGCAGTCGCCAGCAGTAAACCTAATTAAAAGATATGCAAACGCTCTAGATAGAACTGTGAGCATTACTGGGATAAATTAAACATAGATCCGTGGGGGGTTTATTGTGTTCACAGGTCATGAGGTCAGTACTTTAAAGAAGTCCGCTCTCCATGCGGGTCTGTGGGTTTGGCGCAATCCTAACTTTAAAAAAGAGCCATATTGTTTGTTATAGAAGTCGACACGTTCATTCTACAGTGTACGTGAAAGTAGCCAAGGCCGTCTTGAGGAAGAAAAGATTGGAGTGACCACACTTGAGGTATCAAGATCCATTACAAAGCCGTGGTAACGAGAGCAGTACCGGCGTTAGGAGAGACGGGTAGACCGGGTGACGGAGTCTAGTTCCGAGACAGACTCACACATGCGTGGTTTCCCGGTTTAGAACAAAGCTGACAAGGCAGTGCCGCAGGGAAGGGCCAGTCGTTTCAATAAATTGTTGTAGGTCATTCGCAGTCCACATGGAATATACATATATTATACGTATCTGATGTTTACAATGACAGTCCAGATTAACTGCAGATCTAAACATGAAAGGCACAGGAAAGCGTCTTTCTGACCTTAGGGTAAGCAAAGACAAGGAAAAAGACACGAGAGATACTCAGCGCGGCCGAAGTCTTGACTTGGAGAAGAGTAAGAGCTTCTCTCCGTTAACACCATTAGGAGAGTGAAAGACCATGCAGAGTAGAGGAGGCCGACTCTGACGAAGGATTCACACCACGGATGTGGAAGGAGCTCCTGCAGATCAGTAAGGAAAAGACGGAAAACACCCTGGAAAAATGGGCAAAATTGTGAACAGGCACTGCACTGAAAGGGCTGTACCGATGGCCGGTAGCGACGGAGGAAGATGCTCGTGGGCATTAGTCGTCAAGGAAATTCAAGCACCCACACGCCCACGAATGTTGCAAAGGGGCAGACAGTACCCAGTGTGGGCAAAGATGTAGAGCAGGTGGAACCCTCGGATACCGTTGGCGGGAGCACAGATTGGTACAGCCATGCGGAAAAACCCTTCGGCGGCATCTCCCAAAGCTTAATATATGCGTCATATTCTATGACCAAGCAACCACGTCGCTAGATACAGAACCAGCAGAAATATGGACATCTGTTCAACAAAATATAAGTACAAGAACATTTTGATAACTCCGAACTGGAAGCTCCCTAAGTTGCCATAAACATTAGGATGGATAAATAATTTCTGATATAAGAAAATTGGGGGAGGTCCCCTTGTGGCTCAACAGGTTACGACCCAGCTGGTACCCATGAGAATGCAGGTTTGATCCCTGGCCCGGCTCAGTGGGTTAAGGATCTCACATTTGCTGGAGCTGTGGTGATGGTCGTGGCTTGGGTCTGGCCCTGCTGTGGCTGTGGTGTAGGCCGGCAGCAGTAGCCTGAGAAACTCCATATGCCACAGGTGCAGCCCTAGAAAGCAAAAAAGAAAATTGCAGTCTCATCTTAGGATTTGAAAAAAAAAAAAGTCTTTCTTATTTTCACTGTCCAGCTACCATGTGTGGGCAGAAGGTCAGAACCATTAAGCCTCCGGATCTTACCCCAGGCAGAAGGGGGCCGCCCCTCATGGCCGTGCCTCCGTCTGCTACATGGGCAGGGTGGGCGGGGGAACCTGACCCAGAGTGACACTTGCACGCCGTCCTTCTGGGCTGCAGGCTTGTCTGGAGGAAAGTGGAGCCCGCCCTTGGAATCTGACTGGTCCATGCGAGCAGCTCACAGGTCCGGAGCCCCCTCTGCCCCAGCAGATCCCGGTGGATGGATGGCAACACTGGTGGTGCCCAGCTGAGGCCTGGCATCTCATTGTAAAGCAGCCCCAGGTTATTCTAGGGGACAGTCAGGATCGAGAGCACGGTAATGACAGGGAACCTGATTGCCCCCCAGCCTGTTTGCCGAGACCTCTCAGGGCCCGTCTTCATCTCTCCTGGCCCTGGGCAGGTAGAAGAGGAGTTCCCACTGAGCGGGGCTGGCACGTGTGTGGGTGACGCTCCCTGACCACGGTGACTTGCCACCCCATCGTGACCGACACAGCTGGCGGGGCCCTCCGGTTCTGGTCTGTCTCCCCGAGGCCTCTGTTCCGAAGGGGCCCGTTGAGGGGCGCTGCGGTGGGCGGCGGGGGCGGAGGAGGCACTTCGGTCCCATCTTGGCAAAGACGTCCTCTGAGTCAGCAGGCGGCACTCAGTCAGTCGCTGATGGTCACATCGTGTGTCTGATGCTTTTCCTTTTTTTAAAAAACATGCAGACCTGCCGTTTCTACAGAGAACTGGCGATCAGCCAGAAAAGTGTGCATTTAAGGCTTGTCTAGAGGGGAAGACCCTTGTGCTGTTTGACTACTTTTAGTGCCTAGGAGCAGGGCAGGCGCCCACCAGTAGAACAGATGCAGGCCATATGCTGGAGAGGGGTCCTGGAGACCCCCTGCCTGGCCTGGGTGAGTCCTCTTCTTAACAGATGGTGGGGACATTCTGGGGGTCCTGGGAAGGGGGCCAGGGTGGGCAGTGGTGAGACTTAGGTAATGGCTGTTTTTTGTTTTTTTTTTGGCTTTTTAGAGCCGCACCTGTGGCATATAGAGGTTCCCAGGCTAGGGGTCCAGTCGGAGCTACAGCTGCCAGCCTACCCCACAGCCACAGCAACTTGGGATCCAAGCCGCGTCTGTGACCTACACCATAGCTCACGGCAACACTGGATCCTTAACCCACTAAGTGAGGCCAGGGATCAAACCCACAGCCTCATGATTCCTAGTTGGCTTCGTTTCTGCTGCGCCACAACAGGAACTCCAGTAATGGCTATTTAATAAACAATAAAAAAAAAGTTGAATACTTTACCAACCAGTATGCCTATAGGGTGCATACTCTCCAAATGCAAGATCTGCTTTTAAAAGATGCTGAAGATTCTGGTTAATCTCGGCGAGAGTGTGAGACAAACCAGGTGGAAAGGGGGTAAGGGCAGGGCTGTGTTTGTCCTGTCATTGTCCTGTGTGTCCTCAGGGCTGAGCACATAGTAGGTGCTCAGTAAATATACATTTGATCATGGCACCTAGTCTTTCTGTCCTTGTCACTCTCCTAGTAATAGGTGGCCACAGCCTTCCGGGAATACTGCTGAGCGTGACAGCGTGCTGCCTCGGGGCCTGTGCGGAAAGCCTGTCCCTGCTACCAGGCTGCCTTGTGGGCACAGCACGTGCGGGAGGGAGAGGATGTTTTCGTGCCGCTAGTGTGGGAGGAGTCCTTCGTCTGGATCCCTCCCAGCCTCTCCGGACGGTGCGTCCCGGTGTCCTAGCCCGCGGTGGGGCCCGGCTCGCAGGTGCGTGCTCTGGGGCTGACAGTTCGGTGTCTGGATGATGCTCCTACATTCACGTGATGGCCTTTGCTGCCTGCTCTCTGGCAGGTCACTTCCTTTCCGCGTGTTCATTGTCGTCTCTCTTTGCTCCTCCCTTGCTCTCCATTTTGACGTTATGATCTGTCTTGAGTGGGGTTACTCCAGGCTTGGGGTTCAGAGCACAGACCCTGGAGTGGGACTTGCCTGGGTTCAGAGTCAAGTGGGACTTAACTCTGGCCTCTCTGTGCCTGGGCTTCTCCATCCATGATGGAGACAATAATAGGTCCTACCTCTGGGGTTGTTGCAAGTATACTGTATGCAACACACTTCGGATAGGGCCTGGCACATCCAAAATGCCGTGTGAATTCGTGCTTCATCTCCGATCTGATTTAAATGACCGGATTTCATGTACGCTAACATAAGACGCAAGAGCTGCCCAGGTGGCTCTTAGCCTGGGGGCGTGTGGTTAGGGTGCCGTTGGATGCCCTGGTTCTCTGTTTTGCAATTCAGTGCAGCCTTTCCAGTTTGAGCATTTGGTGAAAATCTCTGTCGGGAGAGTTATTTAGGTGCTGGCTTGAATGCGCCTTTGGTGTACTTCTCAGCATCACGTATTGAAGGGCTGTCACCCGCCAGTGGTCCATTTCAGTGAGCGAGGCATGTGCACACTCGGGGCTGCGGACTATGAAGATATATCCGCACTTCTGAGACGAAAGAAATCCCCCTGATAGCTGGGAGGTAGACAGTGGTAGTTAAAGCTGGTGTGTGCCAAGCATGCTCTCCCATCCTCCTCTTCTTCCTTTGGGAAGCTGCTCCCCCACCTCATGTGGTCCTGGTGGGGCTGCCCATTGAGGTGACAAGTACTGCCTCCTGCTCTCCCAGGGGCATGCGACCTATGCTGAGTCACCCGTAGGATTACATCCCTCCAGTCACAGTGAGTGGTTTAAGGGTGGGTGTTTTTCCCATCTGGGCCACAAAATGCTTCCCTGAGGCTCTTCTATCAGAACCAGTGGGGGAGACCGTTCTCCTCACGTAGTCCAGCAAGGATGTTGACCTGGGGCTGCTAGAAGCGCTCTCTCTCCTATGATTTAGGAAGAATCTATCTATAGCATGAAAAGATGAAGCGTCATCTACAAAGAGACGCAGATATAAGCCGAGTAGAGAAAGAGAAACAGAGACAAAATATGAGCACATCATTTGAGCACCTAGATCAAGCTTTACCTGAACCAGTTGGCACACTAAGCTTCTCAACAGGGTGAGCCAATAAGTTCCTGTTTTTTTTTCTGGATTGAATTGGACTTCTGTTAACTGCAGCTAAAATAACCTTGTCTAGCAGAATTCAGAAATGTGGCGTTCCCGTCGTGGCGCAGTGGTTAGCGAATCCGACTAGGAACCATGAGGTTGCGGGTTCGGTCCCTGCCCTTGCTCAGTGGGTTGACGATCCGGCGTTGCCGTGAGCTGTGGTGTAGGTTGCAGACGCGGCTCGGATCCCGTGTTGCTGTGGCTCTGGTGTTGGCCGGCGGCTACAGCTCCGATTCGACCCCTAGCCTGGGAACCTCCATATGCCGCAGGAGCGGCCCAAAGAAATAGCAAAAAGACAAAAAAAAAAAAAAAGAATTCAGAAATGTTTGAAGATGCAGAACTTTCTGGAGTGTGTTGACATGGCCTCATAAGAAAACACTGAAAAAAGGGTGGATCAGATTGCTGCCCACCTTGACTTTCTTGATGACTGAAAAGTGGGCCACCAAGGCATTTCTTCTGTGACTTGCCCACTCTCCTTGTTGGATGTCACAACTGGCTCTGTGCTTTCCATTGTGTTCCTTCTCCTTGGAATGCTGTTCCCTTTGACTTCGTAGCTTCTCCATGGCGTATTCATCATTCAGATTTCCACTCAAATGTTTCTTTTCTGACACTATCTCTGATCTTGCAAGTCAGATCCCTTCTCTTTTTTCTCTTGAGTTCCCCCAGCTCTTTAATTTTTCTCTGTTTATTTCAACTTTCATTATGTTATAATTAGCTGTCCACGCGTCCCCTTTGTCCTCTGCAGTTTCCCTGGCTTTGAGATTCTAATGGTGCCGGCTCAAATGCCCATTGATATGAGGGCCAATCCTGGTCTGATAACAGCCTGGGACAAGACTGCTGGGGAGGTACTTCTAAAAATTTAACTTATATCTCCCTCTAGCATTTTTATATTTGCCTCTTTGCTCCAATTCTAATTTCTTGTCATTTAAAGAGTGAGCCTGAGGATCTAAATTCAGGGGCTTAAAAAAAAAAAAAACTATTATGGAGGATTTTTACTTTTTTATTTGGTTGGTTGATATTTTCTAAATTGTCTGCAATGAGCATGTGTTGCTTTTGTAATTAGAAAAAAGTTTTAAAAACAAGAAAAATGATTCCCAATTATGTTGGTGGGATCAAAATAAGAGTGGCAAAATAGCATGAGGGTAGTGCTAGGGACAGCTTATTTTATCTTTTAGCAGTCCCCTTATGCTGTAGGAGACATGAGAAAACCCTTTATTCACTAGTGCTTGATCGTTTTAAATATTTCACGTGGTTTTGAATGGCGAGACCTCAAGCGAGGGTTTATAATCTTATCCAGCTACTGACTTTGACATCCAACGCTGTGTCATACACGTCCTCAGTTTTGCATCTGACAGAACCCAGCCGTGTGCTAACCACTTACTTTAAGGGTATTAGAGGTCTGCCGGGTGGGAAAGGAACATCCATTTAAGGTAGAAGGCAGTAGCCTACCTCAATGCTCCGTATTCTCAAAGAATATATAAACTTGAGCAAAAACCATGAAGTCCTGGGGGGATACATTTTGCTTAAGTTTCCCTTCTTCATTTCCTAAAATGTGCCAAATATCCAGAATCAAACGTGAAGGAAACAGACAGGGATGGTTAGTAAAATTTGGGGGAACAAAATTCAATGTCCAGGCTCCTGCGTGTACAATCGTTAAGACACAAATGACTTAATACAGCACTTTTTTTTCCTTCTTTTTGGGCCACGCCTGTGGCCTATGCACGTTCCCTGGTTAGGGGTCCAGTCGGAGCCATACCTGCTGGCCTACGCCAGAGCCACAGCAACGCCAGATCTGAGCCGCGTCTGTGACCTACCCCACAGCTCACAGCAACGCCAGATCCTTAACCCACTGAGCGAGGCCAGGGCTTGACCCTGCGTCCTCATGGATACTTGTCAGGTTCATTACCACCGAGCCACGATGGGAGCTCCTGACTCGATACAGTCCTTAATTCAGGGCAAATGAAGACAGAATACACACTTTTTGGGGGACACGAAATGTGAATTCAGCATATGCTCATTTGTTAGAGTATCCTGGCTCTCCTTTTCCCCGTCAATCTTATATTGTACCCCTTGCTAATCCTTAACAGACAGGCTTTTAACACTCAGAGGGGCGTTTTGTTCCTTGAAGTTAAGCCAGAGTCCCTCAGGCTGTTTTACAAACACATCCGCCGAAACTGCTGACTCCTCTCGTTTGGACAATTTCCCAAACTGATGGAACAGGTAGTTTCCTGGAGCCGCTGTGTGGAGAGCAGTTCTTTCGCACAGTTGGATAGTTAACGCTGCAGCCTACCCAGAAAAAATACAGTTTATGCTAATATGTTCCATTCAGGCCTGTTTCCAACAAAGCCTACAATTTAGGCACTTCGAGCTCTCCCAACTGCTGTTTACTAATAATGCTTGATTTCAACAGAAAAAGAAAAAAAAACAATCCTTCAATTCAAACAGCCTGGGAACCTCGTGTGTTGAGGGAAGTCCATCACGTGGTGATTCTTTAATCCTTACGCTCGATGTTGGTTGTGATTTTCACGTCTCCTCTCTTTTCTTCCTTCCCATCACGTTGTGTTTTGGACCCTTTGCCCAATGACAGCCAGTACAGCGTGTTCGCCGCTTACTTGGGATGTATTTTGCTGAAAACACTCGCAGGATTCACGACTTATGCATTTCAGGTCCAGTTCTCACAGAGGAATAAATATAAAGGAGGATTTGCTTGACTCACCTGTGCAGAACAAGAAGAAAGAGGGTTTTTTTTTTGTCTTTTTTTGCTATTTCTTTGGGCCGCTTCCGAGGCATATGGAGGTTCCCAGGCCAGGGGTCGCATCGGAGCTGTAGCCGCTGGCCTACGCCAGAGCCACAGCCACGCGGGATCCGAGCCGCGTCTGCAACCTACACCACAGCTCACGGCAACGCCGGATCGTCAACCCACTGAGCAAGGGCAGGGATCGAACTTGCAACCTCATGGTTCCTAGTCGGATTCGCTAACCACTGCGCCACGACGGGAACTCCAAGAAAGAGGTTTTAATTGTTATGTATGGCACTATTTCAAAAGGCCCTGAATGCGACTGTAGTGTCTATATATATATATATATATATATATATATATATATATAATCGGAGCTGTAACTGCTGGCCCACACCACAGCCACAGCCATGCAGGATCTGAACTGCGTCTGTGACCTACACCACAGCTCACAGCAACGCCAGATCCTTAACCCAGTGAGCAAGGCCAGGGATCGAACCCGCGTCCTCATGGATGCTAGTCGGGTTCGCTAACTGCCGAGCCACGATGGGCATCCCCGCACTGCCCATCTTTTGCCTCCTCTTGCATGTCTGTGGAATCATTAGTCTGATCATCTCTTTGAGTGTATACGCTGCTGAATGAAGAATTGAATAGAGCCCCTCTTTGCCCACAAGGCGTGGAAAAGCCACAACAGGGATGGTGATGAGGCATTAAAAACATGCCACAGCGTCCACGGTGCTCCTTCCGCGGAGAGGTGGGGCTGGGCCCCTTCCCCTTGAGTTGGGGCTGGCTGTGGTTGCTTTGCTCCGTCGTGCAGAGCAGAAGTGGCACTGAGTGACTCCACGGTGTAGGAGGCGGAATAATGCCCTTCCCCCACCCCCTGGAGATGCCCACATCCTCATCCCCAGACCTGTGGGTAAGGTGCCTCATGTGGCAGAATGGATTTGCTGATGTGGTCAGTTGCTTGAGATGGGACGCTTAGGTGGCCGGGCCAGAGTCCTTAGAAGAGGGAGGCAGGAGCGTTAACGGTAAAAAGATGGTGTATGCTGCTGGTCCTGAAGCTAGTGGAAGGGGCCCTGGGCCCAAGAATGCAAGTGGCCCCTAGAAATCGGAAAAGGCGGGGGAGCAGAGTCTCCCCTTGAGTCTTCAGAAAAACTTCGGCCCTGCCAGCGCCTCGGTGAGATTCCCCCGGGGACTTGGGACCTCCCAGCCTGTACCCCAGCAGTTTGCATCTCCCTCTTAATTGGTCTTCATCCTCCCTGGACCCCATCTCTAGCCCTCCTTTTGCTTAGGACAAAGGCTTTGGTACCTAAATCTTTTGTGTCATGGGTGTGTGCGTGTACTTGTGTGTGTATATACACATGTCCATACGTACACACACGCGTGTACATCCAGATACCTAAAAGGACATGCATACGTACACACATGTGCTGTCTACCTAGATCTGAGTGTCAACCTCCTTTTGCTGTTCGCATTATGCGCCTTTTCCAGCTTTCTCTTTCTATTTCACACAGGCCTTTTGCAGATGACACACGTTCGAGTGGATGTTTTCTTCTGTCCAGTCGGCAGTCTGATTTTTAGCTGCAGTTGCTTGGTTTGCTCATATTCAATGTTACCTCTGGTCTATTTAGGTTCCCATCTCTTATTTGGACTTGCTATTTCTTTTTAACCTTCAAATCAATTTTTTTATTATTTTTTTAATTGTCGTTTCCCCAATACAATTTTTTTCCCTACTGTACAGCAGGGTGACCCAGTCACACACCCATGTACACATCTCTTTTCGCACATGGTCAGGCTCCATCGTAAGTGACTAGACAGTTCCCAGGGCTACACAGCAGGATCTCACTGCCCGTCCATTCCCAAGGCAAGAGTCTGCATCTGTGAACCCCAAGCTCCCCAGCCACCCCCTCCCTGGGCTTTGCTCTTTTTTCCTGCCTATTTCTGTGTTTTGTTTTCTTTCCTTTCTTGCCTCTGTTTTGGTCGCAATTCCATTTTTCCCCCTTCCCGGTTCTGAGCGTAAGCACTCGATTTGCATTCTTCTAGTGGTTCCCCTGGAAGTGACAGCACACATGTTCCACTCATCAAAGCCTAACATTAATTAATAAATATCTTTACCCTCTTGTGTGATACAGTGGCCTCACAGCACCTCAACTTCGTTCACCTCCCTCCTGATTATAAATTATGTGGGCCTGTATTTTATTCCTTAGGAAAAAACCTCACAAGGCATTTTTGCTGTTTTATGCGAATAGCGTTAATTTAGGTGTATCTACATCTTGTTGCTCTTCCTGCTCTTCTTCCTTCTTGCATCTCAGGTCATTCATCTGGGACTACCTTTCTTCTCAGAAAAAACGTCTTTTAGAATTTCTTTTAGTGGGTATCTCCTGGTAGCATTTCTCTCAGTTTTGGTTTGAAAATGCCTTTATTTTGCTCCCATTTTACCAAGATGTTTTCCCAGAGAGTGAAATTCTAGATGGGCAGTTGTTTTCTCTTAATATATTGAAGGTATCGTTCCATTGTCTTTGGCCCCCTTGTTACTGTTGTGAAGACAAGCGCTAGTCTTTCAAAGTAATGTCTTTTTTCCCTGTGGCCCGTGCCACAGCCACAGCAATGCCACGTCTGCGGCCTACTCCACAGCTCATGGCAGCACTGCATCCTTAACCCACTGAGCGAGGCCAGGGATGGAGCCTGCATCCTCATGGATCCGGGTTTGTTACCACTGAGCCGTGATGGGAACTCCTCGTGGAGCCTTTTGAATCTGCGTCTTTCATTTGTTCTGAAAAAGTCTCAAGGGTTAGCTCTTAAAATATTGCTTTCACCTAATTCTCTCTCTCTTGTCGGTCTGGCACTCTGAGTAAATACACGTTGGCCTGCATCCTCTTTGCATCTCAGTGTCTCCTCTGTGCGGTCTTTGGTGTTGTCTCTCTCTGCGGTATTTTGGGTAATTTCCTTGAACTTGCTCACTAACTCTCCAACCGTGTGTAATCGGCTGGAACACTCAGGCGCTGAAATTTTGTGCTTTTTAAAAATCTCTTGAGATTCTCTTTGGTTATTTTTCACATCTTCCGTGTCACTTCCAGATTCCTGCTCCCTGTAGGTATTGTCAGGCTTACTTTATTTCTTTAAACAAAGTAAACGTGATTGCTTTTTTTTAAGGTAAAAATAGGAATTTCTTGTCTCATATAGCTGGGAAGTTCAAGTTTCAGGCTGACTTTGGGCATTGCTGGACTTCAGACTCAAGCTAAATCACAAGGTTCAAGAATTTTTTGGAGGGAGGAGTGTGAAACTGTATTTTTTTTTAATTAAAAAATCTTTTTAAAATAGAAGTATCGTTCATTTGCAGTATTGTGTTAGTTTCAGGTGTACAGCAAAGCAATTCATTTATATGTACATATATGTCTATTTTCTTCTTGGTAAAAATAAGCATGATTGTTTTATACTTTGTGTTTCATAATTACAATAATGCTCGTTTTGGCTTATGTGTTTCTGTTTTCTATTGATGTTGTCCACTTTATAATATGTTGTTTCCCAGGGAGCTTGTGTATTTTTCCTCTGTGAGTTTCTCATTGTCCTTTAAAAAATATTTTGTGGGGGAGTTCCCGTCGTGGCGCAGTGGTTAACGAATCCGACTAGGAACCATGAGGTTGCGGGTTCGGTCCCTGCCCTTGCTCAGTGGGTTAATGATCCGGCGTTGCCGTGAGCTGTGGTGTAGGTTGCAGACGCGGCTCGGATCCCGCGTTGCTGTGGCTCTGGCGTAGGCCGGTGGCTACAGCTCCGATTGGACCCCTAGCCTGGGAACCTCCATATGCCGCAGGAGTGGCCCAAGAAATAGCAACAACAACGACAGACAAAAGACAAAAAAAAAAAAATTTTTGTGGGAACTCAAGATGCCTAAGATGAAGGTGCCCTCTCCAGAGACGTTTTTCTTTCTTTTTCTCTTTGCTTCTGTCCGGTGTTGTGCTTCTGCAACATCATTTTTTTTTGGATGTGCATATTTTCTCACGTTCTCCTCCATCACGTTCCGTCGCCAAGTGCCTGGATCGAGTTCCCTGTGCTGTTCAGCAGGATCTCACTGCTCGTCCACTCCAGAGGCAGTAGTTTGCATCTACGAACCCCAGACCAATATCATTTAAAATAAATTTATAGCTTGATTTGGGGTGGTGCCGGGGGCAGGGGAGGGGAAGCCTACATAGGTGAAATAAATTCGAGCAACAAATTTTTGCAAGGATTGTCTTTTTCTCTTTCTCTGATTATCCTCCTCAATACCAAGGAGGTATCGCTCTTGGTTTCTGCTCAAATGCCACACCCGTGGAGCCTTCCCTGACCGCTCAATAGAAAACACTGTCCCTGGGTAAGGCCACTGTATGTCCCACCTTAGGTCGTTCGTGGTACTCTTGGCCACGGAGGATGCTCTGAAATTACTTGTTTATCTATCAAGTCTCTCCTTTCACTATCATGTTTGAATGAGTGAATATTATCTTAGATGCTCAGAATCCTTTAGACATGATTCAATGTAACACAGCAGACAGTTTTTTTTTTTTGTTTTTTTGTTTTTAATCAGAGATGCTGGAAGTACAAAACAGCATCTGGAATAATCTAGTGCCCTTTAGAGGTCTGCTTAATTAAAAAATAAAACCTCTCTTTCTCCCCAGTACTAGCTCATTTTTAAAAAACATCACGTTTTAAATATAATTGATGAATAGTGTGCCAGAAGGGTAGCACATATCTTAGTAACTCGTCTGTTAGATGGGCAATGATTGATCAGTACCTTCGTGCTGACATTTTCTGCTTCAGCCTAAAACAGTTGGATCCGGGTTCGCAAAGCTGCGTGTGCCTTGTTTGACAAAGACGCACAGAACTTGTGTGCCGTGTACGGAAGACTTGCTGTTGTGGAAATGAATGTGATGATGTGTTTGCTAAAATAATATCCCACTTCGTGTGCAAGGAAAGGAAAAAGCCTGAACAGATCGCTTCAGTTTGGCCCAAAAACTGTCCTCCACTCGCGACCGTTCCACAGCTGGCTCTTGATGTGCAAGTGGGTTCTCCTGTCTCAGAGCTTTCCTGTGTGTTACATTCTGGAACGGCCTTAGAGGGCAGCGTACTCTCTCCCACCGGCTTTCAGGTGAGGAAACGGAGGCACAGACTGAACATGACTTGAGGGAGGTCTTGCTAAAGAGAGGCTGTTAAGATGCAGAGAAGAGGGAGTTCCCGTCATGGTTCAGGGGAAGCAAATCTGACTCGTGTCCATGAGGCTGCAGGTTCAATCCCTGGCCTTGCTCGGTGGGTCGGGGACCCAGCGTTGCTGTGAGCTGTGGCGTAGGTCGCAGCACAGCTCAGATCTGGCGTCCCTGTGGCTGTGGGGTAGGCCAACAGCTGTAGCTCTGATTAGACCCCTAGCCTGGGAACTTCCATGTGCCACAGGTGCGGCCCTAAAAAAAAAAAAAAAAAAAAAATAGAAAAATGCAGAAAAGATGCAGTCCAACTTACATTTACTCAGGGTCCCAAACAGAGGAGAGAGAGTGAGAAGGGGAAGAGGGATCCCGGCCTGGGCTCAGCAGCCTTCCCGTCCGCTCTGGCTGTCTCCTGTTGGCTAAAGATCTTAGCTGTGAACGAGAGAGACGGTACCTGTGACAGGTTTGCACGAGTGGATCCGCTTTTAAACTTACTTTTGCACTCGCAGAAGAGACCTGCTGTCTTGGCCCCGGGCTGAGGCTTTCGCTAGTGTGTTAGACGGCAAAGCCACCCCACAGCCAGCCGGACAAGCCAAACATCCCAGCAGGTCTCCACGGAGCCACTGTCCGTGGCGGCTCAGGGGGCAGACAGGGCATCCCTCCTTCTAGCTCGTGCCCCTGCCCCGATCTGACGAGCAGGGGGAACTCAGCGTCTCCCGGACTCAGATACTGAGCAGGCCCTTGGAGTTCTCTGCCACGGCCCGCAAGGTCCCGGGCGGCCTGGCCCCTGCCTGCTTCTTGCCTTTCCTCTGGTGCTTCTCTCGTCTGACGATCGAACCTCTCCGGGAGATCAGCGAGCCTTTGATCGGTCGCAGCCTGGGGCGAGCCGTCCGCCCTTCCCACACGTCGCATCCCAGCGTCACGTCCTTGGTGGGCCCTTCCCTGGCAGCTCCGCGAAGGGCACCTCGTGTGCTCCTTGCAAAGCACCCGTGACCGTTCGTGGAGTCATTTCCTTCTGAGTCGTTCATCTCTTCAGTCCCCGTGTTCCTCTACTAGTTCGTGCGCCCCAAGAGGGCCGGGAGCACGGGAAGCGCACGTCGTTGGCGCAGTGGGCCTGTGGGTTCCTTGCATGTAGAAGGCAACCAGAGAGCGCCCGGTGAATGAATGAATAAACGACCCTCAGAGTTATTTCTACACCCTCGCTCCTGCGGCTCGCGTGAGCGTCCCCCCAACATCTCTGTGTGAGAGGAAGTGGAAAATCAGATCAGCAAATCAGCTCTTGTGTTGAGGGGACACCCTTTTCCGCATTAAACAAAACGTCTCTGCCGTCTTGTCCTCCGTGCTGTCTCTTTGCCCTTTTCTCTTCATCCTTCTCCTCTGCCTTCCGGGTGCCTTTTCCTCCTCTGACTCCTCACCGTAGATTTGGTTTTCTGGAAGGTTCATGCTGCTCCTGGATAGTTGCCAGGCATTTTTAAGTTCTGAACTGGTATTGCTTTCTTCCTCATTTCTCATTAGCTCTGTCATGTCAACTTTGAGCTACAGCTTTGATCTCTGTTTTCCTTTTCCATAAGGTGAGAGTCCTTTTAAGTTTCCTCAAGAGAACAAAATGTTATTTAAATTCTTCCCTGTATTTGTTTCTTGTTGTGGTTGGAGAGCCTTTATTTGTTGTCTGCTTATTGATTTTTTTTTTTTTTAACCAAGGGAAATTCTATCCAGGCCTGTTATTTGGTCCAAAAATAGCATGAGAAAATTTTATCTTGATTCCTCTGCTTCTTTACCTGGCCATGCTTGAATCTTCCACGTTGCACAGGAGTCTGTATTTCTGGTCTTTTCACTGCCCAGGGCAGGGCTGAGCCTTCTGGTGGAGTAGCTGCTGTCAGTAAATGTTGTTTCTTTTTTCTTTTCTTTTCTTTTCTTTTCTTTTCTTTTCTTTTCTTTTCTTCTCTTCTCTTCTCTTCTCTTCTCTTTCCTTTTTTTTTTTTTGTCTTTCTAGTTAAAAATAAATCCTCCTCAAACCCCTTCCCCCCAGACAAACAAAAACAAAGTGAAGCTTCCAGGAGCTACTCGCATGCTTAGAGGGAGATGAGTCTGGGTCCGAGTGAGTCTCTCTAGCTTTGGTGTCCTGTCCTGCCCTGCTCGGGGGTGAGTCAGCCACTTAGGAGCGTGGAGCTTGCGGTTCCAGCGCTTGACCTGGTAGGACCCCCCTTTTCTCCTCCACCAGCTGCAGCTTTGTTTGCTGTGGCTGTTTTCTGCTCAGGCAGTTAATCTTTGGTAGTTATTCTCTCATCCTTTTCCTTCCTCTCATTCACATTTGGGGGGCGGGGGGGGGGGATGGAATCTACCTGTCTGTCTGCCTGTCTGTCTGTCCGTCCATCCGTCCATGTTCCTTGCACTTAAGGAAAAGGATAACGGCGCGAGCGCCGTGTTTTGACCCGTCGAGCGTGCTCCTTCCCTTGGAGTGTTTGCCCCTGTCAGTCGGTCTGAGGGATGTGCATGTGGCTATTGTCTAAATCTTGCTTTTGGTGCGTCATGGTTACATTGTTTTAAGAAATTTTAGGAGTTCCCATTGCGGCTCAGCAGAAGCAAATCTGACCAGTATCCACAGGGACACAGGTTCGATCTGTGGCCTCACCTAGTGGGTTAAGGATCCCGTGTTGCCGTGAGCTGTGGTGTGGGTTGCAGACATGCTCAGATCTGGCGTTGCTGTGGCTGTGGTGGAGGCCGGCAGCTGCAGCTCCAATTCCTCCCCTAGCCTGGGAACCTCCATGTGCCGTGGGTACAGCCCTAAAAAGACAAAAAAAAAAAAAAAAAAAGAAAAGGAATTTAGATCGAGTTTTAAATGCATGTAGGTGTCCATGGAAGCGTGTTCAAGAGTGTCTTTTCTTCCTGTAGGAGTCGCTCATGCTGGCCTTTCACTGGCATGTATTTGGTTCAACCAGCATTTATGGGACACCTGCTTTGTACCCAGCAGAGCCTTGGGAATACCACACGTCCCTCTTTGTCTTCCAACTTGTCAAGACCTAGTTGTATCTTTACTACTTTTTTCTAAATGGGCATGTGTAGTGACACACCTCCACGTCTATCGCCTAGTCTGTCAGCCAGGGATTAGTGGAGACGCTGAACAGCACTGGGCGAGAACGGACCCTGTGCCCCTGCGTTTGTTACAGTTCCCCAAGCTGACGTTTGCACTGACCTGTGCGGCAGCTTTGCGTTCATTGGTTCATAAATCATAGTTTCCCCGTTTCGTGATGGGCAGGTGTGTCAAGATAAAACCTACAGCATTAACGAAATGCCTCTCCCCCAAGGACCCGAATCATCAGATTTCTCCTCAAAGAGGGCATGTCCATTTTCACCCCAGCGGTAGCTGTGGACTAGAATAAGGGCTTTTGTGTTTTCCAAAGACGTCGGGTGCGACAAGCAGCAAGGAATTTGTTCCATCGAGGCCTTTCCCTGCTTTTGTTTGTGAGAAGAAGGATGTCGTTATCTTGGAATTCCTTCTTGAATTTCCCTTCTGACAGCTTTAGGAAGTGTTGTCATGCCCGCTGATTCTGACCTTTCAGCCCCTCTGCCGTGAGTGACACCCATGGCTCCAGTTTCAATGCAGTATCTCTGTCCCTGATTGAACACGAGCAAGCAGGGAAAGCTCATAAACCCCACGAGGACTCTGTTTCGGAGGTGTGTGTTTTAGGCTGTGTGGGGTCCTCACCAGCGGGGTGAAATATTCCCACCCCTCTCCTTTCATCCCCTAAGCATTTCTTTGCTTTGAATGACTCCCCTCTGGGAATAGACACCCCTCCTTCCTTTCGAGTTTTAGGTAAGGTGTCCCTGTGTCCTGTCTTTGAAGGTCACTCTTTGCTGGGCATTTAGGCCCTAGAGGTGGGGGAGAGCCCTTTGTTGACCTGGCTCTTCCGTGCATTTCCAGGGCAGAGTTAAAGGCACGGCTTGCCGTGCACAGGCCTTTTGGGCGTCTTCCAAAATTCAGGTGTGAACGTTTTTAACGTACAGTCCCACCAGGGAATGGGTTCTGAGGCAGGGGCTGCGCTGAGCCGCTTGAGACAGACGTATCCTCTGAGCAAGAACTAGGAAATACTCACCATGTCCCGTAGCCCTGCGCAGTGGGCTCTACCCTCACCAGAGTGTCAGCATAAGACAAAATCCTGGCCAAGTGCGGGGTTTTTTTGTTTGCTTGTTTTTGTTTTTGTTTTTTACCTCCGGGGTGGTTGAGTTGTATCTTTTTTTTTTTTTTTTTTGCTTTTTAGGGCTGCACCCGTGGCCTATGGAGCTTCCCAGGCTAGGGGTGGAATTGGAGCTGGAGCCACCGGCCTACGCCACAGCCACAGCCACGCCACATCCGAGCCGTGTCTACAACCTACACCACAGCTCACGGCAACACCGCCGGATGCTTAACCCACTGAGGGAGGCCAGGGATCGAGCCTGCACCCTCAGGGATGCAAGTCAGATTCATTTCCGCTGCGCCACGACGGGAACGCCTTTACCTGAAAGTGTCACGATCACTTCATTGGCGGCCCCCCGGCTTCTGTGGTCCTGCCTACTTTCCTAACCCTTCCGGGGTATTGGCTGATGCTAAGGTTGGCATAATGCGAAATGGAATGTTTTCTTTTTTCCTTTTCCTTTCTCTTCCCTCACCTTTGAGAACATGCGGAAGAAGAGGAGTCGGGTGTGGTAAGCGCAGGGCTGGAGCAGCGAGAGGCGCTTTCATTCTCGGCAGAGCGCAGCGCCTGCCTTTCCGGGCTTTGCATCCTCTTGATGAGACCCCACAGCTTTTTACAGCGGGTGGAGTTTCGACTCGCGAGGAGATGGTGGCGGATGGGTCCCAAGGGTCCCGTAAGCTGGAGACGGTCACGGAACGAAAGTGGGGTGGAGGGGGATTCGAGGCGGCCTTCGGAGTCCAGCCCCTCGCCCCCTGCCAGCCCGGGCGGCCTGGCACAGCCGCGCCTCCGCCTTCTCCGCCCCGCGTCCTCCCTTCTCCCCGTGGGTCAGGCTCCTGGAATCTTTCGACGTTATTTTCTAACGCGGCTCCGATGGGCTCTTTCCATGTGTTTCTTCACTGTCTCGCCCAGCCCAGGTGAAGGCCGAGGAGGTGCCAAGGTGCCTGGGAGAGTTTATTGCCTTGGGCACAGGGAGCCTCTGGTCCCTTGCTCTTTGCTTTCCGCTCTCCTGCCTGCTCCTGTGAGGGAAGGGCTTCCCTTCTCCCCTGGTCCCCACTCGCAGGGGGCATCTGCCTCTGCTGATGACTGTGCCTCTCCTCTTGCTGGACAGTGAATCCGGGCTGTGCTTCTGCCCCAGGCCTCTCGGAGACTCGCTCAGCCAGGCGGGGGGAGCCCTGCTGCACACGGCTTGCGCTGGTCCCATCTGAGCCCCTGGCAGGCCTGACCCTGCTTTGGGACCCTTTGAGAATATTTGCTCAGCAGCAGAGCGTCTGCCCCGCAGGACCTGTCCTCCAGGGCTGCCCTTCAAGGCATTTCTCGAAGAAAACGATGGGCGCCTTTTCCTCTGCCTCGGGCTTCCCTGTGCGTTAGGGGGAGAAGGCTTCTTTGTTCCCAATGCAGCAGCTCACGTCCGCGGACCTCAGGCGGCCCGTTCCTGTCCCCCTTTGTAAAAGCAGCTTTATCGCGATGTCATTTGCATACCATAAAATTCATCAATTTCAGATGTGCAGGATAATGATTTTGGACTTGGGCAACTATCCCCACAACTGGTTTTAGAGTATTTCCGGTACCCTCAAAAGACCTGTTGTGAGTTTGGGATTAACCTCTATGCGCTACTGTATATAAAAATAATAGGTATAAAACACATAGCCGACAGTGTCCTACTTTAGAGCACAGGGAACTAGTCTCAGCATCTTACAACAGGCTGTCATGGAAAAGAATGTAAAAAAGAGAACATATTTATACACGTTTAACCGCATCGCTTTGCGGTACACCTGAAGCCAACCCGACACTGCAAATCAACTGTATTTCAATAAAAATTAAAACGGCCAAAGCAAACAAACAAAAGGTCTGTTGTGCCCATTGCGGTGACTCCCTGTCCCGCCCCCAGCCCCATGCAGCGTCTCGTCTGCTTTCCGTCTCTGCGGAGCTGCTTTTTCTGGAAGGTTCACATCCATGCTGGCTTCTTTGAAAAAGCAGAAGCTTTATTAACGTTCATCCGTGTTGCAGCCCATATTGATCTGCTTCTTTTCACTGCTGAGCAGTGTTCCAGTGTGTAGCTAGCCCACACTTTGTTTATCCACTTGCCAGCTTGCAAGCTTTGGGCCGTTTCCCCCTTTCTGGCTATGACGAGTAATGCTGCTGGGAACTCCAACGCATGTGTCTGCATGTGGACACACGCTTTCGTTTCTCTTGCATCGATGCTCAGGAGGGGAAATTGCTGGGGCATCGGAAACGTTTATGGTCTAACTTTGTTAGAAACGGCCCGCCTGTCTTCCCAAGTGCTGGCACCGTTTACGTTACAATCAGCAAATATATAAAGCACCCTGTTCTCCGCATCCTCGCCGTGGGTTCCCTTGTGTTTTCAAGCTTGCCCCAGATGCGTTCTGAAGGCCAGCCACTTCCTCTGTCCCTGCTCTGGGCATTGTCCCTTCACTGGACAGGAGATGCATTGATCCAGGCACTTCGACTCCGCACAAGCAAGTTTAAAATGGCCCTCGAAGCTACAACTTCCCAACAGTCATATTTGTGCTCCCCTAACTAGTAGTGGATTCTTTTTTAGTTCGTTTTTTTTCCTCGATGGTAGATAGTTTTCCTCCAATGAAGAGGGGAGAATAGCCATGTTTCCCGGGTGTACAGAGTGAACTTAAACATATACGTGGTGCCGGGAGGAGGCTTTTGTGTCATGTGGCGCATGTTCACCGGAGTGCGTAGAAACCAGTCCGCGTTCCTTTCAAAATGCAGACGCTGAGCCAAGGAAAAGGTGAGCTGCATCCTGTTAGGCGAGCTGGGATGCGATTGTGTGGTGGTGCAAAGGCCTAAAAAAACAGCAGGGAAGGCGGGGGGTGGGGGAGAGTGACCGATGGGGTGGGAGGCGAGGGCAGGGTGGAGGAAGGCCGGAGGGAAGCACTCTGCATGCTGGCTCTGGCGCTGGGACCCTGGCTCCGAGTCTTTAGAAAGGGAAGAGGCTTCCTCGAACCCCCTCCTTGACCCTCCCCAGGACCTTGGTGTCCGTGTCCACCCTGTGGGCCTCGACCGCCTTGAGCCAGTGTGCGCAGCACCTCACATAGAGCCCGGCCCTTGGGAGGCGGGGATGGTGGAGAAGGGCCGTGGAGGAGCCGCAAGGCCGAATTCTGGGCCGGGGGGGAACACGCGGCAGAATGTACACCAGTGGTTCGCAAAATTTTATCTGCCCAAGAATCACCTGGAGGCTCAGACAGCACCCCCAGAGTTTATGATCTGGGAGCCCAGGGCGGAGCCTGAGGAGGTGCTTACCTAGCAAGTCTCCACGGGATGCCTTTGAGAACCACGGGTGCAGAGGGAGGAGCTGCTGGGGCCCAGGTCCACGTCAGAGAGAAGAGGGGGTGCCTTCTCGAGTCAAACTCCATTTAAAAAGATGAGGCAGGAGTTCCCATTGTGGCTCAGTGGGTTAAGAACCTGACTCGTATCCATGAGGATGCAGGGTCTATCCCTGGCCTCGCTTGTGGGTTAAGGATCTGGCATTGTCGCAAGCTGTGGTGTAGGTCACAGGCATGGCTCAGATCCCAAGTTGCTGCGGTACAGGCTGGCAGCTGGAGCTCTGATTGGACTCCTAGCCCTGGAACTTCCATAGGCGACAGGTGTGGGCTTAAAAACACAAAATAATAATAAAAGATGAAAAAATGAAAAGATGAGATGGACCTGGTCCCTGTCCTTGACATGCCAGTCTAGCACCCTGATTCTTGTTTTTAATATTAAAGTATATGTGGTTTATAATGTGTTAGTTGCAGGTGTACGGAAAAGTGATTTGGTTACACATGTGCATGTGTGTGTGTGTGTGTATAATCTATGTATTTTCCTATTCTTCCCCATTATGTTTATTGCAGGATATTGAATACAGTTTCCCTGTGCTCTCCACTGAGTCCTTGTTTATGGGCTGAGATTCGTGGGGGCTGGAGGGAAGATTGGGAAGGGGGTTCATGCTGTCTCTGTTTTAGATCCTGCAGGGTGACCTTTGCAAACACCACCTGCCCCTGCCAGGTGGGCTCCCCATCTCCTCACACCTTCCTCCCCCATGGCTTTGTCTCTTTTGTTTATTGCTGTCTTTTTGGTAATCAGAAGAGTACCTGGCCCGGAGTAGGTGCTCAAAAAAATATTTGTTGAATAAACGAATGAAGGTTGAGAATTACCATTTGTATTTATTTGCTAGGGTGTCTGTATCAAATTACCACAGACTGGGGGGTATAAATAGACATTTATTTTTTTGTGGTCGTGGAGCCTGGACGTCTAAGATCAAGGTGCCAGTGCCTTTGGCTTTGCCTGAGGTCTCTCTGGATCGGGCATTGTCGCAAGCTGTGGTGTAAGTCACAGGCGTGGCTTGCAGACGTGGCCTCCCCTCTGTCTGAGCGTCACTGATGTCTCTTCCTCTTCCTAAAAGGACGCCAACCCTATTGGATTAGGGCCCCGTCCTTATGACCTTATTTCACTTTAATTACATCTTTCAAGGCCCCCTCTCCAGATGCAGTCACATGGGGGGATGGGGCTGCAGCATATGACTTTGTCAGGGGAGGGGCACAATTTAGTCCATGCCGCCGTGGACCACAGCTGCTCACTGGAGGGCTCTTGCTTCTCAGACCTCCCCCCGCCAAATCTAGCGGATTCCTCTGTGCCTTTTACTGAAAGGCTGCCGAGAGACCTAGACTTGGGTCTTAATGGGAAAAAAGGAATAAAAGCACAGACAGACCCAGTCTGGGTGGGGAAGCAGGTATTTTTGAAATTCCAGAGCCGTTGCCCCCGGGCCTTGTGATTCGTTGCGGTTCCGTGACTCTACAGCATGAAACTGTGGGGTTGATCCTCAGCTACATGTTGTTCATGGCTCCAAATCTTCCCATGCTTCTAAAATTTTCCATTAGAGCGGAAGCATCCCGGAGAGGCGTCCTGCCTGGACGCCTCAGGAAGAGCCTGGGGAAACAGGCAGTGGGGTCGACACCGCAGGGGCTCCCACAGCTCTGCCTTTGGGTGGCGAGAGGAAGCATGGACTTGGTCGCTTGTGTCTTGATTCTCACAGCATCTCGGCGCCCTGTGGCCTCATCCCTGCACACGGCGGGTTCTTAACAGACGCGTTACACTGGGGGCCTCTGCTTTATTTGCAAGTGTCATGAGTGCGTTTGCTGTCACTGGTGTGGTGGCCGATATTTCCTGAACTTCCTGGTCTCCCTCCCTGTTCTTGCTCAGGCAGGAGCATCCGTCCGTCTGGGCGTGGCGGGTGGGCTGGTGCTCACTTCTTGGCCTGCACCTGCTTCCTCCCCCGGCTTGGCAGGCTGGGACCTCCTGAGGCTAAGAGAGGAAGGAAGGAAGGAAGGCAGCTGGGGTGTGGGAGAACTTGGGGGTCATATCCCTCTCCTGGGGTGGCTATTTTCCGCATGTGGCGGCGGCAGCAGGTGGCAGCCAGAAGCGGCTGGAACCACGGAGAGAGGTGATGCTGCCCTGCCAGGCGGTCCTCCCTCCCTGTCTGGCCTCTGGTTTTGTTCAGGCCCCGTCCTCCCTCCCCGTCAGGTTTCGGCTTTGTTCTGCCTCTTCCTCTTTGTCCACTGTAGTCCACTCATCCTAGTTTACGTCCTCCATCTGCCCAAACTCGCTCTTCCCAGCACCCAGCTCACCTATTTCCTTGCTCCTTGGGCTTTAAAGAGGCGGGCTGTGGGCACGGGGAGGGTTTTAAAGGTGTAACTCTGGGGGATGGATTGAGTACCGTGGTCACAGTCTCCTGCTAGGGCTCCTGGAACCAAGGGCCACCGACTAGGGGGCTTAGCTTAGAATGGCACAAAATGATCACCTTTCAGTTCTGGAGGCTAGACATCCGAAGTCGAGGCGTTGGCCTCTTCCTCTCCATTCCTCTCCACGCGGCTCACCTGCAGTCAAGGTGTGAAGGTGGTCCTGGTTGCCATGGAGATGACCTTGAAGGCAGATGCAAGAGAAAGCTGATCAGAAGGAGGAATCCATGGGTCTTGGAATACATACCTGGGGGTGGTATGGGCTGTCAGGTCCTCCAGTGAGGACTGACCACGTGTGTTTCCCTTCCTGAACTGTGTGTGCCCGTTGCCACCCTCTAAGCCCACAGGGGGCCCTTGATCTCTAGACATGGCCTTGCCAGTTCATCAGCTCCCAATGGATTTGTCTTTTAGAAGCATCACTCCCAGTGGAATTTGCCATCACGGAATCGCCTGATGTGTCCCTCGCGAGACAGGCTGCATACGTCTCCTGGTCTGTGTTCTCGCCTCCTGGAGAACCCCTGCCTTCCCTTGGGACTTGCTTTGGCTTTTTCTCTTCTAAGGAGAGCTGGCAGCAGAATGCACCTACCCTGCATTCAGGTGGAGGCATTGTACCTGGGGCCAAATGACGGAGTTATAAAAAGTTTATAAATCGATGTCTCCTACTTCCAAAGAAAGAAAGTAATTTGCCTCACTCACCAAGCAGGTGATGAGAATCCCCAGAAGAAGGTGAGGGCCAGATGGCCAGACTGGTTCATTCAGTCGATGTTGATTCATTCAATCGATGTCTACGAACGGCCCAGAGTTTTTCCCGTAGCAAAGCAGGTTAAGGATCTGGTGCTGTCTCTGCAGTGGCTTGAGTTGCTGCTGAGGCATGGGTTTGATCCTCAGCCGGGCATTGGTGGTGAGGCTCCAGCATTGCTGCAGCTGTGGCACAGGTCGCAACTGTGACTTGGATTCAGTCCCTGGCCTGGGAACTTCCATATGCCGTGGGTGAGGCCAAAAAAAAAAAAAAAACCCCAAGTCTACTGAAGGCCCCATACCTGCTACCGGAGAAGCTGACCAAGAAATACTGCAGTGGGCGTCCTTGTGTTAAAGAGTGATTTGAGCAAAATTCATTTCTATTTATCCACGTGTCTCTGGGAAACCAGAGATTCTGGCTTAAAGTAGACTCTGCAATGGAAACACGCAGGCAGGAGGTTTGTCTAGGAATGTTCTCTGGATCAACATCAGCAGGGCGGTGGGGGAAGCAGGACTGGGTGGAGGAAAGTTGAGCTGCGATGCTGTCACAGCGAAGGTCTCAGCTGATGCCGTGGGAGGCTTGGGGGCTGGGATGGCCCCTCGGAGTTGTCTTGAATTGATGGAAGGGGACCAGCCTTCATATCCCTGTGTCCAGTAGCCACCAGACACATGGACTGCCTTCAGGAAGGGGGCATGGCCTTCAGGAAGGGGGCAGTTCTTTGCAGTCCAGGGCAGTTCCCAGAAGGGGACTCAGCTGAGGGCCCTCGGCTGTGGGAGGAAGGTTGGCCCCGGTCCCTAGGGACAGGCCGGGCGGAGATAATGGCAGTGCACTGGAGCATCCACACCGCCCGCCGTCGGTAAATGGTGCTGAGCCAACCATTGCTCTGCTCTCACACAGCCCTCTGTCCTGTAGAAGACTAGGAGTAAATAGGCAGTTACAATACAGAGTTTACTGTCTTGTGGGATTACATGGCTGGGGAGCTAGTAAGGCTTCCTGGAGGAAGCCACATTTAAGCTGAGATCTGAAATCTGAGGGGCTGGTTGTATTGAGAGGGGCAGGAAGGGAGTTTTCCAGGCAGGGGCACCGAGTGCAGGACATCCCAGGGCCAGAGAGGGAGAGCATTGCGTGTTTGAAGATTGAATAAAGTTCAGAACGGCCAGGGCTACTGTGTGTGTGTGTGTGTGTGTGTGTGTGTGTTGAGGGGGTGGCTAGAGCTGGAGGGATGAGCTGGGGCCCAGTGTAACGACACCTGAAACCGCTGAGTGGACAAGCTGGCCTTGAGTGAGTGTTCAGATGAGAAGGGATGGGACTGGGGAGGAAGGGAAGGAAGGAGAAATCGGAGTTCAGGGGTGGCCCAGCGAGCCAGACGCGATAACGGGGAGTTGGGAACAGGAGGAAAACCTTTAGGAGGTGACTTTTGGTCCCCTTCCTCTTACAAATCCTGCTAGAATTGTGTGGGCCTGAGCCCTTGGGAACCTCACACAGCAAGAGGACATCAACCTCTCTTTTGTCTCAGGCCTTTGCTTTTCTTCCTGTCCCACCACCCCCTGCTGCTGCTGCATTGTAGCCTAAGGAAGTCCACTTCTCCAGCTGCTGCTCCAGGCCACCTCTTATTTTGACTGTCCTGTTCCCTTGAAGACACTTGTTTTCGGTCTGCTCCCTGCCCTTGTTTCCCCCCACCCCTGGCTTGTACCTAGTCTGTGTCCACTCCTCCACTCCTCATACCCAGTCTCCTTCCAGGGGCATGGGTGACCCTTTTCAATGACCTTCTCTGCCATCGTCGTTTAGATTTCACTCCAGAATTCCACGCTGGCAACCCCCCTTTGCCTGGAGCAGCCTTTTTCAGGGTTTCTAGAACCTGAGCCCTCCTGATTCTCTCCCTGATTTCCTCACTTTCTTTTTGCTGCCCACTGTGCCTCCTCCTCTTCCTTCTTGTAATTCTCTGGCAGTAGGAGGGCCCCAGCACTTTGCCCTTTGCCTTCTCTTTATAGCCTCTCTTTTCTAGCGATTTGATTCACTCCCACGGCTTCAGCTGACATTTCCACGCGCTCACCCCTCCCCCAACACCAGATTGACATTTCTAAGGAATGCTGATTGGTCCGTCTGGTTGTCTTCTCAGCACCCTGGACCCCAGGTGCTGTCATCCTTCATCTTCCGTTCATTCATCTTCCATCCATCCATTCATCCATCCATCCATCCATCCTTCATCTTCCATCCATCCATCCATCCATCCTTCATCTTCCATCCATCCTTCATCTTCCTCCATCCATCCATCCATCCATCCTTCATCTTCCATCCATCCATCCATCCATCCTTCATCTTCCTTCCATCCATCCATCCATCCTTCATCTTCCATCCATCCATCCATCCATCCATCCTTCATCTTCCATCCATCCTTCACCTTCCATCCATCCTTCATCTTCCTTCCATCCATCCATCCATCCATCCTTCACTTCATCTTCCTTCCATCCATCCATCCATCCTTCATCTTCCTTCCATCCATCCATCCATCCTTCATCTTCCATCCATCCATCCATCCATCCATCCTTCATCTTCCTTCCATCCTTCATCTTCCTTCCATCCATCCATCCATCCATCCATCCCATCCTTCATATCTATCATCCACCAGTCTTCATCTACTTCCATCCTTAATCTCCTGCCATCCATCATCCATCCTTCATTTCCATCCATCCATCCATCCTCCTTCATCTTCACCATCCATCATCCTTCATCATTCCATCATCCACATCCACCCATCCATCCTTAATCTATTCCATCCATCCATACATCCATTCATCCTCATCTTCATCATCCTTCATCTTCCTTCCCTCCTTCATATTCTTCACCTTCATCTTCATTCAATCATTCCAACAATCAATCCTCATCCATCACTTCATTTCCATCCATCCATGCTTCTTCCTGCCTTTTGGTTTTTGTGAACCACATTATTCCTATTCATCCTAGTTGGGAAGCTTGAAGTTCTGACGAATCCTTCTTTTCCTTCTCTTTCCACACGCTCCTCAATCCTGCCCCATGGCCTGTCCGTTTCCCAAGTATTATCAGCCTCTTCCTTTGCATTCTTTTCAGTGCTGGATGGTAAGACAAGTCATTTTACTTATCATCCTTAATTTCCCTATCTATGAGATGGGGGTAGAGGTTGGCTTGTTTATCTCACAGGGTTCTTATATTTGTGATATATGATGTGTGTTCAGTGTGGGTTGTGACTTGTAAAATACTATCCGAGTATTTGTTGTGGTGTTCTTGTTGCGATGGCGATCTACTCTAGGCCTTCCTTATCTAGACGAGAGCACTGGCCTCCTCACTGATCCCCCAACTCCAAATGCACACTCTGCTCCCAGTGCGTCCTACACAGGAGTGTGCGGCCTCTCGAAATGGTCTTTCTGTAGAGAAACCCTGCTCCTGTCACTCCCTTGCCCGAAATCCTTTACCGGATCTCCACTACCTAGTAAAAGGCAGGTTTCTTTCACTGGCGTTCAAGGGTCTGCATGGTATAGTGTTGTCTTGGATAGGTTTAGAAGTTGGCCCCCAATGACTGCCCCCTCCTCTTGCCAGCTGGGCCTAGTGACTTGCTTCCAATGACTAGGATAGGGCAAAAGTGAGGGGCTTTCACTTCCATTATTAGCTCATACTAGACAGTAGCTTCTGTCTCAGCCACAGACTCTCCCTCTCTGCCCTTGATGAAGCCAGCTGCTGTGTTAGAGAGGCCCACGTGGCAAGGAACTGAGGGTGACCTCTGGCCAATAGCCAGTGAGGAACCGAGTCCCTCAGTCCAGCAGCCCACAACGAATTGAATCCTGCCAACAGGCTGCGAGAGTCAGCAACCACTGAGTGAGCTTGGGAGCAGGTGCCGCCCACCCTGAGCCTAGAGAAGGCGATGGCCCCAGCGGATGCCTTGATGGTGACACTGTGAGAGGCCCCGGGCCAAGACCTTGACTGCAGCCTTGAGACCCCGAAGCTGATCATGAAGAGCCAGCCAAGTCTTGCCTGGATTCTTGACCCACAGAAACTGCAATAATAAATGTGTGTTGTTGTAACCTTCCCGATTTGGGGGGTGACTTCTTATTCAGAAATGGATACCTAATGTATGCTCTTGATTCCTTTGTCCCTTCCTAAGGCTTCCTCCTATTTGGAAGTAAATGCCATGTTCTTTCCAAACCATGCTGTGTGCTTTCTTGCTTTCATCATTTTTCTGTGGTCTTTGCTTCAAATACTTCATCTGTTTTCTTCACTTGGAAAATTCCTGTTTGTCTTTTTCCCTTAAGCTCTTGGACACTTGCATCTAACAATGTTTCAATGAATATTTATACAATGATTTCTAATAATAATAACAATTATTATTTGGAAGAACCCACTTAGAGACAAAGTGCTTAGAGGTACTCAAAAAATTTTAAATATTTAATTCAGTATTTATTTAGAATCTGCCTGGGTCAGGTGCTGTGACTATGAAGCTGTCAAGAACCAGAATGGATCTTCCTTGATACGGGTCACCCTTTCAAGGCAGCTTTCTTTGACTCTCAAAACAAATCAAGTCTCCTTGTTAGCTGTGTTCAGTGATGCCTGTACTTCTCTTTGGAATCACGTCCCACCATTGTAATTAGCTAATTAATTGTGTGAGTAGCAGTGTCACATCCATCATCCCTACGAGACTCTGGGCTCCCGGGGGCCATGGACCATCCCACTCCTGCTTCATCCTTGAATCTTTATGGCTGACCCAACACCTTACCTCTAATAGGGGGCCCATAAATATCTGCTGAGTCGGCGCAGACCCAGTTTGTCCCTGGACCCCAGGAGATTGCCTTCTGGGTGGGGCAGCTGCAGGGGCCGTCCAGCATGATGGCTTTTGGTACTGGATGCCACGGAGGGTGATAGAGGTGAGGCAGGAAAGACACCAGAGATGAAATGGTCATTGAGCTGGGCTTTGAACTCGGTGAGAAGTAGGGCTTTCCTGCACGAAAACCAAGGCAAGAAGAATCCTGGTGGATTAGAACAGAACTTCCCAGTGTGGTGGGAGCTGCAGCCTTCTGAGGTGCCGTGAAGAGGTGCGGGTTTGCCACCTCGCTGACTTTTGTCTGTCCCCACGCACCTTCCGACCTTCTTATTGTCTGGGTGTGCCTCGACGGGAAGACGTTTCAGAGTCACTGGGTCAGCTTCAGATGACACAGGGCAGGGAGGGTGGGATTTGGCAAAGATGAGTCTGGACAAAAGGCTGTGAGTGGATCGCAAAGGGCACCCACGCTCTGCTCGTGCGTGGGGACTCCCCCCGTAGGAAGCGGTGGGGACTGTGAGCAGTTTGACCGTCTCTCCTCCGGGCTCCTCCTTCATCTCGTTAAGGGGATTCATAGACCTGGTATGTGCAAGTTTATAGATTTCAAACTAATGCAACCAAAATGACTAAACGGTTCCGAGCTCTACCTCCTCCTTTTCAGGGGCTCAACACCAAACACCCTGTGCTGTGGCGGTTGTCACTCTTGTGCGGTGACACGTCGGTACGCTGGGTCAGGTGGGATTGCATTAGAGTAATTTACTGCAACTAGTAAAACATTGATGTCTTCGCAGCCCTCACTGCTTTTCTTGAAGACTTTATTTTTTGAAGCAGTTTTGGTTACGAGAACATTGAGAGGAAGGTACAGGGATTTCCCATGTAATCCCTGCCTCCGTCACCCACATCCCTCACCGGAGAGATGCATTTGTTACCTACGGTGTTGACTCATCCTCAAAACCCAAAGTCCGGAGCTGGCCTTAGGGTTCCCTCTTAGTGTGATACATTCTGTGGGTTTGGACAAATATTTCATGACGTGTATCCATCATGATCTTGTCATACAAAGTATTTTCAGCGCCCTGAGACCCCACTGTGCTCGGCCTATTCCTCTCCCCTCCCCCAACCCCCAGCAACCACTGATCTTTTTTACTGACTCCGCCGCTTTGCCTTTTCCAGAAAGTCATGTTGTTGGATTCATTGGCTTCTCTCATTGCGTCATGTGCATTTCATTTTCTTCCAGGTCTTTCCAGGATTTGGTAGCTCTTTTTTTTTTTTTAAACACTGAAAACCATTCTGTTGTCTGGCTGGACCACAGCGTAGCCCTTCACCCACTGAGGGACACTGTGGTTCCTTCCATGTTTGGGCAAAATTATAAATAAAGTGCTTGTCCACAACCATGTGCAGGTTTTTATGTGGAAGTCACTAATTGAAAAAAAATTAAATCAGGTATATAACTTTTCCTCCCTCAAGCCTGGGTTCCTTTTCGGGGGCTGCTGAAATGCGGTAGCACAAACTGAGTGGCTTCGAAGCCCTCGGTTGGCTTAGAAGTTTAGTGTTTCACGGTTCCGGAGGCTCAAAGTCTAAACGCAAGGTGTCCCGAGGGCCGGGCCCTCTCTGAAATCTGTAGCGGAGGGGTTCTCCCTGGCGTCTCCTGATGCTGACAGCCCCAGACGTGCCTGGGCTCGTGGGAGCATGACTGGGCTCTTCCCACAGACACGCCTGTGTCCACAGCTCCCCTTCTGATGGAGACGCCAGTCCGGGGGGCTTGGAGTCCACCCTGGTGACCTTATCTTAACTTCGCTGCATCAGCAAAGACCCTGTGTCCAAATAAGGTCACGGGAGGAGTTACTGGAGGTTAGCGCTCCAACACCGCTTTCTCAGGGACACCAGTCAATCCCTAACGCCGCCGTTTTACTCGCTGGCGTTTTAATATGCTTTCTTGGATCAGAGTAAACTGGTAGAGTTTTGCCTTCCGTCTCTAGTCCTGCTTTGTCCATCTCTGAATATGTCCCTGAGAGCGCTGTGCTTGTGAACTTGAATCTGTCAGGCAGACGAGATGTTTGAGAGTCTCTGCCATAGCACAACCCTGCCGCACTGCTTATCCCCTTAAATCTCAGACTTTTTGCTGCTCCTTCATCCTTTGGAAGTTGGCTCTTTAAGAGTAGGCCACGCTGAAGCACTGGTTATCAGCTGGGGTGGTTTTGCCCCACGGGGGACATTTGGCAATGTCTGGAGACATGCTGGGCTGGGACAACCAGTGGGTAGGGTGAAGGTGTTCCTGGCATCTAGTTGGTACGTGCCAAGGACACGAGTAAACAGCATCCTGCATGGCACAGGAGAGGCCCCCACCATGAAGAGTTGTCTGCCTCAGAGGGTCCGTTGTGCTGTTGTTGAGAAATCCTGCAGCTCTGGGTTTTGTGAGCCTCAGCATCTAGGGTGGTCATTATAAAATGCTTGACCTGAGTCAGATCAGACTCTAGTTCATGCTTCCCTTGGAAAACTTTCAAGGTTGTCTTTCTAAGAGACTTCGATATTCTCACGACCTTTGCCACTCTGGCGAGTGTCGATGACGTGGTATACACTCAAGTCAGCACCTCCGAAGTCGTTCAGAGATGAGCAAGACTTCCCGTATCCCCTCTGGTCCACACTTGACGGAACAAAGGAAGATGCGTGATGATTTTCATATACTCATGGTCCAGGGAAGCCCCAGGGCTACCTAGTGAAAACAAGTGACTAGTGTTTCGTGAGAGTAACCTTACAGTTGAAATATGACTTGGTGAATAATTTGGTATGAAGTTTCCTTTCCCCAGTTAACTTACGTTCCCTCCTAAAAAGGCACTAGGTGGCCATTATCTTTTGTCTACTGTGTGTTGTTTTCAAACATTCATTTGGATCCCTGGGCCCAAGAAAGCCAAGCCTTTTTGGCCAAGACTGACCCCGAAGAAGCCCCAGACTTGAGGTTTGCTTTCATCCAGACGTCTGGTCCCTGGCTCCTTCTCTTGTTTTGCGTGGCTCTTCACTTTGGTGCTGATTATCTGTGGGTAAATACCCACAGTCCTTTCTCCTTTGGGTTTAGGTTTATTTTCTGTGTTCCCGGCTTAAATAAATCCTTGATGCTTTTTACTTATAACTCAAATATACTTCCTGGGTGGATCACTATCTGTCCCTTTTGGATGAAATTTATGATCTCTTATCTCAAGGGATTTGTAAATTAATTCTTGGCTTCTGGTGCCTCTCGCTGTAGCTAATAGTTGCTGGGAAGATTTTCTATCCACCGTCTTCTTTTCAAGGCGCTCAAAGCACCTGACAACATTTCACCTTACAGAGGCTGATTAGGCAAAGCCCGTAAGGTCATTTGTCATGTCTTAGGACCTTGGAAAAGGCATCTGTATCACTAATTGGCTTAATTGAAAAGAAAGGAGGGGAACATTGAAATTTCAGGAGAAAGATGTTATTGGAAAAATCTGCTATTGTCTCTGTTTTTATTGACAATCATCACAAAGCCCTTTTAATGACAAATTATGAGTTATCCTATCCTTGGGAATAGGGAATGCTTGCCTATTTCCTCTTGGATCAGTTATTTTCATATATAACAGAAAATCCCTCCCCCCCCCGCGCCATATCTCAGTGGCATGCACTGATAAGCATTTATTTCGCATTCATGCATCTGCAAGTGAGTTTGGCTAAGGTTTGGTCGATCTGGGCTGGGTTGGTCCCAGGTTGCAGGCTTTGTTTAGGTTTGCTACACACCTCTCTTACATTTCTTGCGTCTGTGACATGCTGGCATCCAAGACACGCTCTTCTCATGGTGATGGCAGAAGTTCAAGATGCAAAAAGCCATTGGCCAAAACAAGGGATGTGACTAAGCTGAATGTGGAGGTATCCTAGTTACCATTGCTATGGGAAAAATTTCCCCCAACCTTAGTGGCTTAAAATAATAACAGTCACTTGTCTTTCATGGTTCCTCTGGGTCAGGAATTCAGGAAGGGCTCCGCGAGGTGGTCCTGGCTCAGGGTCCCTACTAGGCTTGCAGTCAGATGATGCCTGGGGCTGGCAGAGCAGGGGGTTGACCAGTCTTTTCAGGCTTCTCCACATGGCCTCTCTGCATGGGCTAGATTGGGCGTTCTCTCAGCTCGGTGGCTGGAGGGATGTTGGACTGCTTACATGGTGGCTTAGAGCGCTAGCACTGTTGTCTGGAGAACCCAGTGGAAGCTACATCGTCTTTAATGACCAACCTTGGAGGTCACATCGCATCCCTTTTGTCCCTGTCTTTTGGCTGAAACCATCACAAAGGCCTGTGCACTTTCAAGGAGCGAGACGACTCTCGATGCCAGGGGTGTTAAGGTCCCACGGTGGGACGTACCCGAGGCTTGGGAGACAGTGTTGCAGCCACTTCGAGAAAATACCATCTGCTGCAGGGGGTGGGGGCGGGGGTTCCATGCTCACAGGGGAGGGGAGGGGAGGCGATGTTTGCTGAGCACAGCTGAAACTCTCCTGTGCCTTTGGCACTTTTCTGTGGGATGCACAGAAATGTCTACCGGATAACTGTGCTAGGTTGGGCACCCAGAAATGTGACCAAGATGGGGAGAGCGTGCAGGAGATCTGCTGAGGGCTTGTTCTTGTGAAAACACCTAATGGGGTAGCCAGGAAGGAGCGAGGCAAAGATGTGGTTTTTGGAGAAGTTTGGCTTCAGCCTAATGAATGCTTGTGTCCCCCAAATTCATGTGTTGATATCTGAACCCTCAATGTGATGGTATCAGGAGGTGGGGACCTGGGGGTAATTAAGTCATCATCCTCATGAGTGGGAATGCCTTTATTCCAGAGAGCTCACTAGCTCCTTTCCCACCCCGCTAGGATACAAGAAGACAGCAGTCTATATATTGTAAGAGAGCTTTCATCAGAACACAGCCATGTGGCACCCAGATCTTGCACTTCCAGAGATGTGAGAAATAAATATCCATAGTTTCTAAGTCACCCCGTCTCTGGTGCTCTGTTATAGCAGCTCCAGTATGACCAAGACAGCGTAATCCCGTAAGGAGCTCTAGAGTCTGAATTGTACCACGAAGGGTGATACCTTCAGGCAAGGGGCTGAACTTTTATTTTTGCCTCATTCAGGCAGAGGTATCCCTTGAGGGAGGAGAGAGAGGCATTTCTAGAAAAGGCAGCTAAGAGCTGTTCTCCAGAGAGGGGTGCAGGTGCGCGCCATAAGCAGCCAACACCTGTACCTGCAAGATGATGGGGACATCTGCCTAGTACATGGGGATCTGAGTGGGACCCTGACAGCATCTGCTACAGTCCCCCCCCGGACGGTTCGTAGCCACTGCTTTCTTCCTTCACGTCTGCACGGTCCTCTCACAAGCTCTCCAGGATTCTCCTTGGTCAGAAGTTTGGGGGTGAGTGGGATAAACTGCAGCTTCCGCTGTTGTAACAGGTCCCAAGGCCATCGCTTATACCCATCATCTCTTCTGTCTGCCACCCTTTCTAGAATTTCCTCCCTTGGCTGGCACTTCTGTGGATCGAGGTGGATTATCTCGTAGTGTGAGCCAGACTTTCGTCCCTGAGGGGTCTGCGCCTCTGGTTACCATGTCCTCGGGCTGTGGTCGATGGACCTGCCAATTTACAGTTAAAACTGGGTTTTCAGGGACAGGGCACCCCCTGCACATCACCTGGCATCCCTGTCACGTCCTCCCCATTCCTTCCTGCCCCGTTACGTAGCCGCGTCCCTACTTCCTTATGACGAGCATACGGTCAGACCCCTTTGCCAGTAAGACAGCGCCGTTTCTTTGTCCGCTGTTGGAATGAGAAGCACCGAGTAACCAGGCAAGCAGCAGCTACAGCTTCAAATTTAGTGAAAACTGTGTCCCGGAGTTCCTGTCGTGGCTCAGTGGTTGATGAACCCGACTAGTGTCCGTGAAGATGCGGGCTCGATCCCTGGCCTTGCTCAGTGGGTTATGGACCCGGCGTTGCCGTGAGCTGTGGAGTAGGTCGCAGACGCGGCTCGGATCTGGTGTGGCTGTGACTGTGGTGTAGGCCGGCAGCTGTAGCTCTGATTTGACCCCTCGCCTGGAGACCTCCGTATGCTGTGGGTATGGCCCTAAAATGACAGAAGACAAAAAAACCACAAACTCTCCCCGCCACAGAAAACTGTATCCCATGACGGGAGCATCTCTAGACTCACAAGGTCAAAAGTATTAAACATGAGAAACAGATTTGGCAAGTGGCACTGGGAGCACTGGCGAGTAGGGCCGCTCTTACCCCTGCTCCCTCGGGTCCCAGACCTATGTCTTCGCTTAGTGGGAACCAGCCCCACGTAATGGTTCTTGATTTAAAGAATGTGCTGCCTCCCAGAGACTGGTGTCTCACCTGGGCAGGTAGTATGCCTAAGCTTGCCCCTCAGCTGTGCTTTTCAGAAGTCGTTCCAGTGCTTCCATCCAGCCAGCAGCCTCCGAAGGGCGGCTCAGTAGCAGGATCTGGTGGGTCTCATGGTCACAGCCGCACATGCACCGCCAGTGCTGCAAAGTGGCTTTCTTTGTCCAAAGCGAATTTATACGCGATCAGACGGTCAGCAGTAGAGCCACTTGGACACTCTGCGAGTCCGTGGAGGGTCACGGCTGAGGCCTACAGGCGGAAAGATAAAACCATGCAGAGTATTCGTCAGTCCTCATCAAGACGAATACCACCCTTCTCAGTGTGGAGAGGGGTCAACTCATCTCCAACTAGGCCATTGGTCTCCTGAAGGCTGTGCTATATCAGGGGCTCAGTACTGGCCTTTGTGGCTGGCAGGGTGAACATTTATTAACAGGGGTGGGTAGAGGAGGCTTGGAAAGTGGGAGCCCGTATGTTGGGCCACGTGTGGCCTCTGTCCCTGCCATCATGGCATCTCCATTATGAACCTGCCCAGGCACATCCTCGGGCTGCAGTCAGAACTGGCAGCCTTTGATGGTGCCCATTCTACAGGTGAGAAACATGTGTTCCGTGGGGTTGAAGAGTTTTTCCAGGTCGCAGAGTCAGGAGGAGTTTATAGGCGCCATTTCCGCTGTGGCCTGTTGCCTCGTCCGTGCTCTCAGGCCTATTTCCAGGGTATCTAAGAATAGAAGAAAAAGTCACCTGCGGTTGATTGCCCGGGGGTGACTTGGCTCGCCCTGGCAGTGCCAGATGTAGATCAGCTTTAGCTTTTTCAAAATAGGCTCTGACTCAGGTAACTGCGCTTTTCAAGGACAGGGACGGATGCTATGTCCTGCCCTGACTCAGGGGGGGATGCAGACCGAGAGCCAGCTACATCTGGGAGGGTTTCTGCCTCGCATCGTAATCTTTTTGGTATTTGTCTTACCCCCGCGCTAAGAATAGACCCGGACCACGAGCAACCCCTTCTGAAATCATCCTCTCCCACAGGGGTTCCGAGTTTTCTTTCTGTGTCCCGTCCAGATGATAGGGATTGCTGCATTTTTTTTCTTCTCACTTTTTTGGGGTCTATTTGTCTTTTTAGGGCTGCACCTGCGGCATATGGAGGTTCCCAGGCTAGGGGGCTAACCGGGGCTGCATATGCTGGCCTACACCACAGCCACAGCCATGTGGGATCCGAGCCACACCTGCGACCTACACCACAGCTCACAGCAACACCAGACCCTTAACCCGCTAAGGCCAGGGATCGAACCCACAATCTCATTGTTACTAGTTGGGTTCGTTAACCACTGAGCCACGACGGGAACTCCGGGGTCACTGCGTTTGAATTTTCTTTTTTTTTCTCTCTTGCCCAGTTTGTCTTTGGAGGGTGAGTCCTCCCCAGTGCTTCTGGATGGACGTTGAGGACGCGGGTGGCTCAGAGAAGTTCACTTCCTTGCTGAAGCTACTTGTTTACGTGGGAGCCGGCCTTGACCCCAAGTGGCTTGGCTCCAGAGCCCACCCTTTGTCCCACTGCAGCAGACTGGGGTTGTGCTAAATGTTTTATATTTATTGACAACTACTGATGAGAAACTTCTACCGGTTGTTTGGCAGTGTCTTAGGGAATGAATGACTTAGGGGATTAGAGTGGGAATGGGATGGTACAATCTTGGATTGTATTCCATTGTTTGGTAAAATTTTGCTTAGTTGCGTACACATTTTTCCGGCAAAACGTTAAGTTTTTTAGGGATGCAGAACTTTTTAAAAACTTTTCTTTAGGGTGGCTTACAGATTGGTAGGAGGTAGAGTTTTAGAAAGGATGGTAAAACATAGGTCACTCTCATTTTATTGCGTAAAGATGAAAATAAATAACGGAATCCTTTCATGCTAATATCATTAATTTCACATATACACATACTTTTTCTTTTTTCTTTTTTTTTTTGGCTATGCTCATGGCATGTGAAAGTTCCCAGGCTAGGGATCAAATCTGTGCCATACAAGTGACCCACGCCATAGCAATGACAATGCCAGATCCTTAGCCACTAGGCCACCTGGGAACTCCCTAAATTTACCTTCTAAATATGTGTGTGTGTGCGTTTCTTTTACCAAATAAGCATGCAGTTTTGACTGAAAGTAAATTTTTGGCCCCTTCCCCACCATTTATAAGGCTTTTTGGAGGACCCAAAGAATTCACTTCCTTTCAACCTGAGCACAGAGAAAGGAGTTGGAGAATGTATGCAAATGAAAAGACTCAAAGGCAGGAGGCCCTTCTAATTCCCTCTCCTTCACAGTTGATTGTATCGCAGTAACTGGCCCATTACGGCTCAAACACTGTCACACTTGTATTCAGACGAAAGTGAAAAATGGTTTTCAAACTCCGTATATGGCTTTGGGGCCCACATACCTCTTTTTATTTCCATTAGTGGAAATGCTTTTGAGCTGTCCACAGCCCTGCCGAGGCCATCGCTTCTGTGTTCTAGAAGGAAAGACGGGGTGGTCTTGACCCACTGTGAACACCAGGCATCCTTGGATGGGAATAAGAGAGGAAGATACCACATTTAGGTCGCTTGGTATTGGGCATGGATTTATACTGCTGGTCGGTTGGCATGGCTCACCTGGAGTGGCTGCAGTTTCAGAAACTCCGGGAATGGACTCATGGGGAGAACTTCCTTCCTTCTTTCCTTCCTTCCTTCTCAGGGCTGCACCTATGCAGGGTGGCATATAGAATTCCCAGGCTAGGGGTTGAAGAATCAGAGCTGCAGCTGCTGGCCTCCACCACAGCCACAGCAACTTGGGATCTGAGCCGCGTCTTCGACCTACACCACAGCCCACAGCAATGCCGCATCCTTAACCCGCTGAGTGGGGCCAGGGATCAAACCCACCACCTTATGGATACGAGTCGGGTTCATTACCACTGAGCCACAGCGGGACCTCCAGAACATGCTTTCTATTGCTGCTGTTTTCACAGAGATCCTGACACAGGGAGTGTTATGTTTCTTGTTTCCGATCAGCCTTCATTTCTCCGAAGAACTCCTAGCCCCTTGAACCGGTTCAATCTCCCTGACCTTGCAGGAATCAGGAATGGGTAGTCAGGAACGGTGTGTGAACTTCCACAGTCCAGCCCCCCTCCCCGAAAGGCAGCACGCCCCCCATCTTTCATCGCTTCTCTCCCCAGCCGGGCCTTCGCAGGTGCGAAATGTTTCTAGGTTTGGACTCAAGAGAGAAAATCCAGTTGATGACGGATTTTCAGTTTCGCCTAACTTATCATTTCCCGCAGGACCTTGTCTACACCGGGGGAGTAACTGACACGAGTGCCTTGTGGTGTCAGCACCGGCACCTTGGCGAATTCGGCCTTCGCTGCTGTTCGGCTTCTGCTGGGAGTGACTCCTGGCTCCCAGGCTGGATCATTTGGGGAGCAGAGGGAGGGGTCCTAGGTGGCCCCTGTTGACCCTGGAAGGGCTCCAGAATTGTCCTTCAATTTCCAGATCGTTGTCAGAAATAATTTCAGTCCCAGAGCCCCTCTTCCCAGCAGCCGAAGCCCCGAGTCCTCGCAGCGCACGCCCCGTCTCCACGGTGATTGTAAATCCTCTGTCCATTCGTAATTTTAATGATGCGTTTACTCCATGGGCTTCCCTCCTGCTTAACTTCTGGTGTCTCATTAAACCTCTGAGTCGCACGTTCATTAGTAAAGACGGGGGGGGGAATGAAAGCACAGACGGAGCTGTGCCCGGGAGACACGTGGGGAGGATTGCTGCGCTCGTGGGCCTGGGTCTCCGAGGCCTCGGGCAGCCCCTTTCCCCACCAGAGTGGCCCTGACTGCAGGTGGCGTACGGACGGCTGGGAGGTCCTTGGTCGGGGTTGGCTTTAGGATGCGTGTCTGCTGTGGCAGGAGACCAGCCTGCAGTTCTGGTGAAAAGGCATCCTTCCTACTTAACTACGCCCTCTGAACTTAGGTGGTCTCGAGACGACAGTGGGGCCACTAATTAAAAACTCCCATCTCAACTTGTGTTGTAATGTAAGAACATTGAAGGCACTAATTCATAACCCGCAGAGACACTTCTTAAGATTCCCTTTCCTTTCCTGCACCATTTTTTTTTTTTAAAACAACCACTCCAGCTTCCCCACCCACGACCACCCAGTCTGCCAAGTGATTTCCCTCCTCGCCCCTCCCCCTTTGCCTCCCTGGGCCTCGAACTCCCCTCTGTAAAGTGGGGTCCGCGATAGCACCTGGATGGTAGGCGGTTGTGAGGAATATCTGAGATACGATACGTAGACAGCACCTGGACTGTGCCTGGACCACTGCAGGGATGCCAAAAGGTTTGCTCTCATCATCATTTCCGGTTCGCATCCTCAGCCTCAAGTTGGACTTTCTGTCTCTGTGGAAGCCCTAGAGGAGAACCCTGCAGACGGAGAAGGTGACTCCTAAGTAAGAGTCGCAACGGCTGGCCTCGACTGCGTGGGTTGGGCGTGTACCAAAGGCTCTCCCGAGTCTTTTCTGGGCGTTATCTGTTTAGTGCTCACCACGCCCCTGGGCGGGGGGCGGGGGGGGGGGGGTGGATGCTGTTCTTATCCCCATGTCACAAATGAGGAAACTCAGATGCAGAGAGATGGGGTAAGTTGCCCCGGGCCGCTTGGCTACCCAGTGGTAGAGCTGGAACACACACTCAGGCCTGACCGCCTTCCAAGGTCCCGGTTTAATGCTTCTGCACAACTCGGCAAGCCCATGGCGCTGCCAGCCACCAGGATGTCGTGCGTTCTCTTTGTGGGTTTTGACTCCTGAGGACTGTGATCCCTCTTCAGTGATTCTGGGGCTCGCCCTTGAGACCAGCTGGCAGGGTAGAGCCAGCCCCACCGCGCCGGGGGTAAAACCACCAGGCTCCAGCCAGTGTGAGGGCCCCGGAGGCCTCCTTGGTATTCAGTCGGAGGCAGAGCGAAATGTCTTTTTTTCTGCAAAGGCTGGCCTTTTTTTTCTTAATAATCAGTTAAAAATTTATGTAGCCTCCCTCATCAGAAAAACAAAGGCTTTTCTTTTTTTATGGGTGCTCGCAATCACTAATGCATTCTTGGGGATTTATCACTGACTCTGGAAGAGAAGCAGAAGCCAGTATATCTGGAGTCAGTAAAAGCAGGTTTTGGCAAGATACTTGGGCTGCAAGGCAACCTTTAAATATTCCACACATCCAGCCCTGCAGCTGTCCTGGGGAATTTGAGGATGAGAGGATGCCTAGCCTGGGATGCCTGGCGCCTTCTTCCTCCCCGCGTGACCTGGAGCTCTCTGTCCAGGCTCTGTGCAGCCCTTGCAGCCTTGTCTCCTGGGGGGGTCTTCCATCTGAGGGTCCCCCCTCTGAGCAGAGCCCTGGTTGTGCAACTCAGCCTGGCCCAGGGGCCAGAATGCAGTGTTGAGCTTTGTACCAAAATTAAGGACCAACGTATTCCTGAGTTTCAAAGAGTTAGCACCAAGAGGGGCTGCTGCCGGTGGGGTCCTGTGGCTGATGCCTGTTTTCTGTGGACACGAGACTCAAGTGCCCTCGTTGGCAGCGGCAGGTCATTGCTCTCCTCTGCTGCTGCTTCCTCCTCCTTTTCCTTTGCATTTCTTCCCGCCCCCCTTCTCCTTCCTCCTCTTCGCTTCGCTTCTTCCATTTCCTTTCTCCCTTTTTTTCCTCCCCACCTTCCTCCTCTTTTTTTTCCCCCCATTATGAGAATATGTGTAGCAAGAGAGTATGTCAGGAAGATTTGGCAGGTCCTTCATTCATTTCTCACACATTTATAAGTCACTTTAAACTGAGCACGAAGTAGGGGGTAAAAAGATAAAAAAGAAATCCTTCCTGTGGGATGTGCATGGCCCAGGGTGAAGAGACAGACATCTGACGATTGTAATAAGACAGACATCTGACAGTCCGAGTCCTAGCTATGTGCCTGGCATTGGGCTGGGTTACGCTTTAACCAGGTCAACTCATTGAGTCCTCCCAGAATTATCCTGAGCAGAATTCTGGTATTTTATCCTTTTATCCATGAGGCTCAGGCAAAGGCACATTAAATAATTGGCACAGTCACACAGCTAGCAAGTCACAGATCTGACTTGAACCCAGGCAGCCTGATTCCAGAGTCAGCAGTAACAGCTCTGCTGCCTCCCACATAATCACAGCATGTTGTGACAGGTGTCATCTAAGTAGGGTCTAAGCAGAAGTGAAATTTGAACCTGGCCTTGAAAGGTGAGCGGGGGGTTTTGAGGCTGGAGAGGTCAGGGAAGAGCATTGTAGGCATCGGGCACAGAGTGAGCAGAGACAGGGCCACACAGAACACCCAGTATCCTCAGCCTGTCACCGCTGTCCCATAGGTGGTGGAATAACTTGACACCTTCTAAGAAGAGAGGAAAATGATCAGACTTGTATACTAAAAAGATAGCGATCATTGAAAAATGTAAAATAAAATGGTCCCATTATTAAAAACCTTCTGAGTGTTGGGGTATGAATGAGAGTCTCTCCCCTTCTGAATTTGTAATATCTTTTCCTGGTTGTCTTCAATGAGCTCGTTGTGCTTACTTAAACGTATGTGCATATGCCGACGTGTGCAAAGGGGTGTAGAGGGTGTGTGTGTTGGTGAAGGGAGCTGTGAGTTGGTGGCAGTGCAGGAGGAGGAGTGAGCCTGCCAGTCCAAGTGCCCTCTGCCCCCATTGTTCCAGAGTGTTAAGGTGTCCAAATCATTTCTTTCTAACTATCGTACATATTTTGGTTACTTTTTATTTAAGCATATTATATGTGCGCGAATCTTAAGGGTACGGTTTGTAATTTACAAGCTCATAAAATGATCACGTTTCTCTGGTTTCCGCCCAGAGTAAGAACAGAATGTTTCAAGCACACCCGCAGTCTTACCTGTGCCCTCTCCCAGTGCTCATCTGCCTCCATTGACTGTAACCACATTCCAGGTCATGCCACCGTAGGCTGTTCTGCCTGGTTTAACGTTTTTCATCAGCGGGTATCATCCAGCATGTTCTCGTTTTGTCTGGCTTTTTACCGCGGTGCCATGTGTATGAGCTTCATTGAGCCTGGATTCTGTGGGTGAGGTTTTCTTTCTCATTGTCTTAGGTTATCGCGTTGGATCCATACGGTACCTTAGAATATACATTCTGCTGTTGATGGACGTTTGGGCTGTGGGCAATTTGAGATATTATAAATAAAGATGTTGTGAATATTCATGGCTATTGTCTTTCCGTTGATATAAATACTCATTTTTTTTAAATGTATATACCCAGAAGCAGGATTATTGGATCACAGGGCATATGTATGTTTAGCTTTTGTAATTTCTGCATACCAACTTTCCGAAGTGTTTTCATCAATTTACTTTTACAGCGGCAGTTTTTTGCACAAATTGATCTAGTCCTAACCAGCATTTAACATATTTTATTTGAACCATTCTGGAAGATTTGTAGTGTTATTTCATTGTGGCTTTAATTTGCTTTTTATGATGACTGATGATATTGAGTTTCTTTTCATATACTTAGAGGCCATTTAGGTATTCTCTTTTTCTTGTGAAGTATTGGCTTAAGTATCTCGCCAGTTAGTGAAGAAGTCCATGCATGTCTGATAGCTCCAATATGTATGTATGGGTCGCTTGGGGATCTGTTTCTCCTGTCTATTTTTCATTTTAGTTTTTAATTATTTGTTTCTGTTTTCTGGAGGGTTTGGTATTTTTCCTTGAATGCTGGACATTATGTATGAAAATTTGTAGAGCCTCTGGATATCATCTTCCTTCCGAGAGGGTTTAATTTTCCTGGGTAGAGCATGGGAAGGTCACCTTGGGCCAGTTGAGGCTGGACTATTTTAGTTTGTTCTTAATCTTAGGTCATGGCTCTTCTAGAGTCTTGATTGAAAGCCTGGTGTTTAATGACCCCTTCCTCCTCAGCGGTCCATGAATTCCGGTTGTCTTTCTAGCCCACTGAGACTGCTGCGGTCTCTAGGCTGCTGATTTCTGCCTGACCTCTCTGCTCTGCATTGTGTGCTATTCACTGTCCTTAAAGGAGAATGTAGCTCAGCCAGAGGGCTCCCTTCAGTGAGCATTTATGCTCTTTGCGATCTTTGTCCCTCAAGTATTGGCAGTTTTGGCTGTTCTTCATTATCTTCAAGCAGCAGGTGTGTGTGTGTGTGTGTGCGTGTGCGCACGCACGTGCATGTGTTCCCTCGTTCACATGTGTGTGGTCTTTCCCAGCTTTTATAGAATGTTCTTAGCAGGAGGATTAGTTTGATGTCAGCTATTCCATCGTAGCTGTAAGTGTAAGCTTGTTATCTGCATTTTAAATAGTTCTTAGAAGGGCATTTCACTATCTTCCTCCTTCTTCCAGTATTTAATTGCCTCTAAGGTCAAGGGCTTCAATATGTCTGGCCATACTTTCTAAGTGGCCAGAGAGAAGCAAAGCCATGTGTTAGAAACGTGGGGTTTCTAATACAGTCAGGAGCAGAAACTAGGGGGCTGTAACTTGGGGATTGCGTCGTAATGATTTTTCCTCCCCTAAAGTTCAGATATATTTTAGAAAGATGACTGGCTAGCAAAATAGCCTTTCATTTCTGGCCAGATATATTGCATGTTTAAATGAGTATATATTTCCTTAGTAAGAAAGCATCATTTTTATGTTCATGGGTCAATGAGGTCATTTGCTGTATCAACAACTCAGAATTGAAGATGCAGAGCTTTATTTTTTTCAATTAAAAGACTTTGTTTTTTAGAGCAGTTTTAGTTGTACAAAAAATTGACTGGAAAGTACAGAGCATTTGCACATACTTCTCCCCCCGCCCCCCCGAAAACAGCTTTCCTCTCTTATTTACGTCTTGCATTCGTGTGGTTGGTGCAAGATGCCGAGTTTTACCCTGAGAAGGTACATTCTTCCCAAGTGCTTTCTCAACCTCAGCGGTAACTATAGTGCGGTGATTTTTCTTGTGGGAACAGAGGGGAAGGAGAGAGCATTCTACTCAGAAGCATCAACACAAAGATTATGGATCGATGCCAATACAGAGCTTTGATGGGGAACAACCATCCGGATCTTAGGAAGACCTTTTAAATTAATCAGCCTTGTGTAATTCTTAGTTACACAAAACCGAGAGGGCAGAGCAGATCAAGGGCAGAATGGTTCTGTTGGAAATACTCTTGGGGGAGCATGTGGCGCCGTGTTTTAAGCCAAAAGTCAACTCTGTCTTCCATAGGTGATCTTTAATGGCCCTGGAGAGGAGAGCCTTGGTTCCATTGTGTTTATATTGAAATAATGTATTAAAAGGTCACCGTTAAAAGGTATTCTCATGGCTCATTTTCTTTGGTTTTTTAAAAGAATTTAAACAGGGTGGTTAAATATACATGACATCAATCTTACCGCTGAAACCATCTTTAAGTTTACAGTTCAGTAGCCTTAGGTACCTACACAGTGTTACCGCAGCCATCACCACCATCCACCTCAGAGCTGTTTGCAGAATTGAAGTTCTGTACGCACGAAACAGTAATTCTTCACTCCCTCTGCTCCCAGCATCCTGCTTTCCATGCCCATGGCCTTGGCTAGTCTAGGACCTCACGTGTGTGGACTCGCCCAGCATTTGTCCTTTCACAACCGCCTTGTTTCACTTAGCAGGATGTTCTCGAGGGTCCTTTTATGTTTCCTTCCGTTTGAAGGCTGAATAATAATCCATTGTATGGATATAGCACGTGTTATTTTTTCATTCATCCATAGGACACTTGGGTTGCTTCCATTGTTCTTTGTTTTATAACTAGAAAGTTACGCTTTGGCCAGCTAGTTGATGTATTTTTCAAAGAATTCTGCCTTCCTTGAATTCTTCAAAATAAATACAAATTTTCCAGCCAATAGCTTGCTAATGCCAGAAATACCACCAATTTGTATTATGGCGACTCCAGAGATTGAGCATTGAAGGTGTCCACAACAGACCAGGGGGGGATTTCATCTTCAAGAGGTCTGTGGTCTGGCTGGAGAGATAAACTGGGTACTCAAATCATGTTACTGGTTTGTGGGTGAGGAGAGGAGGTGGGTTGGGAAGTAAGATGGGAATGAGTGGCGGGGCAGATGCAGAATATGCTAAAGCCGGGATGAGGAGTTTGCACTTAGTGGGTAGGTGGTAGGAAGCCGCCCAAGACTTCTGACTGATATGTATGGATTACTTTGTTTCTTTTCTGTTCAATTTTATTTTTTAGTTAAATAAAACCTTTATATGCTTTCAAATTTAAAACTATAAAATATGAAAAAAAAAACCCCATGCTGTATAGCGGAAAAAATAAATTAAAAAAAAGAGCAAAAAAAAAAACCCCCACAAAACCTATAAACTATGTCATATAAAAAGAGATCTAGCTTCGTTCCCTTCCCCTCTGCACTGTTCTCTCCTTTATCCCGAAGTCATCTTTTTTTTTTTTTAAGGTTTTGGTTTATCTTTCCATCTCTTCTTTTTGAAGACATAAGGAAATATGTATAAGTATTACTTTCCGTCTCTTTTTAATCCAAAAAGTGGATGCTACGCATACTCCTCTGCACCGTGCATTTCCATGCACGCTCCTTCGTGGCCGCACATAGCGACGGTTCTCTCTCCTCTTCTGTCCGCGTGATGCTCCTCACATGCGTGCTGCTCCCGCGTGTGAACGTATCCTAGCTTTTGCTACAAGTAGACACACGCGTCAGAGAACGTGCGCACATAAAACAAGTGTGACGGAATATTTAAGGACTTTTGATGGGAAGCAGAAGTGCTGTTATGACTAAAATAAAGTGTTTTGTATTGGGATGAGCAGACATTGCCTTTTATGTATGGCTCAAAAATGATCTTTATTAATATTGCTAAATGAAAATATTGATATTCTGGTTCGGGCCAGATGCCTCAGACTAAAGCAAAATGGTCAATAAGGCGATTGAATTTTCAATGATGAAATCTACCAATAATAGAAATTCAATAATGGGAAATAAAAATAATGATTTGTAGACCGAAGACATGTATTTAGCTGAATGACTTCAGACAAGTCCTATACCTTGGTTTTCTCAGCTCTGAAACAAGAACCTTGGCTTTAATTTTCTTTTAAGCATTTTCCAACTATCAAATCTATGTATATCTGCAGTAAATAAATGGCTGCCTGTTCTATGATCTCGATGTTTGGTTTTCTAGCGCATGCCCGATTCTGTTAAGAAAAAACACCCCGTAAACCCTAATGGAAAGTCAATCCATTGATAGAAAAGGAAGCAGAGCTGCAGGCTCTGCAGGTGGACTTCTCTGGTCCTTCTAGCAGAGAAAGGAGGTGTGGGAATTTGAGAAATGGTGTTGGGCGGGGGGAGAAATCAAAGAGAAAAAGAAGAGAAACACTTTTCTCTTCCTCTGAGAGATGGTGGCTCTCCCACCTTTCTGAAGACTCATCAGCACCTGCAGTGTGGACAGCACCAAATCGCCTCTCAGATTCTCACCTGTCTAGTCTAAGCCCAGGTTCTTGGATTAAGTGTCTGCATTCTTTAAAAAAAAAAAAAAAAGGGAGTTTCCTGGTGGTGCATTGGGTTAAGGACCTGGCCTTGTCACTGCTGTGACTTGAGACTCTCCTGTGGCATGGGTTTGATTCCTGGTTTCCGAGTGCTGAGGGTGCGGCCAAAAAGAAACAAAGAAAAACAACAACAAAACAATAGGCAAGACCACAAAGAGGGCTTCAGAGATAATAGTCTGATCTTAAGTTAGGTGCTTAGTTCAAGAATGTCATTTTTCTTTTGTGATTTATGTCATAACGTGTATTTCATGAATTCTGTTGTATCTGTCCACTTTTCCATAATAAAATTAACAGACTAAAAATATGTATCACATTAAAGCAGAATGAAGAGACATTCTCATTCAAAGAGAGGCCTTGGAGTTCCTGCTGTGGCTCAGTGGTAATGAATCTGACTAGTATCCATGAGGGTGCAGGTTCAGTTCCTGGCCTCACTCAATGAGTTAGGGATCCAGCGTTGCCGAGAGCTATGGTGTAGGTCGCAGATGGGGTTTGGATCCCACATTGCTGTGGCTGTGGTGTAGGCCAGCAGCTGCATCTCTGATTCAACCCCTAGCCTGAGAACTTCCATATGCTGAGGGTGCAGCCTTAACAAACAAACAGAGAGGGGCCTCACGTGTATAGGCATAATTAAGCGGTTATTATACATCAGTCCTGACGCATTTCAGTAACAAACCTTCCCCCTTCCCTGACATTCAGAGTAAGATGAATAAGCCCGGCAAAATAGATCTCACATGAGGACAAGAATGTGAGCCAGAAAACAGCAGTTATTCTCACGTTTATGGAGCCCGGAAAAACTGGCTGGATACAACCGGGTCAGCATTTCAGCCAAGTTCATGAGAAGGTCCCCAAAGCCGAGGTCAGGAGTTGATCTTGTCTTTGGAGCAGCGTCAGGTGAGAACTCCTAGAGCAGACCCCGCATGGTCCCATGTCTCTGCAGTCAGCTCGTAGCAATGAGCCTGGGAACCAGATTGTCACAAACAGAGTGCCAAAACCTCCGGCAGAATTTCCATCATGCGGCATTCAGGAATGCTTTGTCTCCCATCATTTACTTCTATGCCTGGGGGAGGGTCTAGGGAGCCACTGACTCTTCGGATCCTTCCAGACCGGCTGTTCACCTGTCAGTTCTCATCCTTTGTGCTTCCGCTAGATATAGTATGAACCATCAAGAGACGTTCCTTAGCTTCGTTACACTTGCTCACCTAGGGGGCCATGCCGTGCTACGTCGCCTTCTCCTGCCCTCTTTAACACTCGCGCCTGGCATTCAGCAGCTGTTTACTGAGCGTCTCCTGTGTGTTGCTGGTGCAGGTGCTGGGGGGTCAAGGAAGAACCACAGAGCCACGGCGCGCACTAACGCAGGGTATGGGATGACGGGGAGGAGGGGAGCAGACCGCAAACAGACGGCTGAAGAAATGAACGTATATTCTGCTCCACGCATCCAGAGACGATGAGGTGCAATGAGAGGCAGTGGCAGGGTGGTATATTTTAAGCTGAGTGGCCAGGGAACTCAGCTTTGAGCAGATGGCATTTAAACTGCCACTGGAAGGAGCAGGCAAAAGAAAACAAAGGATAGCATGTTGCCGGCAGGAGGGAAAGTATGTGCAGAGGCCGGAAGGAAGAAAGGGCTTTGCCCCTGGAGGACCTGAAAGAAAGCCGTGCCATGTATCGGGCACACACAGTGGTGTTAACAGGAAAAAAAGACGGTTGACTTGTCCACGAGTGGAATACTTTGTGCAGATCTGGACACACCGTTAGCAAGGTTCCTGGCGTGGACAAAAGTGGCCATGGCGTGCCATTCATGGAAGAGCAGTGTCCTGCCTGGACAGTATGGGTCTTCACATGACTGCCTCTCCCGCGTCTGTGAGGACTGGCGGGTGCAAGTCCTAGACAGCCCACCCCAAACGTGCTTAAGCAAAATAAACATTTGTGAGTCCCCATAGCTCAAAGGTGCACGGGTAAGGCTGCCATTAAGCTGGCTCTTTCAGGGATCCAAATGCTTTGGGCCAGCGCTGTTCCAGAGAGCTGTAATGTGAGCCACACGCGTCGTCACGTCCACAGGGAACCGACACAGATTATTGGTGAGCTACTTCCTGTGCCTTTTTCATACCAAGCCTTTAAAATCCAGTTTGTTTTGGGCACTTATGTCATGTCGCAACTCGTGCCCGTCCCATTGCACATGCTCCGTGGCTGCCGTCTTGGGCCTTGGGTCCTTTCAACTTCAATACATGTGGCAGTGAGCTAGAGAAGGAGTCTTCTTAGAAGCCTGAGAAAGTTTCTCTGCACCGCCTTGGCTCTAAAAGACTTGTGTGACCTTGTCGAACCAACGTTGTGCCCAGGACAGAAGGGCTACTCCCAGTGGTTTTGACGGCAAGTCACCCGAATCATAAGGCTCTTCCCCCACCTGAACCCAGTGTGTGGGATAGACGTTTGTTATTTTGGGCCGTTTGGTATGGATTCATCCGGCCTCAGATTACAGTATTTAGGAATTCTGTCCTCTGCACGTGGAAGAGGACTGAAAGGCGGACGGTTGATGGAGGTTATATCTGGGAAGTGAGATTCCAGGGAGTGTAGACGGCACACTTTTATTTTCTGTTTTATATGTTTCAGTTTTTAGTGTCTGGCTACCAGCATCTATTATTTTATTTTTATTTTTTGTCTTTTTTTTTTTTTTTTTTGCTATTTCTTGAGTCGCTCCCGCTGCATATGGAGGTTCCCAGGCTATGGGTCGAATCGGAGCTGTAGCCACCGGCCTATACCACAGCCACAGCAACGTGGGATCCGAGCCGCGTCTGCAACCTACACCACAGCTCACGGCAACGCCAGATCCTTAACCCACTGAGCAAGGGCAGGGACCGAACCCGCAACCTCACGGTTCCTAGTCGGATTCGTTAACCACTGCGCCACGACGGGAACTCCTATTATTTTATTTTTAATTCTGCTTTTAAAGAAGAGCATAGGTAAACTTCGGTTTCCTTGTTCTAAATGGCGGGCATGGTCTGATACTTGAGTGACCAAATGTCTGGACTTGCTTAGGGTGGTCCAGGCTTATTCCTGTGATTGCAGTGTCATTATTAGCGAAACTCCCTTCCCCTCCAAAATGCCCCAGCATTGGAGCCTATGGTCGTTCAAATACTGTAACTCCATGGTAGGCGTTGCTAAGGTTGATTCTGCCTTTAAGACAGTATCTTGAGATAATAGGATGACTTGATAGGCAGCCTGATGAAAGGCGGGGTAGTCACATCTAGCATCTCCGCATCTTCAGGGAGCAAGGCGTTTGAGGAGTTAATCTTTCCAATAACTAAGCTTACCCTTTAAGCATCCGAATGTTTTAACATGAACCACTTTGGATGAAAATATTGCTCTGAGGTGTTTTACATTTTCCTAACTTCTTGAGTAGCGTACATCAAACACAACTGAACTACTTGTTGGCACAGGTTTTTGAAGAGCTTTTGCCCGATGGGCGGCAGTTCACGGGTGTGTTGTGAACGGATTACAGGCATGGAGGTGAGGCCCACCTCCCCGCCCCCATCCCCACTGTTCGGGGAGGCCAGGTGGGGTTTGCGGTGACAGAGGCTCCCGGGTCAGTTGCCCTTGGCTATTTCCCCAGCGTGTCATCTGAAGAGATTCATTTTCCATGTGCATCTTGTAAAGGTCCAGAAGAGCCAGTTCTGGCTTTGTTGTCACTCAGGGGTTTTGGCAGGGCCCCTTGGTGTGCTCCTCCGTCTTGGGTTATGGAGGGCACCTCCACTTACCCTTGAATTTCCCCAGGCTTGTTAGGGAAGGAGAACTCTGCTTGCGTGGAGCTTGCCTCTTCCAGCTGAAGACTTAGTAGTGGCGGAGTGCATTATTGTCTTTGCAGCTCATTTCCGGGCTGTGGCTGTACTCCGTGTGTCTCAGGTAACTGTAGAGTGTTGTGCTATAGCTCCTCATTAGAGAGTAAGTGTCTCCCTAAGAGCTCTTGATTCTTTATTGTTTAATTAATCAGTCGATCGACTTTTAGTTAAAATTGTTTTCCATATTTTTGGTTTTGAGCTCTTTATTCTTAACAGTTAGTTGTGGTTTTATATATATGTTACGTATTATATATATATAATTTCAAGAAGACTACAAATAAATTAGTGATGGCAGCATCATAATGCAACGTTACGTGGAAGCCAAGAATATGTGTTACACACACACACGTATGGGGCGGGTGGGGAGAAATTCGGAAAATGGGGAGGACAGTTTTATCCTCCTCTGCAACCAACCCATACAGGTCAGGGGTCATCCTCTCTCAACCAACGGTCCCTTGTTACCACTCGGAAGCTGAATGTCCTGGTTGGACCACTGATGTCAGCCAGTAAGACCTTCCTGGTGCTTTGGGTTTTTCAGCGAGAGTGGACATCTTCCAGCGGGTGTAAAGGACGGGGTGAAATACTCAACGGGACACACAAAATCTTAACTAGCATCAAGACCTTTGAAGTCGGACCTGGGTTTGAATTCTGGTTCTAGCCCATGCTAAGTCTGTGTGTTGGACAGCTTTCTTAATCCCTCCGAGCCCCAGTTTTCTCACTGAGTGTAATGATGAAATGAAAAAATGGTTTTAATTTCTCTGGCTAGTGGTAAGTGATCACTAAATGATATTGTTCCATTGCCATTGTTGTTAGCAATGTAATTTTGGTGTTAATGGTTAATGGAAAGAGTTGTCTTTGGGGAATATATGATAAATAATAAAACAAAGGCATGACATTTTTGTCATTGGCCTAATTTTGAGCAATTAGTCACCTGTCATAGTTCTTACTGAATGGTGGCATGCGTGAACTGTTCTGAAATGGGCTAAAGGAGGCTAGAAATCTCCGTTATTTTGTTCTTAGCTGTCCCTGAGGTTTGTCGTGTAGCATCATATTCTTTGCTAGGCAGTTGCAGGCTGGTAGCTGCTTTCAACCAGGCAATTGCCCTGGATTACAGCTGACTGATCTACAGTTTATGAAAAAATCAGTGTATGGTTATATTTTATTTAACCCACATGGATTTTTTTCCCCCTACAACTTACATTTCTCAAAAAACAACAGAGAGAAGTGTTTCTGGGACGTACATCATTCCTAAAGCCCCTTGGGAAGTTGGCACGAGGACAGTGATTTATCCTGACTCCCTGCTGTACCTTCTCCTGCTTGCTGTTGCAGAGAATATATAAGGATGTCTCTTAAGCAAAGCAGGGTTTTTGTTTACTCAAAGCTGTAGAGAGCTAGAAGGAGAATTACCCTCAAATTTACAATGAAAAAAAAAAAATTCGCTATATCCCTGGCCTGGGCACTTCTGCTTGCTGCGAGCATGGCCAAAGGGAAAAAAAAAATCACACTAAATATGAGTGGTCCAAATACAGTAGTTAAAAGATAGAGATTGTCAGATTGGATTTAAAACAAAAGCGAGACCAAACTATACACTGTCTACAAGAAACTCACTTTAAATATAAAGACGAAGCGGCTGGAGAAAAGATACACTGTGCAAATACAGAGGGAAGCTGGAGCCGCTGGATGAATTTTGAACAAAACAGACCCTACAATAAGAACTACGCTCAGGGATAAAGAGGGACACTAAGTAATTATAAAGGCCTCAGTTCTCCAAGAAGTAATTACCCTGAATATGTGTGTCGTTTACAACAGAGCTCTGAAGTGCATCATGCGGAAGCTGGTGGAATTGAAAAGCACAATAGATTCGTTCACAGTTATATTGGAAAACTTGAGTGCTCTTTTCTTAGTAAATGGTAGAACATGTAGGAGGAATAGCAATAAAAATATAATGACCCGAACAGCATCATCAAACAACTTGACCTAATTGCCATTTATAGAACTGTATTCCCAACAGCACATCTGCCCAGCAGCCCAAGGAATGTTTACCATAGGCTACTGTATTTGGGGCCACGAAACAAGCCTTAACAAGTTTCAAATGATAGACACATCACGAAGTATGTTCACGAGCTGTAATGGAATGAAGTCATTATGTCTGAATATCCTAAATGTCAAAGAGGAAGATTTAAAAAAATGTTGAACTCAATGAAAAGGAAAGACTGCCTGTCCCATCTGTGCGACAAAGCCAAAGCAGTGCTGAGGGGCAAGTTATATTGTTAAATGATGGATGGTAGAACAGGAGAAAGAACAGGTGTTCTCGTCATGGCTCAGCAGAAACGAACCTGACCAGTATCCACGAGGATGCGGGTTTGATCCCTGGCCCTGCTCAGTGGGTTAAGGATCCAGCGTTGCTGTGAGCTGTGAGCTATGGGGTAGGTTGCAGATGTGGCTTGGATCCCGAGTGGCAGTGGTGTAGGCCGGGAGCTGTAGCTCTGATTCCACCCCTAGCCTGGGAACTTCCACAGGCTGCAGTGCAGCCCTAAAAAAAAAAAAAAAAAAGAAAGAAAAGAAAAAAGTGATAGAAGCATCTCATTCACAAAACCCCACAACTCCAATCTAATCATGAGAAAACATCAGACAAACCTAAACCTAAACTGAAGGGCAGTCTACTTGATGCGTGCTCTTCAAGTGTCAAGGCCACGAAAAACGAAGTCAGACTGAGGAATAGTCACAGTTCAGAGGATGCAAACGAGAAGGGCCATGTGGGATCCTGGATTGGATCCTGGAACAAAAAAAGGGCCTCAGTGGAAAAACTGGCAAAATCGGAGGCCATTCTGCAGTTCGGTTAAGAGTATTGCGCCGATATCAATTTCCTGGTTTGGATGACTGCATTATGGTTGCGTGAGATATTTACGTGCGGGACAGCTGGATGGGGAGTACACGGGAGTTCTTTATGTAATCCTCACGAGTCTTCTCTAGGCCTAAAACTCTTTCAAAATAGCAATTTTTAAATGTTGGGAGAGCTTTTGATGACATCACCGCAAGGAAAGAGGTCAAGGCTCCTTTGCGCTGCAAGGAAAAGATACAGACCCCTTTAGACTGTGAAGGAGACGCGTAGAAGAACGTCTCGCCGTCGCCTGGGCCCCCAGGTGACTCGCTGTGCTGAGTCCGAGCGTTACCGATGGGCCAGCTAAGCCAGATCGTTTGAAGCTGTTGGATTTTAGGGGTGTTCTTTGACTCTCTCTGATCTTACTTTGGCTTTTTGTCCTGTCTTCCCTAAGTCTTGGCAGCTCATTTTCTCTCTCCTTCTAAGAGAAAGGTGAATTTTCTTACCCCCTCGTCGTCTTTGTTCGGCTGACGGTGATTGTCCTGGGGAGGAGGAGGCAGTCCGTCCCCTGACGTCTGCTTTCGTTGACTGAATTTAGAGATTCAGAGTCGGATCGGCGAGGAAGCCTGATTACCTCCCCACGCTCTTTCACGCCTAGGCGGTTCGCTGGCCCCTGAAGGCAGGTGGGTTTTTGATCCCAGGGGAACATTATAAGTTACATATAGTTTCTGGTGTTTGTGATTTTTGTTGGAGCTCTTTCTAGTCAGGGGGTCCCTGAATGGGAACTGCGAGGTCTGTCTCAGTGCAGGATTGCTTGGGGCTCAGAGTACCCCTTTGGGGCACGTGCCATGTCTCTGGCCACCCAAAGTAGGGTCTCAGTAGGTCTGAGAAGCTTGCTTTGTCCTATACGACACTCCGTTTGCACTGGAAGCCTCTCCAATATTCTCCGCTGGTTCGCCGAGGTCCCTGATAGTGGTTCTCCTATCTTAGGCATCAGGAGCAAAAGAAAGGTTTAGAACCAATGCTCTAAGGTTCTCTCTCTCTCTCTCTCTCTGTCTCTGTGTGTGTGTGTGTGAGACTTTAGATTTCGGATAATTTACTTTTAGGTAACCAGAAGCAAGAAGGGAGATGCACATTGGCTTTGGCTGATTTTTTTTTTAACGCACTGGAACCTCCCAGCCAAGGTCCTCGAACAGACTGAATGTTGCAAGAAGGGGGTGCGACTTGAACCAGCTCTTTGTTTTTTAAACACCGTTTAGGGTGTTATTCCATCCAACTGATGAAAACGCTTAAGGGAGCTAGAAGAACCCCCACCCCCCACCCCGCACCCGTTAACCTCAGGCGGCTCTTGTCTCAAGCATGGCATTAAGAGTCCTGAGACCGTCCTTCGGGGGGGCATGCCCTCCTTTTCAGCAGGATTTGGTCACTTACTTTCTGCCCTTGTCAGGGCATTTTCCTTCCTCATCTTTGGAATAGGAAAGGGCGTGAGCTGGGACTCAAACAGACCAAGGTTGAATCTGCATGCTGGTATTCCCTGGATAGTCTGTCCTCGGACAAGGACATAAGACTCCAGCCCATCCTCTTCAGAAAAGGAGGGGCTGCTCTGCTTTAGATGGTTTGGGAAGAATAACCCAGCCCTCCTTCGCAGAGGAGGAAACCGAGGCAGGGAAGGGTTCCATAGTTGACTCAAACCTACAGGGGTTGAATCCCCATAGTCTGATGCTACCCAGAGCCTGCTCACTCGGCCCTTCTCCCTTGCAGCTCTGCGGAGACCTGCAGGTGCTTACTTCTCACCTGTCTTGAGGTGACCCACGGCTGACGTTTGTGCAAGTACTGTCCATTGTCCTACACTGGACAATTCTTGAGTCAGGTGCCTGGGGGTATTTTCACCTCTGACTCCAAGTCTTGCAAGAAGTGCTGGCTGCATATTCCTCGGGTGTCTGAAGGGCGGGGGGCACACACAGACAAGGAGAGGTTTGCATGGGCTGTGTTTTCATCAGTGTTTATGGATGACAGTTTTCTGCCCCAACAGGGGGGATTTGTAGTGACTGTTTCCAAAGATTAAAATTAGAATTTTAAAAATAAATGAATGAGCGAGTGAATGAATGAGTATTTCGCAAGTGAGAGAACAGCGGGGCAGCTCACAGCGGCCGGCGCGCCTGGGGTACAGTCAGCTCTTCCTAAGCGCGTCTCCTTCGTTCGACCTCACTTTCACCTGTCATTTTCTCCCCCCACGAACCGGGTTCCCAGTCTCTCCATTACGTTATACTCCACATTGATCAGGTGCTTTGATGAGCGTGGCGTTTAGTTTGAGTGCTGCACCTAAAGTGCTTTTTGAAAGTGACGTGAAATTGGAATGAAGAGAAGCTACTTTGGATGACAGAATCAGGTCCTGGATGTGAGGCTAAAAAGATGGACTGATTCTCACAAGGTCAATACAAGGTCTTGTGATGGCATCCAGAAAATTAACTGCAGGGCTGCAGAATGGGGGAGGTGGGTGGCTTCGCAGCGACAAATATAAAAAATACTTGGGAGTTCCTTTGGTGGCTCCGCGGTTAACGAACACAGCTAGGAGCCATGAGGATGCGGGTTTGATCCCAGGCCTCGCCCTGTGGGTTGAGGATCTGGCATGGCCGAGAGCTGTGGTGTAGGTTGCAGACGAGGAGGCTCGGATCCTGTGTTGCTGTGGCTGTGGCGATTCAACCCTTAGCCTGCCATATGCATTGGGTGTGGCCCAAATAAATAAATAAATGAATGAATACATACTTGGGAGTTAACACTCATGGTTGTATTGGTTAGGGAATACACTCTGTTGCTGTCCCAAAGACTTAAAGTAACAACGGCCTGGAGTTCCCGTTGTGGCACAGTGGAAACAAATCCAACTAGGAACCATGAGGTTGTGGGTTCGACCCCTGGCCTGGTGGGTTAAGGATCTGGCGCTGCCAAGAGCTGTGGTGTAGGTTGCAGACGAGGCTTGGATCCTGTGTTGCTGTGGCTGTGGTGTAGGCTGGCAGCTGTAGCTCCGACTGGACCCCTAGCCTGGGAACCTCCATATGCCATGGATGTGGCCCTAAAAAAAAAAAAAAGACAAAAAGACAAAAACAAAAAAACAAAAAACAATGGCTTACTTTACCGAGGTCACAATCGTCTCACAGGGATGCAAATCACCAGTACAGGATGGAATAGCAACACCAGAAACCCAGGGTCCTTCTGTCTTGTTGCTCTGCTTCCCTCATCCACGTTCCAGGCAATGGGAAAAAGGGAGAAGGGGCGGGGGCCAGGGTGGCGGGGCGTGGGTATGGTCCTTCCCTTTAAGAGTGGGACCAGAAAATTACACTTTTCACCTCTGGTTACATCCCATTGGCTAGATCCTAGCCTCCTGTCACACCTTCCTACAAGGGAAACTGGGAAATGTAATCTTACCTGGTGGCCGTGTTCATAGCTAAGACTTTTATTAGTAGTTAAGAAGGGGAGGGAGCATGGATACTGACTGAACAATTAACAGCCTTACAGTTAAGTTGGTGGGATAAGGTAGTGCACCTTCTTTGCAAAAAAGTCTTGGGCAATATTTCATTGCATTGATAGAAGGGTGGGGTCTTCTAGAACAGGAACTGGCAAACCTTTTCTGAAAAGGGCGGCATAGCAGATATCTTAAACTTTGCAGGCCATGTATGGTCTATGTTGCAAATTGTTTTCTATTTTTGTTTTTCACGATCCTTAAAAAATCCGTAAAAACCATTCTTAGCTCACAGGCTATTTAAATAAATAAATAAATAAATAAATAAATAAATAAATAAAAGACCCTACAGGGAGGGCTGTAGTTTGCCACCGGCTGTTCTAGAACAAGGATGGTGATTAGTCTGGAATCAAGTCTAAAGACTCGTCCGGAGGAGTTGGTCAGGTTGGAAGGAGCTCTGGGTGAATTCACAAGAGCAATGATGGACGCATCGGTTACTTTTAGTCTGGAGAAGCTGAGACTCTTAATGAGGTGGTCATTGTCTTCAGGTGTGTAAATGACAGTCAGGTGGTGAGGAGAGACCCTTGTTCTGTGTGTATCCAAAAGCAGGAACTAGCATCAGCGAGAAGACGCTCTGGGAAACAGGCTGCAGCCCAGCATAAGGGAGGACTCTCAGTAGTTCCCATTTGTGCAAAACCCTTATTGCAGACACAGTTCTAAGCCCTTTACATAGTTGGTCTCTCTTTATCCTCAACAGCCCCGTCAGGTAGGTTCCGTTCTTGCTTCTACTTCATGGATTCTACCAAGCAGCACTGAAAGGTTACAGAACTTGCCCAGGCATGCAAGCGACTGAGTGGTGGAGCCACTGACTCCCCGGTTCTCCACTCTGCCTGCTTGCATGTGAGTTAAATGAGATCAGCTATGTGTGTAATTCAGCAGTGCCAGGCACACAGGAACATTGTTGCTAGTAAAAATAATTACCATGATCCCTAGGAAGGCTTGTCTTTCATCCTGGTGGTTGTATTAGTTTCCGACGGCTGCTATAACAAACAACCCCAAACAATGTGTTTCTTTGCTTAGAGTTCTGGAGGACAGAACTCTAGAATCAGTTTCGCTGGGCCGAGATCAGCGTGTCGGCAGGGCTGTGCTTCCTCCAGGGCCTCCAAGGGGAGCGTCTGTTCCTTGCCTCGTCCGGCTTTTGGTGGCTTCTGAGTTTCTGTGGTTGCAGCTGCATTGCTGTGATGCTGACTCTGTGATCACGTCTCCCCTCCTCTCTGCCGTCAGGCTCCCTCTCAGGAGGATACTTTGATTATATTTAGAGCCCTGCCAGGTAATCCAGGGTAACCTCCCCTCTGAAGCTCCCTCAGTTCATCACACTTTTTGCTGCCTACGGTCACATTCAGAATTTCCAGAGACTAGAAGTGGATTCCTTTGGGGGCCACGACTTACCTGCCACCAAGGTGTTTAATGGCGAACCATTATGTTTCTTTTCTTTCTACTATTGAAAAAAACCGACTTTATAACTGTTTGTGATTTATTGGTCATACACAGCATCTGCTTTTCCCTGTGGTATTTGTGTGTGTGTGTGTGTGTGAAGCTAGAATGTATTTCATGTAAGGTGTGAGTTAGAAACCATACCTAATTTTTTTTCAAATAGTCTCAGTCCGGCACTGTTTATTGAATAACACATTCTTTCCCCCATTGATTTAAAATTCATCTTTATCACTTCCCTATCACGTGGCAAACGCTGTGCTTGATGCTTCCTTCACGCCCATCGGTCTGTTTGTAGGGTCTGTGACTGTGCTGCATGGTTTGATCTGCTGTAGCCTTTAAACACACCTTCATTGTTCAGTCCCCTCCGTTCTTCCTCTTCGGTTTCCTTGGCTAATGGCTCTTCTACTCTTTCCTTTGTCATTGTGTATGTGAACTTAAAAAATTCCTTCTTATCATTTTAGTGTGGTCTGAGGAAGAGAGGTGATAAATTGCCTTCCCCAGTGACCCTCCTGCCCTATTTTTTATTCCAGTGAGTTTACTTACCCATCTCCATTGAGATTTCCCAGTTTTTGCTGTTGCTGAAATCATGTGGAAGTTTGAGTCCAGACTTCTTCATTTCTTTCTCTCTCTTTCTGCCTATCTTATGTGCAAATTAAACTTTACGACCACATTGTCGATTATTTTTGGGCGTACCCATACATTTTAGTGGCTTTCTTCCGCATTGCATTTTCTTATATAACATGTCTCCTCTTTTCTTGAGTTTATTATTCTGGCTTATTTTTTCCCTTGACTGGAACAGATCTTCAAGCAATTTTTTTTAAAATTTAATTAAGGGTATTTCTATGTCTTTGAACATGCCTTTCTTTTGTCATCACACGTGAGGCAAATTATAGTTGGCAGCTGGTAGAATTCTTGCGTTACAATATTTCCTTAGGATTTTATGAAAATTGTGCCACTGTCTTTTAGCCTAGTGTTGCAGAGTCGTGATGTCCACCTGACTTTCTTTCCTTTTAAGCAGCCTGACTTTTCTCTCCTATCAGAAAGCTTGGAGGCGTTTCTCTTTCTTCTTGGAGCATCAGAGTGCATCTAGAATTGTGTAGTCTTTCTTTTTCTTTTTCTTTTTTTTTTTAAGGGCGGCACCGCAGCAGGTGGAAGTTCCCAGGCTAGGGGTCTGGGAAGCTGCCGGCCTACGCCACAGCCACAGCAATGTGGGATCCAATCGGTGTCTGCGACCTACACCACAGCTCATGGCAGCACTGGATCCCAGACCCACTGAGCGAGGCCAGGGATCGAACCTGAAACCTCATGGTTCCTAGTCAGATTCATTAACCACTGCGCCACGATGGGAACTCCCTTATTTGATTTTAAATCTCTCTTCTTCTTCTTTTTTTTTCCTTTTCTTCTTCTTTGTCCTTTCTGTTTTTGGGGCATACCAGCGTGAGCTGGGGCCAACCCCTGTTCAGACTTTGTCTTCTTGCCGTCTCAGGGGCAAACCTCCCACTCTGCAGAGACACTGTGGGAAAAAACTGCCCTACTTTGTGGAGAGAACCAGCCTGGTTCCTGACGGCCTTTGATTTGCCTCTGAGCGGGTGCCCTGACCCTCATCCCACCTTCGATCCTCCGAGCTCGGGCTTTCCCAGGACCCTTTTCTGGAAGCCCGTGCGCTTGCTCCTTAGGGGCTTGTGCAAAATCACGCATGAGCTTATCAGCCCTAATCGGCTCTCCCTCAGTGACATTTCAGCTACGTCATATTGTCCCATAGTCTTCAAAGCATCAGCTGTATTCATGGCATCTCTTGGGCTCCCAGCACTGCCGCGAATGCTTTGGTCGTGTAAATGTGGGGTCTGGTTTGGTTTTTGTTTTGGTTCTTGGAGGAGAGGGAAGGAGTCAGTGTCTGAGCCCCGGTTTGCCGCCCCCTAAACCCAAAGCCCCAGAGCCGAAGCAGGAGAGGTGAATGAACCATCCCATGCGTGGCTGGACCCGGTGGCCTTTTAGCCACCACTGAGCTCCGGGGGGCTTGTCTCTGAAGTCTAAAGAATAAAGCAGCGTAATTAAAGGTTTGAGAAACGACTTTTACACAAAAGTCCAGAGAGAGAGAGGGTTTAATTTGGCCAGAAGAAAAGAGTGAGGTGAGGCTGGACTGGTGAGTCCCACTGAACCTGCTAGAGATGCCACGGGAGGCGCGAAGCTTAAATCCCAGCCGGGATGATTCAGGTTGGTGGCTACAAAGACCGGTTTGCTCTTCCGTGTTCGCGTGGCCTCACCAGGCCCTGCCTGGGTGGCCAGGTCAGGAAGTCCGCCTTTGCTGGTGAGTTTTCTGGGACGGGTAAGGGCAGCGGATGGACCGGTGATCCTCTGGTCCCCCGACAGCCCTGGGATGCTCTGACTGTGACACCTCGGTGCGTGTGGTTGACGTTAGACGGGGAGGAAGAGCTGCTGCAGAGAAACTCCTGCGGGTCAGCAGTCCTGTTTTCAGCCGGTTTTCTTTTTTTAAGTGGGCGGACAGGGTGTTTTGTCAGGAGCGCTTGCTCCAAATCTTGGAAACCTGAATGGAGACGCCTTCCTCTGACCTGCTGGAAGAACCGGGATTTCAGTGCTTCCCTCTCTCCCTGCCGCTGGAGGCAGCTCAGCTCCCCGTGTGGCTGGAGCCTGGCTCCTTGGCCTCTGGCTGTCCCCTCCCCCAGGGCAGGGTGGAGAGTCCAGCGGGGACGAGAGGGCCTGGGGCAGCGCAGGGAGAGGAGCCAAGGGCTTCCTGTGGTGGCTCTGTGCCTTGTCAGAGTTGCCTGGGCTTGGGTCTGTGGTGGCCGCGGGAGAGCCAGTTCCAAGCTGTGTGGCTGGTGACATTTCCGGCAGCCAGTGCCCAGCCAATCAGAGACAGGCCCAGCTAGCTTGGGCGATGACACATGAAATATGATAATTTTCTGCTAAAGAGCCCTGGAAGCTGGAGAGAAGGGTGTGTGTGTGTGTGTGTCTGGGCAGGGGGTCAGTTCAGGCAGTGGCTGCCGGCAGCTGGGAGGGTGACAGTGCATTGGTTTCAGTGCTTTGCCCCGGAAAGGTGGGCTCTGAGGCCAGGGCTGGAGGGACCTGCCAGGGTGTGGCTGTAGGCACACCAGGGTTGCTGTTCAGGTCCTGTGCTGCTGCTGCCTCTGCTGGGCTGGAGTCAGGGGCCCAGCAGCCAGCGCCATTCTGAGGCTCTGGGGCTGCTGGGTGAAAAAGCAACTGTCAGAGGCATTTGCCTTCCTTGCAGACATAAGTAGGGTGAGGAGTTTTGGTTTCCTCTCAGTGCTCCCTCTTTCAAAAGCCAAAACCAAACTGGAATCATAAACACCAGGTGGGTAGCCGAAGTACCCGGTGAATAATTTTGAAAGAAAATGGGCTGCGGGGGGTGGGTGATCTTCAGCCCACACCTCTCATTTTTCTGCCTCCATGCTTAGCCTAAGCCTGAAAAAGAAAATATACAAACAAAAACTCCACAACCAAACAAAACCATTTCAGTAACAACATCTTGGCGAAGGGCCTGGATCTTCGAGAATGTTAAGGCTCAGGTGGTAGTTTTGAGTCCAGATTCTGGTTGGAAAAAAAAAAAATTGTGTGTTGGAACAAGATCTGGTCCTCAGCTACATTACAGTTTGGAAGCGGTGCCAAAGGGTTCTTCAGTGTGAGGGTGTGGCGGTGCCCTGCGATTTACTCGGAGGCGGCCGAGGTCCCCACTTCCTTCGGCTGCCCTGGCAGGCTTCCTGGTCCTTTACCAGCAGTTGGGGGCTCGTGGGGGTGGCAGCCATGCAGACAAGCATCCCTTGCATCATCGGACCCCATGAACACGTGAGTTCAGAAATGAAGCTGGTAGTGTTTACATAACATGCTGATTAGTCACTGAAGAACGCCTCACTGCAATAAACGTGCCCCGTCTTTTGCCCTGCATTTGCTCACATACTCTCTCTCTCTCTCTCTCTCTCTCTCTCTCTCTCTCTCTCTCTCTCTCGTGTAAAAAGGCACCAGTGAATGCAATCATTATCTCTGTGTGCAAGCCTGCCCTGTGGCTTTAGGCTTGGGACTGGCTTCCTGGGCTCGGAGGGAGGGATGGCTATTCAGAAGTGGTAATTGGTGTACTGTATCTTTAAAAGGTTAAAACCCCTTTCAGAAAAGGTCTGAACTCAGAGTGGAGGAGCCAAGCCAGGCAGGGGTTGGCTCTGGATTCAGAAAACAGCTGCTGATTAGATTCCGTGTCTGCAGGCTGAATTTATTCCGTGTTTTTCAGCAGCAGGAATCCAAGAGGGATGCTACTGTTTGGGGTTCTGATCGTGATTTATATTTATTCAGAGGAATAACAGAGGGTGGATCTGTTTCCCGGCGCGAGCATGCTCACAACCGGCCGACTCTCCCATTATCCAGCTGCCTAGTTTGGTGCTTCAATGTACATGTACATTTCGTGTGCATATGTGTGTATACAAACACACATGCATGCCTGGATGGACATATGTGTGCACAGGTTATTTTTTACGGACAATTCCTTCAATAAGGTCTTTACCCCTCACTTGAAACAGGTGTACAGGAAAGAAATGCACAAAATCCTGACCGATCGGAATAATTCATGAAGAAGGGGCTGGATCCGTGGGTCAGAGAACACAGGACCAGTCTGCCGTCCCAAGGCCGAAGGTAGGGCACTCTGGATTTTTATTCGCTGGATGGATGCCTCGCGCTTTATTTTATTTATTGTGTTTCTGCCGGCGGCCGCCACGGGCAAGCCAAAGAGCGAGAGCGGCGATTCCATGTTGTCGTGGCCTTTCTTGGGCGAGGGGTCCGGCGGCGGAGGCGCTGGGCCGGCCGGGTGGGCGGCCCTTGGTGGGCTGAGCGGGCTGCTCGGTCCGGTGCCGGGGAGCGGCGGGAGCCTCAAGTGACCCCCGCGCGTCAATCACCGCGGCGGCGCGGCGGCGGCGGCGGCGGCGGCGGCTGTAACCCTGTGCGCGCCGCGCGCTCCTCCGCTCCCGGCGGCCCCGCGGCCCCGGCGCCCCGAGCTGCCCCCTCTCTGCGGAGCCGCCGCGGTCTGGCCGGCGCCTGGCTCCCCGCAGCACCTGCAGGTTCTTCTGCTGGCCTGCCTGAGGCTCCAGGGTTGTTCAGGTCCCCCCGAGCCGCCTCTGGTGCTGAAAATGGGATCGGAGGATGCCGGGTGCCCAGGCAGAGGGCAGCTCTTTCCCCCTTCTCCCCGAAATTCTCGTCCCGCAAATCACAACCTCCCACCAAAGAAACACTCTCACTCCCTTGGGGAGCCTTGCCTCGCTGCGAGCAACGTGGGTGCCCTTTGCCGGTCGTGCCCCACGTCACCACCCTTTAAAATGAGAGACCCGGCTGGTGCCGGCTGGCCCCCGCTGAGATTGTGCGAGCTGCCCGAGGCCTCCTGAGGGTGCCCGACAGCCTGAACTCGTGGAGACTTGGACGGAAGTGGGGGAGAGGCATTTGGAGCCGTGGGTTTGTGTGACCCCGGCTGCTTTGGTTATAACGTTGCAGGTCGGAGGTCGGGACGACTTCTGTGGCTCTATGGCTCGGCCGGCCCTTGAACTTTGGGAGCAGGGATTGCAGGCTGGGGGTTCTGCAGGGGTCTGATCCCTGGGTGAGCGGCGCTAGGCCCTCTTTCTGCCTCGAACCTCAAGTTTCCCGCAGCCCTTGGCGTTGTAACCGCGGCAACCAGCCGTCCCCCACCCCCCAGGCCTGTCTTGTGTTTTGGTTGTGTTCAAACTGGCTGGCTTCTGGATATTGGGGGAGGGGAGGGGAGGGGAGGGGAGGGGAGGAGGGGGAGTCTGAGGCGTGCCCTGAATTGATCTCCGTGGAGCCTTCTCCAGCCCTCGATGGTGTGATTATGTAACTTCAACTGATGATCAGAATGTTCGGCCGCAGCTCCCACCATCTCCCAGTCCTCCCCCCAAACGGAGTTGGGTCCCAGGTTTAAGATGTTTTTATATAACTGTGCGTATGGGGGAGGTCAGGGAGTGTGTGAGCAAGAGGGGAAGTGATTTGAGCAATGTCTGTGAAGAACTGGGGTGGGGGGGCAAAGGTCACGTGTCCCTTAGGGTCTGCGCAGGGAGTTGGCTTTGGGGGGGGGGTGCTGATCTGAAGACCCTCCTACCTGGCCTTCAGCCAGTCATTGCTGGTCTGAAATGCCCTTTGATCATTTCATCTCTCTTGAACCCTGGAGAAGGTTGGAATCACCCCTGCAAGACTTCTGAGGTCCTGATTCGATGCAGACCACGAATCTGGAGTGCAGGGTGGCCGCCAGGCTCACTGGTTTTAGGTCCCAGCTCTTCTTTATGCTCCCTGCTGTGGGGAAGAGTTTCTGCCATGCTTAGGGTTTCGGGTTTGCCCTGGGATTGGGCTATACTTATATTGTGGGACTGAAGAGCAGAGCCCAGATGCTGGCTGAGCTGCTTGACATATGCTCTTAAGAGCTCTGATGACTTGCAGACGCTGGAGGCCCTGTGTATTCTTGCATTAAATATTGTGGTTTTTTTTTTTTTTGCAAAGTGGGAGAACAGCTGTCCCACTGAGATATCTGCAGGCAGAGGGGGGAAGGTGTGTGTGTGGTGCTCAGCTCTCTCTGTCCTTCCTCCCCACTCTGTCTGTTTAGCTAGGGCGCCCACAGGACCCAGAATTGTTGCGTGGGGCCCTTTTATCACCCGCCTTGGTGCCTCAGCCTCGGGCTCCTGGGCAGGCTGGTTGGTTCGGTGGGAAGTCTGGCTCCTCCAGGCTAAGACAGCTGTACTGTCCTCAGCATCCCGTTGCGTCTGCTCTGAGGGCCAGTGTCAGAGGTGCGGCCCCGGCGGTGGATGGTGATGTGCTCCAAGGGCATTGTCACTGGACTGTCACTGTGTCCCAGGGGCAGTCACCCTCCTTGGAGTGGAGAAGTGTGTGCTGCCTTTGGGTTCCTGCCAGGTGAGTCACTGAGGCACGTGGGGTGTGAAAGGTACAGGCAGGAAGAAGATGCATTTAGTCTGAAGTCCTGGCAGCTCTGACTTGATGGAAGATAACGTTAAGAAAGCTGTGCGACAACCGGATAGCTTTTGGCTTGTCTCTCACTTCCTGCTCCGTGAGTTCCCTGGTGCCTTTCGGCTTCTTTGACGCTCTCTAAGCTGCCCGTCGAGGAGGCCCAGGCATGCTCATCTTCACTCTGCTTCTGGTGGAATCAAAGCATATTTACAGATCTGCGGATACACTGCGTGCAAGCAGGGCAGGAAACACTGGCTCCATAAACAGGCAGCACTGGTGATTCAGGCCACACCTGGCCAAAGCCCTTGCCCAAGGTCATTTGTCCTCCGTCTGTAAAGTGGGTGTTGCCGTCATAGCCTTACCAAGCCCACTGAGATATCTTGAAAAGAAAATGATTTGGGCTAGAAAGTTGCAGGTGCTCCGTAGCTGATGGGTCTTAGGATGGAACCGTGGCCAGCTGGGATGCACGCTTATGCAAGGTCACTGGTCCAGTTGGGACCTAAGTGTTGAAACAAGAGAGAGGCCGCAAGTCCACGAGCTCAACTCAGGTACTGCGATCAGTGGAAGCTTTCACGGTAGAAATTACTGATCTTCTTCCAGGACGCTCCATTTACACAAAGCTCTAAGTCTGGGAGTTTTGTGGCTCAGCAGGTTACGAACCTGACATAATGTCCTTGAGGATTCGGGTTCGATCCCTGGCCTCACTTCGTTGGGTTAAGGATCTAGCATTGCCGCAAGCTGCAGTGTGGGTCACAGATGCAGCTCAGATGTGGTGTTGCTGTGGCTGCGGCCAGCAACTGCAGCTCGGATTTGACTCCTAGCCTGGGGCTGTAAAAGAAAACAAAGCTCCGAGAGGCTTGGTGATTAGTGTGCCAAATACACCCAGCAGATCCAAGAGATTGATAAAGTAGTGTGCAAAGGTTCTTAAGCTCTTTTGCGAAGTACTAGCACTAAGAAGTACTAGTGCTGTAGGCAATAGAAATACTAAAAAAGGTTAAAATATAGTTTAAAAGGCACAGAAACTCAAAGCATAGAATTTTGAAGCTACTTAATTAAGTATTCAATGTGAGCAGTTCAGTAAAAATTATGTGATTTGATGGGCCAGAACTCTGTTTTTTAGTGCAATAACTGATGTCCACAATGACACTTATGCATCGAGGCATTGCAACATTTTGTGTGTCCACTTGACAAACCCATGAGAATTTGAAATCTTTCAGCATGATGCTTAAAGGAAAAACTGCATTTCTGCGGAGTAAGAAAATACCTGACAGAAAAGGGCTTACTGACCAAAAGCATATTTTAATTGTGAACCCCTCCTGTTGAAATTAATTGAGAACTTTAATCTTTTGCTGGAATTTAGCGGGGAACTATGATGCTAGAATTAGTCGTACTTATGTTCTAGCATTTGATGCTATGGCACATACTAAGAAGGAGGCGTGGGAGCCGTAGCCTGTCTTGTTGTGACCAGAGATGAAGGTAGCATCTTCCAACTCGGCAACTTTAATGCTGGAATTAATGAAAAGAGATCAGAGGATGGAAAAGATGAAGCTGGAGAGGTCGACCCTAGTGGTTTGCATTTCTTCCGTCAGTGTGGCTTGTGGACTCCCCGCCACGGATGTGCTGGTAAAAAAGGTTCAAGGTGTCATGGGAGCAGGCTCGTGTTATACCGCGGGGATGACTCAGTGCAGACAAGGTGCTCAGAATTGGAAGGATGTGTGAGTTGCAAGGGCAGCGCGAAGCTTTGCCTGACCCTCTGCCGATTGGCTTGGTCACAATTTATTCCAAAACCAAAGCAAAAGGAAAAACAAAAGGAGAGGTCAACCAATGAGTGCTGACACTTTTTAAAGAGGACTGTATTTTTAAAATGAATGCATATGTCGGAAATGTGACCCTAAAGTAGCCGAAGAGTGTTGCTCGGTTTCTAGATGCCCATAGGTTCACCATTTTGGTCAATTGTTTGAAGAAAGTTTTGAACTTATTCAAAGAACTTGCCAATAACCGGTCATTGAATACGATCAGAAATGCTCAGAGCTGTCCGAAGTGTCTGCGTGTATAGGCTAGGGGACACTGGCGTGGTAAGATGGAGAAGGGCTGTCCTGTGAAATCCAGAGCGCTTGGAAGGCAGAAGAGGTAGGGGGTGCTGGTGGGTGGTGACAGAAGCACTCTCCAGGGGGCTGTCCCTTGGGGAGCGTCATGTTTGGCAATGTGCGATTGGGCCATGGACCCAGCCTGTGGATGAAAAGCAGGCGTGAGCGCTATGACTGCTCGCCTGCTTACGGCAGGGTACATCGTAGCGGGTGTGGCTGGCCTGCCTCTGAAAAAGGGGCGAAGGGTGGGCCTTTACATCTAGCCAGGGAGAGGTGGATGGAAGTCAGTCCGAAGATTCTTGGGTGTCCATGGGTCCTTGAATTGGGGTTCAGGGCCAACTTAAAAAAAAAAAAAGGGAGTTCCCGTCGTGGCGCGGTGGTTAAAGAATCCAACTAGGAAGCATGAGGTTTTGGGTTCGATCCCTGGCCTTGTTCAGCGGGTTGAGGATCCGGCATTGCCGTGAGCTGTAGTGTAGGTCACAGACGTGGATCCCGCGTTGCTGTGTCTCTGGTGTAGGCCAGTGGCTGTGGCTCCGATTCGACCCCTAGCCTGGGAACCTCCATATGCCACGGGAGCAGCCCTAGAAAAGGCAAAAAGACCAAAAAAAAAAAAAAAAGAAGACAGGGATCCAAAGAAAAGCTGATAACAAATAAAACAGGTGGGGAAAAACGCACACAGCATTATAAACACAGGACATGCTCTACTGAGCCTCTGTCACCAAAGTTCGAAGTTTGTCTATGTAGGACTTGTAGGCTGGGCGTTAGATGCTGATGCCGTCTTAAGATCGGAGCCCTGATAAAAATGACCCTACTCGGAGTTCCTGCAGTGGCATGATGGGATCAGTGGCATCTCTTGGTGCAGGCCGCAGTGGCAGCTGGGATCTGACCTCTGGCCCAGAACTAACTCCATATGCCACGGGGCAGCCAAAAAAGAAAAAAAAAAAAAGTAATTAACTGATGTAATTTTATAAGAAGTGTGAAAACCTACTCAATCAAGAGTCAATACAGTAGATTCCTGCTGGTGTTTCTGGATGCATCTCAAACCCTTTTCAAATTCCTAAATTTACAAATGCAGAAAAATTTGCATAGGCTCCAGACTTCCTTCTGAATCAGGTTTCTGTCCAGAGAGGAGCGGTTCCCTGGAATCATGGGAATCATGATTTGCCTTTTCAACTTGCTCTCTAGAAAACAGTTTCTTTCTTTGTTTTTCTCTTTTGTCTTTTTAGGGATGCACCCACAGCATATGGGAGTTCCCAGGCTAGGGGTCTACAGCTGCGGGCCTACACCACAGCCACAGCCACACCACACCACAGCCTCAGCAGTTCGGGATCCGAGCCTCGTCTGCAACCTACACCACAGGTCACATCAACGCCGGACCCTTAACCCGCTGAGCGAGGCCAGGGATCGAACCTGCAACCTCATGGTTCCTAGTCAGGTCTGCTAACCACTGGGCCACGACAGGAACGCCTAGGAAACAGCTTCACTTTGGGAGAGTTGCAGTTACCCTGACGGTGTCTTGAAAGGGGAGCTTTGAGCAGGCTCCCTCTCTGGCTCGGTGACTTGCTCTTGTGCGGTAGCTTTGCTGTGCAGGGTTCACAGATGTACTTCAGGAAAAGGAGAGTTGCTGCGTGGCGTGGCTCTTGGGGGGTAAGCAAATAACTGAAAAAAGGGAATGCGGTGAATCTACAGATGCCAAGCAACAGCAGGCGTCGCTAAAAAAGCCACACGTGCGTGCATGGTCCCAAATCCCACCCCCTCTCCCGACTCCCTGGGCCAGCTGTGCATTGAATACACTCTTACAATTTCCCCTGACTGTCTGGGTAGCTCCTCGAAGAGCCCTGGGGCATCACACAGCCGAAGCCTATGGTGAAAGACACGAAGTGAGAGCAAAGCACCATTTGAAATCTAGGCGGGAGAGTGTGGTCATTTGCTGCATGCCCTCATTTTAAAGATTCCAAATTTGAGAAGATTCCAGGAGACTTAAAAAAAAACCCCAAACCCAAACCCACTATGCTTGGGATTATATGAAATGAAAAGAGCCAGAGCGGAATGTGCTCTGGAGGTTGGGCTTTGCTGCCCCTCATTGGAGGGATACCTGCAAGAATGATTTGGGGAGAAGCTCATGGATTTGAAGCGGCTTTGAGTTCTCTCAGGGGTACAGTGGAGGGGAGATCATTTTTGCCCGGCACCTAGAAGAGATATGGCAGGAGCCATCGCAATTTGAGACGAGAGTTTCTTATTAAACTGTCCTTTGTGAATGCCTTTTAAATAATTTTAATGAAATAATCACTAGATACAAAAGAACACATACTGTGTATACAAAGGTATGAAGAATAATTATTCTTGGGGTTCCCGTTGTGGCTCAGCAGTTAACCAACCCGACTAGCATCCATGAGGTTTCAGGTTCGATCCCTGGCCTCGCTCAGCGGGTTAAGAATCTGGCGTTACCATGAGCTGTGGTCTAGGTCGCAGACGTGGCTCGGATCTGGCGTGGCTGTGGCTGTGGCTGTGGCCGGTAGTTGCAGCTCAGATTTGACCCCTAGTCTGGGAAGCTCCGTATGCCTCAGGTGTGGTGCTAAAAAGACAAAAAAAAAAAAAAAAAAGAATTATCCTTTGTGTAATATCATGACCAACGCTCATGTCCTCACGAGTCAGTTTAAGAAAAAAAGTGTTACCTGAACTGTGAGCGGCGGTACTGCTTTCGCCCCCATCCCATCCCTCCCGCTTCAGGGACACCGTTTCCGGAACATTCCTGTAAGTCTCCCAAGTCGTCACCGTCTTGCCTTTCACGTGCGCGTCCCTGAACCACCTCTTTAGTCGTACGTGCTCGTGGACGTCATGTAAAGGGAATCATCCTGTTTCTCTTCTTGTGGCTCCCGGCTAACTCGTGTGGACCGGGCCCTGTGCTGGTGGACAGAGTGAACCGTTTCCATGTCGGTTGCTGATAAGCTGCTGCTCACCCGGCTCCCCGCCACCCCCCGCGCTCCCGGGAGACCTCTGCACGTCCCTTCACCTGTCTAAAGGGGTGACGCCTGGCCCAGCAGGGGCCCAGCTCTAGCCCTATGGCCAGAGTCCCTGCTGACCATGTAATCCTGTGCCAGCTGGTTGCTAAATGGTTTTTTTGTCTTTTTGTCTTCTCTAGGGCCACACTCACAGCACATGGAGGTTCCCAGGCCAGGGGTTGAATCGGAGCCGTAGCCACCGGCCTACGCCAGAGCCACAGCAACGCGGGATCCGAGCCTCATCTGCGACCTCCACCCCAGCTCCTGGCAATGCGGGATCCTTATGGAACCCACAGCCTCATGGTTCCTCGTCGGATCATTAACCACGGAGCCACACTGGGAACTCCGAGGTTGCTGCATGTTTTACTCCTGGATGTGTTCATGTTGCTGAGTGTAGCAGAAGTGTTTTCCTTTCGCGAAAACGTACGTGCACGAGGGACTATGTTGTGGTTTATACATCTGCTCCGTTACCAGCGAACATTTAAGTTATTTCCAGTTTTTTGCCGTGATGACCTTTCTTGCTCGGGTCCCCTGAGGGCAGGTATGTAAGGTGACTTAGGAAACCTACGTGAAGTAGAATGACTGGTCACAGCCGGGGGCATCTTCAAGGCCTCTAGAGGGATTCAAAACTCATTTCCTTTCTGTTACATGCATTTCACCTCAATAAAAAATGTTCCTACCAGTTTCTCAGCTTGGAAGTCATTTTATACTATGTTTGTTTGTTTCTTTTTCCCCACAGTATCCAGTTTTCTAGCTGTTTTCAGTAGAGTTGCCTACATACCTAGCCCTCCATAGCACTGGCAATAAAAGTCTGCAGGGGAGTTCCCACTGTGGGGCAGCGGAAACGAATCCGACGAGGATCCATGAGGATGCGGGTTCGATCCCTGGCCTTGCTCATTGGGTAGGGGATCTGGCACTGCCGCGAGCTGTGGTGTAGGTTGCAGAGGAGGCTCAGATCCTGTGTTGCTGGGGCTGTGGTGTGGGCTGGCAGCTGTAGCTCCGATTTGAGCCCCGAGCCTGAGAACCTCCATATGCTGTGGGTGCGGCCCTAAAAAGCCATACATACATACAGAAAGAAAGTCTGCGGGTTCTGTTGTTGTTGTTGTTGTTTCTAATACCACCGTCGACCTTCAACACTTGTTAACAACGGCAGAAGAGGCCGAGTCTGTGGACAAGGTGCAGGTGTTTGCGTGTCCTTATGCAGTGGTTTGTTGAGTCCGTGACTCATTCAGTGGATGGCGTGGTGCTGCCGTGTGCTCTGAGAATGGAGCGGAGATTCCTGCCAGCCTAAGATAGAAGGTGAGGTGCTGCTAGTGGACGGAGTGTGACCTGCCAGTAAGAGTCTGAGCAGAATAGACGTGAGTGACATTGAGCAGATAACAGATAGCTTGGCCTTTGCAGGCGGAAGGACGTGAGCTACCAGGGAGTTAATTCTTCCTGCTTGACAACTTGGGGGAGCTGACGGATGTGGGGGTGATTTTTAGTTCCGCTCATTGGCAGTCCTGTTTTGATGGGACATTTCTCCTGAATGCAGCTCTTTTCCAAACCTGGAACGGAGTGAATCGGGCTTAGTGGCTCTCTCCTCTTCCATTTACTCGATGCCCAGGTTTACTCGTCTCTTCTTTTAGGGATGCTTATTTATTTATTTATTTTTCCTGGCTTGGGCTAGAGTCTACCGTCATGTCATGCTACCCTTATCTCTCCTTAATTTTTTTTTCTTTATTTTTTTTGAGCTGCACCCGTGGCATATGGAAGTTCCCGGGCTAGGAGTCAAATCAGAGCTTCAGCTACCGGCCCACACCACAGCCACCGTGACGCCGGATTCTTAACCCACTGCGCAGGGGCAGGGATCGAACCTGTGTCCTCATGGATACGCGTTGGCTTCATTACTGCTGAACCACAGTGGGAATTCGGCTACCCTTGTCTCTCTATTCCTAGTTTGTATTGAATGGCAGGCCTCAGCACCGGGAGACCAACTCTCTTGGGGCGGACGAAGTGCCATCCTCGAGTTCTCTGAGCCTGGCTCTCTCCGTTCCCAGCAAAGGATGTGGATGGCAGCTGGCACCCTTGCCCCTCCCAGTGCCCATGTGGCTGGCTCGTGCTTGGCTGACCTCAGCTCCCAGGCCTGTTGGCCGAGGGGTTTTCTGCTGTCTGTGGCTGTGAGGGGTTTGTCCGAGAGTCCCGACGGAGGGCGCCGCCGCCGTGCTCTCCTCCTTGGCCGCCGGCCCTGCCTGCTGCTCCCTCCCTGCTGTAACTCCTGAGCGAGGGCCGCTGGGTGCTCACCATCCCCTTCCCTTCCTGCCAGCCTGCTAGCGATGAGGCACAGCAGATGGGCTTCCCGGCTGTCCCGAGCCTCCTGCGGGCCCCGGGGAGGGACCCATGCCAGTCTGGTGTTGTGTCCCCATTGCTGCTGCCTCCCTGCCCTGTCAGGGTCGCTGTTCACGCCGCCTCCAGCCCTGAAGCGGCGCCGTCTTACTTAAGGATCCAGGTGAGAATGGGGTGGGTGGCGGGTTCCTTCTCTCCCTGCATCCTTTCCAGGGCTTTGGATGGTAAGAGCTCATTGTGCTGGCACCTCATTTGCTCCCCCGTTGTCTCTGCCATTCCCTCACCCCTGCTGCAGCCCCTCACCCCCAAACCCACTCCCAAATGTTCTGGAGTGACCAATTCAAAGGTGAATGAATTTTTTTTTTTTTTTTCCTGGACAGAGAAAAATGATCTTGTTCTCTCTCAAGGCCAAGTAAATCTTGGAAAGGTGCTTCCTCTTTTTTTTTTTTTAAATCTAATTTATGCCTACTTTCTACCAGGGAGGCAGAAGCCACAGAGGAGCCCAAGGAGAGCCTTGTGGGCTCACCGGCCTTCTCTGTGGGTCACTGGCTGGTTTTGCAGAACATCTGCCCCTCTGAAGTCAGCTGCGAATCAATCTGCCTGGGTGTCTGATCACTGCCACTAATTTGTAATGGCAGTGCTGGAAATGCGTGGAGCTCAGCGGCCTGCCCCTGGGGGAGGTGCGGTGGCGGGGAGTGGTTGGGAAAGGGGAGGGGGAAAGGAGGGAGGGAAGGAGGGAGGGAGGAAGGGAGAAGAGGAAGGAAGGAAAGGAGAGTGGGGAGGATGGAGGGAAGGAAGGAAAGGAGAGGGAGGGAGGGATGGAGGGGAGAAGGGGGAGGGAGGGAGAGAAGTGGGGAGGGAGGGAGAGAAGGGGGGAGGGAGGGAGAGAAGGGGGGAGGGAGGAGAAGGGAGAGAAGGGGGAGGGGGAGGGAGAGAAGGGGGGAGGGAGGGAGAGAAGGGGGAGGGGGAGGGGAGAGAGAGAGAAGGGGGAGGGAGAGAGAGAAGGGAGGGGGAGAGAGGGAGGGAGGAGAGGAGGGGAGGGATGGAGAGGAGGGGGAGGGGCGGAGAGAAGGGGAGGGAGGGAGAGAAGGGGGAGGGAGGAGAGAGGGGGAGGGGGAGAGAGAGAAGGGGGAGGGGGGAGAGAGAAGGGGGAGGGAGGGAGAGAAGGGGGAGGGGGGAGAGAAGGGGGAGGGGGGAGAGAAGGGGGAGGGAGGGAGGGGCAGAAGGACAGAAGGAAAGAGAGAGAAAAGGAAAAAAGACAAAAGACGCAAAGGAAACAGAGCACACACACCCTCACTCTTCGCACTCAGTGGGCCTGCATAACTTCACATCTCCTTTTTTAAGTTGACTGGCACATACTTGTAATAAAATGCACGCTTTTCGTGGTACAATTCAGTGAGTTTTGATAAATGTCTAAACGCCCCTGTAGCCACATCATAACCACATAGGGAAATTTTCACCATCCCCCCGCCCCCCGAGTTCGCTTGGACCCCTTTGCAGTCAGTTCTCCCCCTCCCACCGCCCCTTCCCTTAGCAACCACCGCTCTGTCTCTGAAACCAGAATTTGCCTTTTCTAGAACTCCTTGGAGATGGAATCATAAAATATGTACTTTTTGCACCTGCCTTTGTTCCTCAGCCCAGTGCTTTGTTCCTCACCACAGCTCACGGCCACCCCAGATCCCTAACCCACTGAGCAAGGCCAGGGGTCGAACCCGCAACCTCATGGTTCCTAGTCGGATTCGTTTCCGCTGCACCCGGATGGGAACTCCCTGAAATGTATTCACCTTGTGAGCATCAGCTGTTCATTCTTTGTGTGGCCAAGAAGGAGTCTGTTGTGTGGATGGACCACAAATTGTTGATCCACTCCTCGCTTGATAGAAAGTCAGGTTGTGTCCAATTTTCGGCTAAATAAAGCTGGGCTGTGAATAGTCGTAGAAGGTCTTTGGTGCACCTGCACATATTTTCATTTCGCTGAGGTCAATGCCTAGTCAGGGTTCTTCTTTATCTCTCCAGCAAATAGAAAGCTCATTTTATCTGCCTTTGTGACTGTCAGCCTGTCACCAGTTAGCCCCCCCTTTCATTTCCCTTCTTATGAGTGAGCGTCAAGAAATAATGGGGTTTGGGGCACCATCACCTGGGCCCCTCTGTCGCAGGTCCCATGGACACTCTGTTCGGACCGCCTGCCGACACATTTACTGGACTAGAAACAGCATGGCACAGGGGTTGAGGGCACTGGTGTCGGGTTCATGTTACACTCTCCCGCACCAACCACATGACCGTGGGCGAGTTGCTTCACCTCTGTGTGCCTCAGCGTCCTCAGCTGCCAAGTGGAACAATAAGAGTACCTCCGGAAAGGGGCCGGGAAAGATCAGTCAGTTGTTATAGACGGATGGATGGGTGGATGGGTGGATATTCTTAGCCCAGAATAAATACTGGGATGCTGAAAGGATCAGCAAAAAGGGATCTCAGGGTCTGGGATGCACCCCCCGGATCTCCCTTTCACAGCTCACAGTGAGGCTGGAACAGTCCCCATCAAGCTCTGTTGCCTGGCACCCTGGCATCAGAGCTCCCGCTGGACCACAAGCTCTGCCTCTGTGCGAGTGGTCAGCAGGTTTTTTCCCTTGCTACCCACCAGCTTTCCTTCCAGCTTGGATGCTCGCCGCTCCCGTTTTCATTCCTTGAGTTGAAGCTCCATTCGTTTCTCCTGAGTATTTATTACAGAAAAACATAACCACAAGTTGCAAGGGATCCCACTTGTTTGCTTGGTCCCAATTCCCTCTCTGGGTTCTGGGTCCAGGCACATCAGGGTCAGAAGCACTTTGCAGATGAGGAAGCGGAGAAGTCAGGTGACTCTTCCAAGCTCGTTTGGTTAGTGGGGGACAGAGTGTGATATGGACCCTGCAAAGGCCCCCGCCACACGCTGAAATCCACACATCCCAGCTTTGCACCATCTTGAGGGGTCACAGGGTGTGATGCCCTGTGCGGATGGATGATATGGCAGGGGGCCCACAGGCCCAGAACTGTTCTGCCTGCAACTCTCTCGAGGATATTACAGTCAGGGCAGCCACCATAGGAAGCCAAGGCTGTGATTGCCAATCCCCAGGCCCTGTCACCTCTGCAAGCCTTGAAAGGAGGCTCCCTTTGGCTGGCGACTGCTGGCGACTCTCTTAGTTAGGGTGGGGGATAGGGGACCCTCAGAAACAAGGGTTCAGCTTCACGGCCCTAGACCCAGAGACATTTTCTAGGTCTGACATCTCTCTCTCTGAGAAGAAGATGATTCAGGGCCAGGATTATCAAAGAACGGGAGAAAATCAAAATGCGGGCTTGGCCCGTGATATTCGCCGAAGGGAGACACCCAAGCAGACGTCCCTGTGAAAAGAATAAAGCTTCCCAGCTGAGTCTCTGTGGATCTGTGGGGGAACCTCTGAGCCGTGTGAGGCAGGAGCCACCTTCTCGGGACGCTCCGTAAAGCGTGGGCTTCGCCGTTTCCACGGGTCGCCTCTGTGGGGTCACTCCGATGCGTAGAAGGCGGCCACGTGCCGCACAGCAGTGCTTCCCGGACTGGGGGATTCTGATTTTATTGGTCTGGGGGCGAGTCCTGGGCGTTTGGACCTTGAAACACTCCTGCAGTGATTTTAAAGCGCAGCCAAGGCCAAGAACGCTGTCACAGGCTGGGGCCTTGCGCCCCCAGAGGTCAGAGGCCCCGCCCAAGGTCGCACAGCTGCGCGTGGAGGGGCAGGATGGAGCACAGGTGTGTGTGATGGCATCGCTGGGGCCTGAACCCCCCATTCTGCGGGGATCCGAGACCTGTCAGGGCGGACTCCCAGCTGCCGGGCGAGAAACCAGCCGTAGGGATGCCAAGATGCTGGTGCCTTTCCCAGCGCCTCCTTGCTGAGCCAGCCCTCTTTAGAGTCGGGGAGGCTCCCAGGACAGAACGCCTCCGGCCTGGGCTCCGGGCCAGCCCAGAAGAGGATCTCACACCATCCGCCTCTCCATGCTTGGTCCTCGCTCAGCTTGGGTCTGGGACCGAGGACACAGGGTGGGTGTCTCCTGACTTCTTGTCTGGTGTGACCCGACTGCCAGACGCATTGGCTCCTTCTTGAGTAGAACCCGATGGGAGACAAGCCAGGTGAGGAGAGGTGTCTGCCATCCCTCACCTCCGGGAAGAGCTGCAGCAGGGGACGCCCCAGGACTGAGTCAGGCCTTGCTCTAAGGGCCTGCAAATGACCTGTTTTACCCTCGCATCCTCACTGGAATCCCGGGAAGGAAGTACTATTTGATGCCCTTTCTCAGCTTGGAAACCTGGGCACAGAGAGCCCGGGGCCAGAAATGAGAGTTATCCCAGGTGCTCTGACTCTGGGGCTCAGCTCGTAACTGTCAAACTATGTTGCTTCTTTTCGTCCTTCTTGTTTATTTATTTTTTTATTAAATTTTTTTTTTTTTTTTTTTTTTGCTTTTTAGGGCCGCACCTGTGGCATATGGAAGTTCCCAGGTTAGGGGTTGAACTGGAGCTGCAGCTGCCGGCCTGCGCCACAGCCACAGCAACTCGGGATCCAAGCCTCGTCTGTGACCTACACCACAGCTCGTGGCAACGCTGGATCTTTAACCTACTGAGCGAGGCCAGGGATGGAACCCCCGATCTCATGGATACCAGTTGGGTTCGTTACTGCTGAGCCACAACGGGAACTCCTTGGCCTTGTTCTTTGTTTCGGGAGTGTCGTCTGCTCCCCAGCCTGATGATGCACTTCTAGCTCAGCAGACGTTTCTCCCTTTCACCTTTTCTGGCACAGAGCAGAATTATTACAGTCATTGAGTAAATATTAGTTGGTCGATTTATTTTGATTGATGTTACTTCTGAGGACGCCACAACATCACAGTGCTGCGACAATAATAAACCTGTCCCAGGAACGCAGTGCAGGTTGCCCGGTCTCCTCCGTCTCGACGTTGACGTATCCCGCACACGCCGAGAACCGTCTCAGTAAAGCACGGCGCACATTGTCAGGAGCTGGCCTGAACTCGCACCCTTACCGTTTTCCTGGAAGAGCCCCTCCGTGTACCGCAGCAGCCTCGATATCGCCCTTCGGGTTATTTTCTGGGACAGAGGGGATGCTGTCCCTGCGCCTTCCAGCTCCTGGATGAAGTCGGCCGTTCGGTGGGTCTTCCGGGGGGACCCCGCACAACGCTCTGTTCCCGAGTGAGGGCCGGACATGGTTGCTGCTCTGCCCAGACACCCCTGGATCGCTTTGCCCGGTTCTGTGTGCCCACCCGGCAGCTTCTGTGGCCTTTGCCCCTGTCGCCTCTTCAAAGGACTGACTTCTTGCCAGGAGGGCTGGCCTCTCCCAGCCGGTGTTAACTGGTGTGGGAATGGGAGAGCTCCGCTGCCTCGCCCGGCGGGGTGTGTGTGTGTGTGTGTGTGTGTGTGAGACGGGCCGGGGAGGAGGGGCCCTTTGTGCTCCAGAGGCGTCCTGGGATCAGCCTGAGGTTGGGACCTCAGAGCCTGGCCTGGCTTCTCTATGCTGTTCCCCAACTCCTTTCCTGGCTCCCCCGGGAGCATTTCTTTCTTCTCTCTCTCTCTCTTTTTCTTTCTTTTTTGGCCTTTCCATGGCCTCTGGAGGTCCCCAGCTAGGGATCAGGTCCGAGCCGCATTCATGACCTAAGCTGCAGCTGCGGCAATGCTGGATCCTTAACCCACTTTGCCAGGCTGGGGATTGAACCTGCATCCCCCTCCAGAGACACCGCCAATCCCATTGTGTCCCAGCTGGAGCTCCTGGGAGCATTTCTTTAATGAGTCATGGGCCCAGGAATCCCTGTCTCAAGGCTTACTCTGGGGGAACAGGTCCTGAGGCCAGGGCATGTGGGCTAGATGGCCTTTAGACCAGAAACCTACCTCTGAGTCTCCGCTTGAGGCTGGCGTGTTAGTTGCCTGCTTTCGCCCCTCCCCTCCTCCCCCTAAGCCTGGGACCCCACCGTCTCAGGGGCTCCCACCCCTGTCTCTCTCCCCCTCACCACGGGCTCATCCCATGAGCAGCTTCTGCTCGCAGCCCACTCCCTTTCCGGCTCCCTTCTCTCTTCTTATTAACCGAACGATCTCTACTCTTTGTTTCTAGTTCTGTTGTTCAATATTCGGCAGGTGTTTCTGGTGTCCCCGTTCAGTGTCTGGGGGGTACAGCAGGGCAGACAACAGACTGGGTCCTTGTCCTTACAGACCTTACCCTTCTAGGGAGAGAAGATGACAGGAAGCAAAAGGAAACAGATCGGCAAGCAGGATGACCCCACGTGACGATAAAGGCTGGGGGGAGCCGTGCCATGGGGTGTGATGGAGGGTACGCTTTGGGGGAGCTGCCTGAGGTCTGAGGGTGCACCTCCCCTCCGGGTGGCTCTTCGGGCTCTGCAGGCTGGTTCCCTGCCACGCTCGCGCCTAAGAAGAAGACCGCTGACCTATACGTCCCTCAAGGCGGGAGGCGTTCGCACATCAGCTTTCTCACCCTGGAACAGCATTTTATGAAGTTTAGTGAAAACGCCGAATCTTCTTCTCCTCCCTGGGCTTCGAGGCAGCACCCCCTCTGGAGTTCTTCCTGCTTTCCCGCTCCCCCTGCCCGCTGCACCCTCCTGCGTCCTCCGCCCCCTCGGCGTGGCTGTCAGGGGTCCGATCGGCTCCTCGTCCTCCTCCCCTGGTTTCGGTCCCCACGCATCCCGCCCTGGTGGCTCTTTGGAACATTTGACTGTAAGTACAGTCGCCTTCGCGTGGGTGACTCCACATACGCACACCTTGTCCCCCCCCCCCAGCCTCTGCTCTTTGACACCCCCCATCTCAGGAAGGGGCACCCTTGTCCCCCCACGTGCTTGGGCACACCCTTGTCCCCCCACGTGCTTGGGCACAAGCCAGACGTCATCGTCTCTTCCCCGTCTCCTGCCACTCCCCACCTGTCCCCATGTCCTCTCCACTCCTCTGCCCAAGGACGAGCGCTTGAATGCTCCCACTTGTCCCTTCTGACGTCCACTCCCCTCGTCCAGGCTCGGCGGCTGCAAAAGCTTCCTAACGGGTCCCGCAGCCCCTGCCTCGACCCTTCCAGGCGCTCTTTGCACCAGCCCTGATCCTATCTGTGGTATCTTGCTGAATGAAAGATAACAGAAAATTCTTTTTTTTTTTTTTAAATTTTCTTTTTCTTTTTTCTTTTAGGGCCACACATGCGGCATATGGAGGTTCCCAGGCTGGGGGTCTAATCGGGGCTGTAGCCGCCGGCCTTCACCACAGCCACAGCAACACGGGATTCAAGCCACATCCGTGACCTACACCACAGCTCACAGCAACGCTGGATCCTTAACCCACTGAGCAAGGCCAGGGATCGAACCTGCATCCTCATGGTTCCTAGTTGGATTCACTTCCGCTGCGCCATGACGGGAACTCCAGATAACAGAAAACTCTGCATGGCTCTAGAAGCTCATCCCCTGCCTCTTCCCTAGCTCATCTCAGCTCTGTCCCTTCCTGCCCCCACTCCAGCCCTCCTGGCCAGCGGGTCCTTTCCCAGGGATGTGCTTTGCACGTGCGTCTCCCTCTCCGGGGACAGCATTTCAGGGAGGCCCACTGTGGCCGGAGCCACAAGGTGTGCCAAGGAACAGCTTTCTCTTTCCCCTGAAGTGTTATGAAGGCCCTGGGGACGAGGCGTCAAGGAGACGGCTGCCAGCACTCTCTTCCCTTCCTGGGGAAGTCGGAAGACGTCTCGGCTGTGGCGTGTGGCGGGCATCATGCGGGGAAGATGGTATGTTGTCTGCAGCGAATTTAAAAGCAATAGCAAAACCCACCAAATGTCTCTTTGCAGAGATCCCATCATGGCTCAGTGGTAACAAACCTGACTAGTATCCGTGAAGACACAGGTTCGATCCCTGGCCTCGCTCAGTGGGTTAAGGATCCAGCATTGCCGTGAGCTGTGGTGGAGGTTGCGGATGTGGCTCGGATCTGCCGTTGCTGTGGCTGTGGCGTAGGCTGGCAGCTGTAGCTCTGATTCAAGTGGCCCTAAAAAGACAAGAAAATAAAAAGAATACAAGTCTGTTAGCCTTTTACTCTGACGATGCACCAAAAGTTCTCAGAGATGCTCATGGCAGTCGTACTCTTCCCCCGGCCAGAGGGCTGTTCCCCTGCCTCCCTCCATTGGGTGGAGGAATGAGTCCAAGGACCCCACCAGGAAATAATAGCAAGAGCTCTTGTTGGCTGACCAGCTTGTGCTAGACACCTTGTCAGGTGCAGGAGGACTCTTCCAACACTGACTCCCCACGGCAGCTCTACAGGACAGGCACGATGGTACCCACTTGAACGGTGTGCACACCAAGGCCGAGGAGGCAAAGGTGGGCACAGGCCCATCCTGAACAGCTGGGTGGGGAGGGGGGGAGGGGGGAGGTGGCGGCACGTAGCCTGAGGCGAAGGAGGCTCTCCGATCTCGTCCTGTTCTTTTTCCTCCCGGGCCTCGCAGGGCCTGTGCTTCCGAGGCACCTGCTGTAGGCAGGAGGGTATAATTCCCAGCGAACCCAGCAGCACTCCCGACGGGGGTCCCACCTGGCGGGGATGCCCAGGTTCTCCTGACGGGGAGAGGGTCATGGTCCAGCAGCTTTTTCCGGTGCGGGGACAGGCGCCTAGACGTGGAGAGATGCGGGCTGGATTCGAATCCTGGCCCTACGCTTGCGGGACCTGGGGAAGGCTGTTCTCGGCGCCCCAGTCTCCTCGTCTGTAAAGTGGGCACATGCTGATAGGTAGAACTTACTTCATAGAGGATTCGCCACGGCAGAGCCTTGATCCCTGTGCTCATGCGGTATTAAGACCGTCGGGCGTGTTACGCTCAGGACAGAGTATGTGATGTGTAAGGGACACGGGACAAGCATGGTTTCCTTCCACACGAGGGCCACCGGCAGGCGTGTCCGCGTTCATGAATGTTCTTAGGGAGACGCCCCACTCCTCGGTGGGGTCCGGAGCCAGACAGGAGGGCACTGGCAGCATCCGAAGGTGCACAAACCACGTCAGACGGGAAAGCAGATTTCTGGTTGCAGCCGTGTCCTGGTGGAGAGGGAGCCTGTCTTCAGGCACAGTTAGGAAGGGGCCGTGTTCCCTTGTTCAGAACGGAACTCCTTGATGCAGCTCAAGACATCTTGGCACGGGTTTGCTTTGTCACTGGTTTTGTTTTTGTCGTCTCGTCAGGGATGCAAGGAAACAGCCAAGATGGCAGGAGCTGTGCACTCGCAAATACTCAGACACTTAATGAGTAAAAGCAGGGGAAATGCAGAATTCCATGCAGAATAAGGCAGGAATATACAGATCGGACTTGGGTTCAGGGAATGTCTCCCTGAAAAGATAACACTTAAGCTGAGTCACTGTCCCCGTCTTGAGTGGGCCTCCCGGCCAGGATGCCAGCCCGGGGGATTGCTCGGTGCTTCCTCTCTGCAGAGAGAGCGCGGCTGTTTATTAATTAAGCAGTGGGTTATAATGCGCGCTGAATGAATAGAACTGGTCTGTCTTCCAGCCTGGGAAGCAGGGCTCTTAGATTTTTATGTTATTTCCCCCCAAATGATCCATTCTTGCAGCTCCAGTGAGAAAACCGCCTGTGTGTCTGGGCTGGAAGGAAGCTGCATTTGTCCCTCTTCCTACCTGTGGAGATTGTCACTTGCAGGGAGTCAGACACAGATACGGCTCTGTGCACCCCTGCTTGGTGGCGGTCAGGCGCCTTCGTAAACTCTTAGGGTGGTCCCGCTCCTTCTGGGTACGTCCAGTGTACGTGTGTGTGTGTGTGTGTGTGTCTGCACAGACGGGCTCACGTGCACGTGTGGCCTGAGTTTTAGCACCTGCTGGCCAGAACACCTGAAGACAAGCTCAGCCCTGTGCCTCTGCGGGGCCTCTGAGCCCGGACGGGGCTGCGGGGGTGGGGTGGGGTGGGGGTGGGGGTGGGGGATGGCAGAAACCCTGTGGACGGGAGGTCTGCGCCGTGGCTCTAGGGCTGAGGAAAGGGACTACGTCGAGCCGAGTGCAAGGTGATGCTTGTTACTGATGGGGGGGGGGGGTCAGCCGTTCTGGGGGTTGGACTCCAGGTCACGCCTCCCTCCCCCTCACCTGCTGCCTGCTCTGTCCCGCCTGCCCCCAGAGGAAGGCCGTCTGGGAAGGCGGGGACTTTCCTCTGCCCGCTTGGCTCTGTGTCCATCAACAGAGGCTCACTGGAAACCAAGTTTTTCTTCTGATGTTAGACAGAAAGGGCCGGAAGAGTTTGGCATCCACACAGGGAGAACACTGATTCCAGCACATGGACCAAGAAGGACACAGAGAGGCGTCCCTGTCGTGGCTCAGACTAGTGTCCACGAGGAACTGGGTTCGAGCCCTGGCCTTGCTCCGTGAGTTAAGGATCTGACGTTGCTGTGAGCTGTGGTGTAGGATCCTGAGTGGCTGTGGCTGTGGCTGGCAGCTGCAGCTCCGATTCGACCCCTAGCCTGGGACCTTCCATATGCCATGGGTGTGGCCCTAAAAAGCAAAAGAAAGAAAGAAAGAAATGCAAAACCAGCCAAAGCTTCCTGGTCCCAGGATGCCGAGGGGCTGGATGAGCGCTTCATCCTGCCCCGGGCGGAGCCGCGGGTGTCCCTGGTGGTGAGGCCCTTAGGCTCCGCCCCGGCGCCACGCCCCTCTCCCCACCCGCTGCCCCCTCCCCAGCCCGTGTCCCCCTCCTCCCTGCCCAGATGTAGGTCATTCAGGGAATCGCCCCTCCCTCGGCGGGTGGGCCTCACCCTCAAACGTCCAGTCCTGAGAAGGGCTCGCTCTGTGACCAAACTTGAGGCGAGCTCTTCTGGGCACTTTTTCAGTTAGTTTTTGACATGTGAGCCTCTCTGTTTGTGCGCGGTCCGCGTTCAAGATGAATACGAGCGATCCTGCGTCGATACTGCAGCAGGGCCGAGGAGCCTGTCGGCTGCACGCCCTTGTATCGGGGACTAAGTTTGACGGTAGACGTGAGCTTTAACCTAGAAGGCCACCCTGAGAGTGGAGCGGTGTTGGGCCTGCGGGCGGTGACTCCACACTGCTGGGGGCAGATCCTGGTTCTTCCACTTACCAGCTGGGTGATCTCGGGCCTCAGTCTCCTCATCTGTACAGTGGGGGGTGAGGATAGCGGCGTGTGGTGGCTGGGGAGATTGAGTGAGTTCATACGTGCAAAGCGCTTAGACTAGTGCGGGGCACTTAGAAACGGCTCGTAAGGTTTATTACACGTCTAAGAGGCCGCTGGGGCTCCGAGAGGTGAAGTAACTTGTCTGAGACCTTAAGTAGTGGAGTCGGGACTTGAACCCGCTCATCTCTGGCCCTAGAGCCACGTTTCTCAACCGCGACTCCCCTGACGTCTCAGATCAGGGAGTTCTTTGCTGTCAGGACTGGCCTGTGCATCATAGGAGGTGGCTGTGTCTCTGGCCTCTGCCCACTGAATGCCAGGAGCGAGAGCTTGTCCCCTGTTGTAACCACCAGAAACGTCCCCCGATATTGCAAGTGTCCCCGGGGATGGGGACAGATTCATTCCTGGTGGAGAAGCTCTGGGCGAGAGGGTCTCACACCCTGGAGGGGTTTCGCAGCAGCGTGATTTCTCAGTTCCAGGTTAAAAGCCCAGTTCCTAGTTATCAGTTCTTTAAAAGCCAGCAGTTGGAGAAAACTGGAACCCTGTTGGCTGGTGTCTACGCACGCGGCAGCCGAGAAGTCCCTGTGTTAGGCCCAGGCCAGCAGCTTCTTGGCGTGTTTTTGAGACTTTTTTCCCTCCCTTTGGCTTAGGCATGTTTCTAGCAGACCGTGGGGCAGGCCAAGCCCTGGGGCTGGTCTGAGTTTCTCTCTGCAGCAGGGTCTGCGCAGCCGGGCCACTCAGGCAGCCGTCCCTTGGAAGCGCAGCCGGTGGGTCTCACTGGAGTTGGTGTGGGGAGTCCTGGAACAGAGGGGTCCGCAGAGAAGAGGGGAGCTGACATCCGTGTTTGCCGCGTGCTGATGCCACCTCACTCAGTTGCTGTTCTCATTTGCGTGTTTCTGTGTCTTTTCCTCCACCTCCTGCTCTTTCCTGGGCTCTCTTGCTGCCTCACTATCTTTAATGTGTCCCAGGGACGGGCTGTGGCTCAGAGCATTGGGCCGGACGTGGGCTGTGAGCAGGGCTGACGCGCTCTTGGCACCCAGCTGCTGATTCCGCTCTCTAAGCCTCATTTGCAAGAGATGTGTTGGCCAGACACTCAGGGTCTCCGACCAGCTTCTTAGAGACCTCTCCGAGTGAGCAGCACGTGTTGCTCCTGGCGGTTGCAGGGCATGGGGGTAGGGTGGGGGTGAGGGCAGAGGGGGAAGGGTTTTTTCTTTAGGTGAAGCTCCAGCGTTTGGGCCACTTGAAGAAAACTACCCCGGGTCCCGTCCCAGGAGTCGTTAGTAGAGGTTAAGGGTTTTACAGCATTGGGGTTCACGGTGTGGGGGTCCAGCATTTTCTGTTCTGGTCCAGATCTTACACGCCCCTCTTTTGGCTGCAAGCTCTTTTCCTGGCGTGCTCTGCTCCTGTTCGATGGAAAGATGCTGTTTGACCTTGTGTTGAATTGCGGTTGGGAAACAGGCAGTTCTCAAGCGCTGACAGGTCCGGAGGTGCCGTTCGCGTGAAAAGCCCTCCCGACACCTGCCTTTGTGTGAGTGTGACGCCTTCTCTGTGCTCATCGGAAGGCCGTGGCTTTTTCCCAGCTCTAAAATCGGGATGCAGGAAGATGTCACGGCAGGCGGACTATGGAAGACGTGCCCCCGTCGGTGAATTAGCCCCTGGTCTCCGCTGGGGGGCTGCCTCTTGAGCGAGCACGTGCCCCAACGCAGCCCAAATAGGTGCTCAGAACAGGGAGAGCGTGCACATCATCAAGGACTTCTGGAAAGGGCTCTCAGAGCGTTCCTCCCTGCCTGGAGGGCGACCCATTGGCCCAGCTGCCCGCTAACATCTGCCGAGTCCCAGCCAGGCGTGGTGCTGGGGACGCACCCACGACAGCCTGCAGGAGCTCCCAGTGGGTCCAGGGATCCACGTGGAATGCACGCCCAGAGCGGGAGAGGCAGAGCCAGGCCCCCAGCGTGGTCACACCCACCGTTGTTGCTCCTGTCGCCTCGCTAGCACTGTTCGGGCTTGAGCAGCGTCGTTGAGGGAAATGAGTTTCAGGTTTTGGTGAGGTTTAATGAAAACCCGGAATCCCGCCGCTTGGATGCAGACTCTCTTCGGTGTGTAGAAATACATGCGAAATGCAAGGTTGGGAGCTCCCGTTTGGGGCTTTGGGTGGATGGCCTGCCTGCTGTTTCCTCGGCTTTCTCTTTGATCCTGCACCTTTACGGGGACGTGTCGTCAGACTCCAGTTGAGCTTCCTGGAAGAGAACCCCATTGCGCTGCAGTCGCCGGGACCGTCCTTCGGGCTGCGTGCTCCCGTGAGACTGGGTGGTGTGAAGCCTGCGAAGCCTGGAGCCTCTGGCGTCAGCCCGTGTCTCCGGCTCCCCTGCTTTTTTCGGGGCTCCCACCTGGTGAGAGCAGGGCTGTAGCCAAACAGGTGGGCCTCCAGGCAGGCTCATGATTCAGACCTCATCCTCACAGATCATCTAGTAACTACGCAGCCAGGAGCCGGAGAGGTGCTGGATGGATAGTTCATTTTCGGGTGGGGGCACTAGCTTCTTGAGCCCACGTAGGTGGGTCCACTGACATTTTCTTGTGCAGCAGCCGCCGCTCACCGGCCCCACAGTTCCGACATCCCCTGCGCTGGTACAGAGTCTCATAGCGAACGATTCTCCAGGCAGCTGCCTGGCTGTCCCCTCATCGCCCAGACCTGGAGGCAGGATTCTAGAATCAGACACACGTGCACTTGAATCCTGGCTTCACCACTTAGCAGCTGGGCGACAGGGGGGACGTGCCTTCACTTCTCTGAGCCTCAGATCTTCGTTGGTAAAATGGGCCAGGGAGTCAATAAGAAACGTACAAAAAGGGCCAGTGACAGTGACTGTCCCTTAGTTCTTCAAAACTTTTTTTTTTCCACTGTGCAGCATGGGGACCAAGTTACACATACATGTATACATACTTTTTCCTCCCATTGCTGTGTTGCGGTGTGAGTATCTAGACATAGTTCTCAATGCTCCACAGCAGGATCTCATTGTAAATCCATTCCAAGAGCAATAGTTTGCGTCCCTTCACCCCAGGCTCCCAATCCCTCCCACTCCCTCCCTCTCCCCCCGGAGCAGCCACAAGTCTGTTCTCCAAGTCTATGATTTTCTTTTCTGTGGAAACATTCATTTGTGCTGTATATTAGATTCCAGTCGTAGGTGATATCATAGGGTATTTGTCTTTCTCTTTCTGACTTATTTCACTCAGGATGAGAGTCTCTAGTTCCATCCATGTTGCTGCGAATGGCATTATGTCATTCTTTTTTATGGCTAAGTAGTATTCCATTGTGTTTATATACACCACATCTTCCTAATCCAATCCTCTGTCGATTGGCATTTGGGTTGTTTCCATATCTTGGCTATTGTGAATAGTGCTGCAGTGAACATGCAGGTGCATGTATCTTTTTCAAGGAAAGTTTTGTCTGGATATATGCCCAAGAGTGGGATTGCTGGGTGATATGGTAGTTCTATGTATAGATTTCTAAGGTATCTCCATACTGTTCTCCATTGTGGCTGTACCAGCTTCCATTCCCACCAACAGTGCAGGAGGGTTTCCTTTTCTCCACACCCCCTCCAGCATTTGTTATTTGTGGACCTATTAGTGACGGCCATTCTGACTGGTGTGAGGTGGTATCTCCTGGTTGTTTGATTTGCATTTCTCTAATAATCAGAGATGTTGAGCATTGTTTTATGTGCTTGTTGGCCATATGTACATCTTCCTTGGAGAATGGTCTATTCAGGTCTTTTGCCCATTTTTCCATGGGTTGTTGGCTTTTTTGCTGTTGAGTTGTGTAAGTTATTTGTGTATTTTAGAGATTAAGCCCTTGTCAGTTGCATCGTTTGAAACTATTTTCTCCCATTCTGTAAGTTGTCTTTTTGTTTTCTTTTTGGTTTCCTTTGCTGTGCAAAAGCTTGTCCGTTTGATTAGGTCCCATGGGTTTATTTTTGCTCTTATTTCTGTTGCCTTGGGAGACTGACCTGAGAAGATATTCATGGGGTTGATGTCAGAGAGTGTTTTGCCTCTGTTCTCTTCCAGGACTCTGATGGTGTCTTGTCTTATATTTAAGTCTTTCAGCCATTTTGAGTTTATTTTTGTGTGTGGTAATTCTTCAAAACTTAGCTGAGTTCGCATTTGGAGTGGATAAGCAATGAGATCCTGCTATATAGCACAGGGAACTCCAGTCATTTATGAGGGAGCCTGATGGAGGATAATGTGGGGAAAAAAATGTATTGGGAGTTCCCGTTGTGACTCAGCGGTTAACAAATCTGTCTAGGAACCATGAGGTTGTGGGTTCGATCCCCGGCCTTGCTCAGTGGGCTAAGGATCCGGCGTAGCTGTGGCTGTGGTGTGGGCTGGTGGACAACTCCGATTAGACCCCTAGCCTGGGAACCTCCATATGTGGTAGGTGCGGCCCTATAAAGACAAAAAGAGACCAAAAAGTCCCAGAATGTATATATATGTGTGTGTGTGTGTATAAAGAGACAGCCTTGATGACTCAGCTAATAATAATCACCACTCCTTCCTGTTTCTTGGGTGCGATTTGAGCCTCCGTCTTGGCTCCCGGGTCTTGACACCCTTGCTCTCTGTAAGGTGCCTGGGATGCTCTCTCTGCGCCTCTCCCTTGGCTCCTCTCTGCTAACGGGCTGCTCCACTCTGCTTTTCTTTCTGGACAGGCCTCCCCTCTCCTCACGTGTCGGCCGCACTCGCCTGAAAACACCTGCTGCTTGAGAGCTTAGGTGGGTCTTTACCAGTGAAGACTTGAGTCTGTTGAGTGAACGTAGGACTCCTGGGGTGGTGGGGACGGTCCGTCTCTCCACTGTCCCGAAAAGTCACCCCTCGTCACTGGAGGCGGGCGAGGACATGAAGCGGGTAGCCGGTGCACCTGAGCGAGTGGGATTTTAATTCTGTGTCATTGTCATTAAACTTAAAGAGCCGCATGTGGCTCGTGGTGCCGTTTCGGTGCGAGTGTAGGAAATGCAGCACCTGGAAGCATCAAATCACTTACGCCGTGTGGGAATTTGGGATGATTTATCCTTAACCTGGGCGCTCAGTTCTAAGAGAATCCAGTTTTGTCAGAGGACCCGCGCGGGCCCTCAGAATGCCTCTTGCCTCTTCCCCGCCCACCCGGGGGGTGGCAGAAACGTGAGGTACCGGCTGCCGTCGTGGGGCCTCCACCCTCCTCCACTCCAGCCCGGGCTGCCTGATGACTGGGTGCTCATGGGGCGAGCCCCAAACTCAGGGTGCCACATCCTTCAGTCGGGGACCTGCTCCTTCCTGGCTGGGGACTATTTTACCTTTAGGGATGGGATCGACATTTGTCGGGCTAGAAGCTTCTGTCATTTGGGGGAGCTCATTAAGACAAAGAATGTAAGATTGCAAATCCAGGAGTTCCCTGGTGACCCAGTAGTTAGGGATCTGGCGTTGTCACTGCTGTGGTGCAGGTTTGAGCCCTGGCCCGGGAACTTTCCATGCCACAAGTGTGCCCCCCCCCAAAAAAAAGGATTACAAACACCAAATTAGATGTGGAAGGGAAAATTTCAAATCCTGTCCAACATACGTTTTAAAAGACTGATCTGTAGCACAAACTTTACAAAACCCAGAAAAATAGAGTATCTTGAAGAATCATGAGTCTGTCAGACCTGTGCAATGCTTTGTTTCCCCTTAGCATCTGTCGGCTGAAAGCTCACTGATCACCTTTTCATATGATAATGATGTTGTAATTTTTCTTTAGAGGCGGGAAAGATCTTTTGCTTTTCTTCCAGTGCGATCGATAAAGTTGGGTTTCATTTATTTATTTACTTAGCTTTTAGGGCTGTTCCCACGGCATAGGGAGGCTCCCAGGCCTGGGATCTAATCAGAGCTACGGCTGCCGGCCTGCACCATGGCCACAGCAATGCAGGATCCAAGCCGATTCTTCAACCTGCACCACAGCTCATCGCTGGGTCCTTAACCCCCTGAGCCGGTCCAGGGATCGAACCTGGTCCTCGCGGATACTAGTCAGATTCGTTACCGCTGAGCCACGGCGGGGACTCCAATCAAATTGGATTTTATTCCTGATAGTCATAATGCTTCACATGGAGGCATCCACTTTTGGTCGTACGGCTGCAGGTTTGGGTCCTAAAGTGCATGAATTCTGGTAAAATCCATTTTACATAATTCCCGTCAAAAAGGGAAAAAGTGTCTGGGATGTTTAGGACCACATTTGATGGTGTGTTATCAAATGTACTTGTGGCAGGAGAGGACGTCCCTCTTTGAGCTGGTGTCCTTGCAGGAGGGCTAAATTCTCCAGTTCCACCTGTTCGATGACTGGAAGGCGTGTCCCCGCGCGGCTCTGGCTCTGAGTATTCCGGTCTTCGTCCTGGCTCCGCCGCACACACACCTCGGTGCCAGGTGTGCACCCTGGGTCTCCGTGACAGGGAGCGGCCCAGTAGGCAGTGGGCAGATTCCTGGAAGCCGCAGGGGCAGCTCCGGAGGCCGCTGGCAGTAACCTGCCCCTGCCCTGAAGGGACTGCCACCCGCAGTTCTCAATATCCCACTGTATCCAAACGAAGTGTATCCCCCTTTGCTGGACCCCGCAGGGCCTGTAGCTGCCTTAACGCCACTTGGCATGAGGGAAAATGCAGCAGGAGGAGACATGAGAGTCGCAGGGGGCAGAGCTCCTGACAATTTGCAGCTGAAAATACCTTAATTTGGGAGTTCCCGCTGTGTGCAGTGGGTTAAGAACCTGACCGCAGCCACTTAGGTTGATGGAGAGCTGCAGGTTTGATCCCCGGCCCAGTGCGGTGGGTTAAAGGATCTGGTGTTGCTGCACCTGTGGCTCTGATTCAGTCCCTGGTCTGGGAACTTCCACATGCCGCAAGCGCGACCATTAAAAAACAAAAGCAGGAGTTCCCGTCATGGCTCTGCGGTTAACGAATCCGTCTAGCATCCATGAGGAGGCGGGTTCCATCCCTGGCCTCGCTCAGGGGGTTAAGGATCCAGCGTTGTGGTGAGCTGTGGTGTAGGTTGCAGATGTGGCTCGGATCCCGAGTTGCTGTGGCTCTGACGTAGGCCGACGGCTCCGGCTCCGATTAGACCCCTAGCCTGGGAACCTCCATGTGCCGTGAGTGCAGCCCTAAAAAACAAAACAAAACAAACAGAAAAGCCCCCCAAAAGGTAAAAACAAAAACAAAGCCCATTATTTATAAAATTTCAAAAAAAAAAATCCCAGTTATACAATTCTGCAAATAGATCACTAGGTCCTTGAAAGAGCCTATGCAAGAGAGGCCTGGAGCTTTCTTCGTTAGCCTCCCAGTAAATCTGCATCTGTTCAGCATTCTGAGCCCCCGAGTTTTCCTCTTCAAGGTGGGACGAGTGAGGCCCACTTTATAGACGCATCATGAAGATCAAATGAGCTGTATTTGAAAACCCACTGACCACGTGACTGTGAAAGAGCGGCTCCATGTTGAAGAAGGAATGAATGAATGAGTGTTAGCCAGCCACCTGCTTCACGTCCAGTGGCCCGCTTTGAATTCCGTGTCCCCTAGACTGCTGAGCAGTCCGAGGGGAGCCCTCGCGCCGTCTGAAAAGGGGGGTGAAGAGCCAGAAATGGAAACCCAGCTCATATGAGTCGCATTTTTTGAGCAGGCAAAATCTGGTCATTTTTCTTCACCCAAGTCTGGCTGCTCAGGACCCTCCGTGTGATTCAAGGGCACTGAGCCCGACTGGCATGTTAAGGACAGATGGGCTTCTCAGGCAGCACGAGGCTGGAGTGATGTTCTCGGCTGGCTCAGAGCCTCTGTCACACGAGGGCTGTTCTGCCGAGAGCGCGGGGACCGGATGCCTTTGGAATTCAATAGCTGGGACCAGGACACCCCTCAGCAAGGCTCCACAGCCAGACTTAGATAACCCTGGGTCTGAAAGTCGGCTGTTGGGTCAAGAGCTACGGTAATGATGTTGAGAGATCCTTGAACCCCGCAAGTCATCTCCTAGACCCCGACCCCCAGCGTGCCTGCCCTGTGTGGCTGCTGCCCACTGTCACTGTGGTGGCCCTGGGGGAGGGAGGCACAGGCGGCAGACCCCGGGGACGCCGGGTGTGGTGAGGAGACGCCGTGGGGCTCCAGCAGAGCTAGGTCTCTCTCGACTCTGATTTCCGCACTTACAGGTGAGGAGATGGGCCCAGATAGGCCCTAAAATTTCTGCCACCGCTAGCCTTTTAGAATTAAAAAAATTCGAGGATGTTGGCATTGACCCACCTCCAGGTGGTAACCCTCTGAGGTTGGAGAGGTGGGTGGTGTCCGCAGAAACATTTTTCTTCTTTTTTATGACTGCACCTGCAGCATGTGGAAGTTCCTGGGCTAGGGGTCAAATTGGAGCCCCGGCTGCAGGCCTACGCCACAGCCACAGCAACACCGGATCTGAGCTGCATCTGTGCCGCAGTATGTGGTGCTGGATCCTTAACCCACTGAGCGAGGCCAGGATGGAACCTGCATCCTCACAAATACTATGTTGGGTTCTTAACCTGCTAAACCACAACGGGAACGCCAGAAACAGGAATTTTTAAACTCTTGGCGTCCTGATTCCAATTCCCCATCTTCCTTCTGCATCTGCACCACTTACCTGTCACCCTGTGGTGCTCAGTAGCAGCCACAGAGAACCGTGCATCGAGGGCTCTGCAGAGACACCCATGCATCCTTCCAGGTGGCAGTCGTATGTGCTCGTGCTCGGTTGAGTGAGAGAAGCAGGCCTCTAAACAGTCGGGTGTGATGCAATTTCTTAAAACAGGAAAATGGTATCTGTGTCTATATGCAGAGAAAAATACTGGAAGGAATTAATCTACCGTGTTGCCAGTGCTTCTGTCTACATGGTAAAATAATAGATCAGGAGTTCCCGACATGGCTCAGCGGTTAATGAACCGACTAGTATCCCTGAAGACATGGGTTCAATCCCTGGCCTTGCTCAGTGGGTTAAGGATCCGGCATTGCCATGAGCTGGGGTGTAGGTCGCAGACATGGCTTGGATCCTGAGTTGCTGTGGCTGTGGTGTAGGCTGGCAGCTACAGCTCTGGTTCAACCTTCTAGCCCAGGAAGCTCCATATGCTGTGGGTGTGGTCCCAAAAGGTAAAAATAAATAAATAAAAAAAAAATAAATTAGGTTAAATATTTTTTATTTTGAAATTAAAGTAAATTTCCCCGAATTTTTAATCTTCGGTGTGTACTATGACCATTTGGGAGCGGGAGGATGCGTAGGAGGTATTTGTAGGGAGAGGTCTGGGAGCCGCTGCTACCCTGACACCCAGGACGGAGGCTCTCCCACCTTAACTAACAGAAGTATCATGCAGGGAACTTGTTAAAACTGCTAGTTCCTAGGAGTTCCCGTTGTGGTGCAGTGGTTAACGAATCCGACTAGGAACCATGAGGTTGCGGGTTCGGTCCCCGGCCTTGCTTAGTGGGTTAGGACCCGGCGTTGCCGTGAGCTGTGGTGTAGGTCACAGACGTGGCTCGGATCCCGCATTGCTGTGGCTCTGGCGTAGGCCGGTGGCTACAGCTCCAATTGGACCCCTAGCTTGGGAACCTCCATATGCCACAGGAGCGGCCCTGGAAAAGGCAAAAAGACAAAACAAACAAACAAAAAACCCCCAAAAACAAAAAACAAAAAACCCTCTGCAAGTTCCTAGAAGCTGCTGGCAGAGATTATGACTCCGTAGGTCGAGGGTGGGGCCTGGAATCTGCCACTTACACAGGCATCCTGGGGACCAGCCTTTGGGGAACGCTGGTCTGGGGACTCTTGATTTGGAGCTGGGTTCACAGACCTGTCAGGAGAGATCTAGCTAGAAGCAGGCAGGTGAGCTGAACACCCAGCAGGTCAGGCTGAGGCTCCAGCAAGATTACGTCTCCAGATGGAAGTGGCTCCGGGACAGAGGTCAGGACAGGCCTGCCAAGCTCTCCGCAGGCAGGCTGTGCCCGCAGCATCTTGCTGTCAAATCCTCTGCCCTGCTGGGCTGCTTCTGAGGATGCGAGGTCAGACTGGGTCCCCTGGGGCCAGAGGTTCTTTTTTGGTCCCAGAACAGTCTACTCAAAATAAAAAATTCTGGTTCTCCTATTTGCCAGTTGCAGGGTTGTGGGTGAGTTACAAGTTCTCGGCTGAGTTTTGTGTAATGAAGCAATGTCACCAACCTCACAGGCAGCCCTTGGGGAAGGAGGTGGCCCACAGCGGGAGGCCCTGAGTTGTCTCCTTTCTTACTCTTCGGCTGCTTGGGAGAAGGGAGCGGCAGGATGCGCTGAAGCACTGCAGGTGGTCGGGTCTCGGTCGCTTTCAGAACAGCTCCTTTGCCGCAAAGCGCAGTATTCCTGGAGGATGTTTCCTGGCAGGCTGACGGACGAAGAAGCTGGCCCTGCCCGACCCAGCAGCTCCCCTCCGGCCCCAGCCTAGCTGGTCTGCCTCTGTGAGTCTTCCGAGCACCTATTGTCTGTGTGGCCAGGGGACCCCTCGGATGGTGCCCCTCACGGCCTCCCCGTGAGGACTTTGCTTTCACCTCCACAGCCCCCAAGCAGCCAGCTGGCTCCCTTCTCCTCGACTGCCCCTTATTTTAATCTGAAACTTCCAGCCAATTCAACTCTGCTCCCCTTCAGCATTTAAAAAAAAAAAAAATGCCTTTATTTATTTACCCCGGCTTATAACACAACGAAGCAGAGCTGCCACATGGTGAGTCCTGGCCAATGCCAAGCACTCAGTAAGACACTTTGCAAGTGGGAAGGCTGGTTCTTTCATTTCGTCTTCTGCTGCGGTCGTTCAGCAGGTATTTCTTGAGGACACGTCGTAGGAGCAAGAATGATCGTGTACTGAGCATTGTTTTTGTGCCTCAGGCAGGTAGCGCCTGACTTCTGGGCGCTCACACGCCACTGGGGATACAGGCAGGCAGGTGGTCTGTGCAGCGTGAGGCTGCTGTGAGCGGGGAGAGACGGGGTGTCTCGGGGCGAGGAGGGGATGGACGTGCTGCCCCACCTGCACTCCGCCTGGGCCGAGATCTTGTGTAATGTCACAGTGGAGAGGCACCAGGAGCTCTTTTTCAACTGAAATCTGCTTCTCCTGCGACTCCTGGTTTAACCACCCTCTTTTTTTCTTTTCTTTGCTTTTTAGGGCTGCACCTGCAGCATATGGAAGTTCCAGGAGAGGTCCAGTCGGAGCTGCAGCTGCCGGCCTACACCACAGCCCCAGCAACATGGGATCTGAGCCTCATCTGCAACCTACACCGCAGCTCACAGCAACGCTGCTCCTTAACCCACTGAGCAAGGCCAGGGATTGAACCCACATCCTCATGTCGGGTTCGTAACCACTGAGCCACAACAAGAACTCCTTAGCCGCCCTCTTCTCCGCTTCCTCAAAGCTCAGAAGACCTGTGAGACCTTCGTCCAGAGCTGGGGCTTTGAACCCCTGGCCCACTGAGGCTCTGGGACTGGCCAGGCTGCCTGGCCACGGCCGCATGCATAGGTGTAGGCGTCCATCTTCCGTTTCAGTTTGAACCAAAAAACAGAAGTGCCAGGCAAACGCAGGGACGGTCCCGTGGCTCCCTTTCCCCTGTAATGCGGCAGGAGGCTGTTTATCTGAGAGAAACAGGTTTGCCCAGGGAAACGTTTATTTGGTTTCTTTGGCGGATCCTGGGAACACACCTGCCACTTTGCCACTTCCTGCGAATCAAGCAGTTTCTTAGAAAAGGGACACATTCCTTAAAATACATTGTGTGGTTTGGGGGTGAGATATGGTTTCTTGGATTTTTATGAGTTAACGTGTCTGCAAAAACATTTAAGCCACAGATAAAAATACACTGACTGCCCCTTATGAGAAACTGGACTTTCCTTCGAATTAGGGGGCCAGGTTTTGTTGTTTTTACGTTTCTGTTTTTGCTCCTTTTCCTGTTTCTCAGCACTTCTCTTACGTTCTAGACCCACCATGGGTGAGCCCTCATTGGTCCAGTTCACTGTAGTGAGATTTCTATGTATTAGCCAAAATAACACGGACTGAACTTTTACAAAAAAAAGGCCAATAATAAAGTACGTTTTCTTAAATAAGAATACATTTATACATTTACAAAAAAAGGAAAATAATAAAATACGTTTTCTTCAATCTTGTTTTTTCATAGCCCACTTTTATATATATGTGCAGAATATCTCAGTATATAGATGTTCCCTGACTTGCAGTGGGGCTTCCTCCTGACAGACCTGTCATAAGCTGAAAACACTGTCAGTTGAACGTATGTTTAATGCACCCAACCTGCTGGACCTCACAGCTTGGCCCAGCCTGACTGTAAACATGCTCAGAACCTCACGCTGGTCTACAGTTGGGCGAGGTCACCTAGCGTGTAACCAGCATGGTTGTCAGGGTATCCGGTTTTTACCCTCTGATCTCCTGGCCGCCCGGAAGCCGGGCTGCTGCCCCACTGCCATTGCCCAGCATCCCAGGAGGATTGAGCCCAGCGTCACTAGCCCAGGAAGAGGTCCAAATGCAAACTTTTTTTTTTTTTTTTGTCTTTTTAGGACTGCACTCGCGGCACATGGAGGTTCCCAGGCTAGGGGGTTGAATCGGAGCTGCGGCTGCCAGCCTGCACCACAGCCACAGCCATGCAGGATCTGAGCTGTGTCTGTGACCTACACCACAGCTCATGGCAACGCTGGATCCTGAACCCACTGGGCGAGGCCAGGGAGTGAACCTGCATCCTCGTAGATACTAGTTGGATTCGTTTCCACCAAGCCACAAAGGGAACGCCAAACACCCAAACGTTAAAGTATGGTTTCTACTGAGCGTGTGTTGCCTTTGCAACTGTTGTAAAGTCAAAAATATGACGCCGAACCCTCGGCAAGTCAGGGACCACGTGTGTGTATTTTACGCGTGTAGATGTGTCATGTGGGCTGCCAGCCTCCGTTCTTGGGCTTAAATCTGAAACGCTCTGCAGTCAGACCTCATTGCTTTGGCAAGTAGCTGGGAGAGAGCCCTGAACGTGTCTGTGAATGAAGCAGGACGCGCTCTCCTTACCAAGACAGGGAGGAGGATCAGGCGCCGTGGGACATCTTTCAAACGAGTCTTTAGAGCCGACGGCACACGTATGTACGAGAAAACTTGAGTCGTCAGCATCCCCTGCTTCCAGAACTTCCTACAGCAAGGCTTTCTTATTGGAAGAGACGGTCGAGCTTTAGAGAAGAATGTGAAGTTAGAGGGTCAGATTGGCGCAGGTTCGTAGTGTGACACCCTGACCGAAATACGTGGGCTCCCTCAGCCAGTGCCTCCTCTTTAAAACGGGTCTGGGGAGGGCACCTGCCGCTCACGGTCACCGTGAGGCTTGTGGTGATGCGTGAAGGGCAGACCCGGATGAGGTGTGGCCCCGGCGCTTGCTCTCGCGTCCACGACGGATGCTCTCGGGGCCCGTGTGGCAGCCACCTGCCTTCTCCAAAGGGGCTTGGGTTTGAGGGACTCGCATTGCAGGGTGTTGTGATTCCGTGTCTCCAGGAAGTCAGGCCAGGAGAACAAGGCCCATTTCTGCGTGTTGTGCGGAACCTCTAGAAATAGTTAACTGACCTTTCGTGTCTTAGTTCGATTATCCGCACGTGTAGGCAAGTGCCACTGTGTTAGCCTTTAGAAATGTGACATCTTCTGCTTTCGCGACCTTCCAGAGCCTCCGAGTGGCTACCTGATTGGCGGTCAGGAGATCGGGGAGATTTTGATTTCTTGGCTTTCCTGTTGTTTGCGGATCCGAAGGCAGCGAAGCCAGAGCAAGGAGGCCACGCAGAGGTCAGGCTCCTGTCCCGCTTCCCTTTTCGGATGACTGCTTGTGTCTGGAGACCTTGAAAACTGATCTTGAAATCCAGAGCTTAGTCTGTGCAGTTTTTTTTTTTTTAATTAAAATAGAATCTTTCAAGGGCAGAAGTCTCTCTGCTTCCCCACCCGGGCAAACCCTGCTCTTCCTGAAGGTGACATGTAAATATGTACAAATGCAGCTTATCTGCAGGGCTTGCTGGGGTGCCGCCTGTAAGGGGCAGGGAAGCGCCTCGGTTCCCTGGCGCCCTTCCTGGTGCGTAGCCCCCCGCTGAGCTGGATGACAAACGTGCAACTCCCAGAGCTGCCCGTGGGGAACCGGATGACTCCAGGCAAGACAGTTAACCTCTTTGGGTCCCGCTTTCACGACCTGTAATAAGACGACATCATAGGCCCGTGGCGGCTTCCGTGACGAGCGTATGTACAGCACTGGGAACCCTATACCAGGCGCTGCTGTAATCACGCTGCTGCTGCTGCTGCTGCTGCTGCTGCGAGTTTGCTGTCGTAGGTAGGTTTACCTTTCACCTTCACCACGTAACTATTTGGGCCACGAACTTCCCTAATTTTTCTCAAAACTGAGTAACAGGCCCAGATGTTCTTCAAATACAAGCTGTAGAAAAGGAAGTAGAAGCAGAGGTTTCCGCACGTGGTGCTGCTTGGTCCGAAGGATGTGAAATCTGTCAGGTGTGCTTTTCCAAGTGCGGGAGAACCCGAGTGGGGACAAGGAGCAGCAGGCTGGGGGCCCGGGAGGGGCTGTTTGCTGGGCCCAGGAACGAAGGGAAGGCGTTTGCTTGAGAGGCTGTTGTCTGGAAACCAGAGCGATCCCGCTTGATCGGAGGCACGCTCGCAAGGGCTCCCGCATTGGTTAAAACAGAGGTTTTAATTTACTTCCATTGGGAAGCCCTTGGTGTCTTCAGGGAGATAAGAGGAGGTTGTAGGAAACAAGCAGCCCCACGCTAACAGCCGTGACGGAGGACTGGGGTCGGGGTAGTGTGTGATCCATTGGGGGGCGAGCCTGGCAGGGCTTGAGGATCTTACTTGAGATCTGCCCCGGGATGGGAAGGAACGCTTAGGCCTCCTGTGGCGACTGGTGCCGCCTGTCCAGCTAGGGGAGGCAGCGCTCCGTGGACGGGCAGCTGGCGAAGGGGAGTCTCTCCCAGACAATCTCAGATGCGGGAACAGATCACGCAAGCAAGCTGCAACCCCGCGTTGATCCCCGAGTGCTTTTTCTCCCACAGGGCTGCCCATGCCCTGAGGACTTAAGAACAGACAGAGGCTGGGCCTTTTTCATCTCTGGATTTCCAGGGAGGGCTCAAGAAATACCAGGGGCCTGTGTTATGTATGAATTACAAATCTGGGATGACCTAGGAAGCAAAACTTTAAAATGGGACCCATGGGCTGGTGTTCCCATCATGGAGCAGTGGAAATGAATCCTACTAGGAACCATGAGGTTGCAGGTTCGATCCCTGGCCTTGCTCACTGGGTTAAGGATCTGGTATTGCCATGAGCTGTGGTGTAGGTCGCAGACACAGCTCGGATCCTGCATGACTGTGGCTGTGGTGTAGGCTGGCAGCTACAGCTCTGATTACACCCCTAGCCTGGGACACTCCATATGCCACGGGTGCGGCCCTAAAAAGACGAAAAGACAAAATAAAATAAAATAAAATGAGACAGGAGCTGATAGAGACAGACCCAAACCTTGGATGGTCACATCACTTGTGTTTTACAATCTGTCCCCTCATTACTCGAAGCAGGGGGAGAAGGAGGTGTTCTTGCTGCCACCTGGCCTTGTTGATGGAAGGGAGAAAAGAAGGAAGGAGGAAGGGGAGAGAGAGAGAGGAAGGGAGGGAGGGAGGAAGTCATTTGTGCTTACATTCAGCTTGAACCAGTTCTGCATTCACCTCTGCTTATTTTATTTTTATTTTTACTTTTTTGGTCTTTTGTCTTTTAAGGCTGCGCCTGTGGCACATGGAGGTTCCCAGGCTAGGGGTCTCATCACAGCTACAGCTACTGGCCTACACCACAGTCCACGGCAACGCCAGATCTGAGCCAACATCTGTGACCTACACCACAGCTCATGGCAACGCCAGATCCTTAACCCACTGAGCAGTACCAGGGATCGAACCTGTGTCCTCATAGATACCAGTCGGTGTCGTCAATCACTGAGCTCCCAGGGGAACTTCCTCTCTCTGCTTATTGAATTGGGATCCTGGGGGGGGGGTGAATTTCCTTTCCCACCCTCTCCCCACCATCCAATTTAAATATTACCTCTTGCAAAGGTGGTGTAAACTAAAACAAATGACCAAACAGTCCATGTTCAGACTTCTGCTAATGGAGGGGTGGTTAAGAGCTAATCTCATCCCCCCTTGTTCTTCTGAAATTATCTCGTTCAGCACCTTGGCGGTTTGGTGCTGTTGAAACACCGCAGGACCCTGACACGCTTTGGGAGGCATGAAGATGAGCGACTGCCCTTCAGACTGGGACCTGGCGGAGCGCCTGTCGTGGCTCAGCGGTAATGAACCTGACTCGCATCATGAGGACGAGGGTTCGATCCCTGGCCTCGCTCAGTGGGTTAAGGGTCTGGCGTTGCCGTGAGCGGTGGTGTAGGTCGCAAGACGCGGGCTCGGATCCCGAGTTGCTGTGGCTGTGGTGGAGGCCGGTGGCTGTAGCTCCGATTAGACCCCCCAGCCTGGGAACCTCCATATGCTGCGGATGTGGCCCTTAAAAAAGAAGAAAAAAAAAAATTGGTAGCTGGGACTGTGGTTTTCACACGTTGTAGGGTAAAGTTTCACAAATGGCTTGCTCTGTTGGGGGGGAGAGACCTGAATTTTCCATAGTGCCAACTCACCAATGAGCTTAGTTCATATTTGCAGCTTGCTGGACGTGCGGTTAATTAAAAGCACTCTTAGTTGCGTGATTCCACAGAAAAAACTGGCTAGAATTCCCAGGCGTATTTTACAAATGAAATTAGGTTTTGTGGGAGTCGTAAAATTATATTTGTATGTCTATTTCTTTTCATCTCAAAGGCAAGAATAATATTCTTGAATCCACTGTTACTTCCTGTCTTTCATTCATGCGTTTATCTTTTCTCTGTAGCTGTGCTGCTCTCTTGTAAGCAGGACTCCAGGACTTGTTTAGAGATCAGATAATTTGTGGACTCTGTCATCCGAAAATTCCTTGATAGGTTTCCAGGTTCTACATAATGAGCAATGTTAAAAAACGATGCAGACGCTTTGCTTTTCTCATCGTCTCTTCTTCGCCTTATTAAGATCTGCCGAAGAATATATTTCATGTGGGTTCCCCCTGAACAGGAAGTCACAGACATTCGTGTGTTTGCGCCGCGGCTGTGTGGTGTGGCTGAGGGTGGGAAAATGTTTCTGAGCCTCCGAAAATCGATACATACCTGGGAGAGCGCGTGGAATCGACACTGCAGGTCTAATGCTGCAATGCAGTCACAGATGTGGCGTTTGCCTCTTCAGATGGCCTTCTGTTGAAAGGAGACAGAATTCCGTTAAAATTGTCGAGTCGGGGTGTGAATGGCTCTAGGAAGAATGGTCTTTGTCCAAGCCCAAATTCAGAACTATCACAACTTCAAAAGCCTGTCCTGCAGGTTCCCAGGTGGTTCAGCAGGTTAAGGATCTGACATTGTCACTGCTGTGGCTTGGGACTGGGTCACTTCTGTCCCTGGCCCGGGAACGTCTGCATGGTTTGGGCATGCCCCCCGCCCCCTCAAAAATCAGCAGAAATGTTGTCCTGCCTCAGGAGCAGTTGCCACCAGCTGACTTGCTTGTTGGTCACGTGGTCCCCCCCCCCCCCAGGAAGGCGTTCCCTCTGCGTAGAGTGTGGGTTGGTGCCCGGAGACGGTAACTCCACTCTCTTCTAGGCAGGGGCTTGGGGGAAGAGAGGCTTCTGCCCGGGGCCTAAACGAAGACATTCTCCTGGGCAAATTATATTATTGACCAAAAAAAGAAGGGTTTCAGGAGCTTGCGGTGGGCGTGGGTGCACTTGACTCCTTAGGATGACCGTAGGCTCTCAGTGCCCCGCGACCGCCTCGCCCTGCAGACGAGGCGAGCGAGGCTCAGGGGTGTGGGTGCTTTGGAGGATGAAGCAGAGGCTCCACCCAGGCCTCCGGGGCGTCGGACCTGCGGAGCCGAGCGTCACGCAGCGTCACGGAGCGTCACGCAGCGTCACGCAGCGTCATTGCCATCACGACACTCCCTCCCTCCAACATGGTTAAGAAGCAGGAAAGAAGCTGACCTGTTTTAGAAACAGGTGTTATCAGGATGGGCGCTTAGCTGTGTATCTAAGGACATCTGGGTGGCTGGCGGGGTAGTTTTCTAAGTGCTGGATTTGGGCCTGATATTTAGGGGTTGTCAAAATATTTGAGGAGGGACCGTTGGCAGATAATATTTTAAAGAGAAAAGAGTTCTGATGGGGCATTTAGAAGAGCTGGGTTTAATAATGATAAAATAATAAAAAATAAAGATTTAGCAAGTAATAATAACATTTGTCAAAATTTGGTGCTCAGCAAACCTGTTGCTCAGCATTTATGGAATGGCGTCAGGCCCCATGCTCAGAGGGTCACAAGTATTAATTCATTTAATTCTCACAAAAATCCTCTGAAGTCGCAGGTGCTATTATAATGGGATTGTTTTGTAGGCAAAGAAACTGAAGCACAGAGAGGTTCAATAATTTGCTCAGAGTTTGACAGCTACCAAGTGCCAGGGTGAGGTATTTAAAAACATGTATTGCAGCGTGGTTGGTTCACAGTGCTGGGTTCACTTCTGCTGTGTAGTCAAGTAACGCAGCTGTGATTATATATATTCTTTTTCATATTCTTTCCATCGTGGCTTATCACGGGATATTGGCTGTAGCTCCCTGTGCTGTTGTGTATTCATCCTGCATGTGCTAGTTTGCATCTGCTAACCGCAGACTGCCCATTTCTTCCCTCCCCCAGGCCTCTCCCCTTGGCAACCACAAGTATGTTCTCTATGTCTGCGCGTCTATGTCTGTTTCACAGATAAAGTCATTTGTGCCGTATTTTAGATTCCGTGTGCAAGTGATATCCTATGGTATTTGTCTTTTTCTGACTGACTTCACTTAGTGTGGGAATCAGCAGATCCACCCATGTTTCTGTAGTATTTCATTCTTTTTCACGGCTGAGTGGTATTCCAGTGTCTATACATATTGGACAGAGTTTCCTTATTCATTCGTTGATAGGCATTGAAGTTGTTCCCGTGTCTTGGCTACTGTAAGTAGTGTGGCTGTAAACACAGGGGTGCACGCGTCTCTTCCATTTGCAGTCTTGTCTGGATATATGCCTGGGAATGAGAAGGCTGAGTCACATGGCAACTCTGTTTTTCGTTTTTTGAGGAACCTCCATTCCGTTTCCCATGATGGCTGCGCCCGTTTACATTCCCGCCGACAGTGTGAGAGGGCTCCCTTTTCTCCACGCCCTTTCCAGCATTTGCTTTTTGTAGACTTTTTGCTGATGGCCGTTCTGACCCGTGCGAGGTGGTACCCGAAGGAGGGCTGGAACCCGGGCTCTGCGTCTGGTTGCAGAGCCCGCCTCTTCTCCATCACTCAGTTCACCCCGCAGGGCTCAGCACGGTGGCCCTTGAAACACTGCTCCATCTGGGATATCACAGACCTAACATTTCGAAAAGATTTTGGAGACTGTGTAAGGTTTTGCCATTTAAAATTTGGGGCAACTCTCATTCATTCCTACAATCACTTCAGAAAAGTAAGGACGGTATTAACAGCCTGTCGGCAGTGAGGGCACCGTCGCAGAGGAAACCCTTCCCTTGACTGGGAAGCGGTTCACCAAGTGGTCTGTCTGGCGGGTCTGCCTGGAGTGCCTGCTCTGGCTGAGGGGCAGGGTTGGAAATGCAGACCGAGTTCCTTCCTATGCAGAACTGTCATGGGGCGGGGAGAGGGGAGATTGTCATTGAGAAAGTGAAAGAGAAGTTACACAATCACAACTTTGTTGAGCGCTGGAAGGACGTGAGCACATCTCAGGGACGGGGGATAACATGCGGGGTGCGCACCTGCTCAGGAAGGCCTCTTCCAGCAGACGAGGAGACCGCGTGGGGAAGGGGCCGACGCCAGGCAGAGGCACCAGCAGGTGTGAGGTCTCAGTGCAGGAGCGCACCTGGGGGCGGGAGGAAGGCGCGGAAGCCGTGGCTGCTGAGCCAGCTCAGGGCCCCAAGGAGGCTGCAGAGAGCAGCCCGGGTCTGGTGCACCCTCAGAAATCTGCACAAGAACTTTGCTTTCACTGGGCTGTGAGAGGAAACCACTGCAAGATTTGCAGGTATGGGAAGTGATTCGGTTTACATTTCTTGGGACCGTGCTGTGTACTCCTGGGAGAGCCGAGGAGGAGGAGCCAGAGGGAAAGCTGGGGGTCTGGTCAGGAGGCTTTGGTAGCTTTTTCAGCCAGAGGGGCCATGGCTGGGATCAGGTGGATGGGGACACAGAGGGGGAAGCAGTAGCTGGAACCCCTGCTCCTCCCACGCGGGGTGGGAAGAGGAATCAGCCAGCTCCTAGGAGCACAATTCAGGAGGGACCCTCTGCAAAGGCAGGGCTGTGGGGGAAGCCCAGCATGAGGCCTCCGGGGTCAGCAGCTCTGAGGGGCTCTGTCCCCTTGGAGGGCCCCCCCCTCCCCCGCCCCAGTTTGAGAGGGTTGGACCGTGACAAGCTTGGAGGTCAGGTCCGTGTTCTGACTCTCTGGAAGCCAGGGAGCCGGAGTGAATCCACTGACCTCTCTCCCCTCCCTCCCCCCCACCGCGATCTCCTGTGAGCCGGACCGCAGAGCCTGCCGGTGGATGCGGTGCTTCTGGGCCAGCCCCTGGGTGAAGGGCAGATCTGGTGGGAAACAGGACGTAGCCAGCACCAAGACTCCCAGGTCTGCGTTTGAGCAGCGAGGGGGACGGAGGCCCTTTTCCTGGGTGGGAAGGCGGGGAGAGGGAGAGGCAGCTGGGGAGGGCGTCTTGTTTCCTGTCCCCACGGACGGAACCCCTGGAGGGCTCTGAGGTTTCTTTCCTTTTTGCTTTTTAGGGCCACATCTGCGGCATATGGAAGTTCCCAGGCTAGAGGTTGAATCCTACACCACAGCTACGACCACAGCAACGCCAGATCTGGGCTGCACCTGTGACCTACACTGCAGCTCACAGCAACACCGGATCCTTAACCCACTGAGCGGGGCCAGGGATCGAACCCGCGTCCTCATGGATTCTTACCACTGAGTCGCAACGGGAGTTCTGAGTTTTCCTCTGTAGAACCAGCCTTGGGCTGAGGGACCTGGGCAGTCCCTTCCCGCTCTCTCCCCCTGGGGACGGCTCACGGAGACTTTCTCACACAGGCTCTCTCTGGACCTCCCAGAGTCCAGCCCTCCTCGCCGCCTGCCCGGCCACTAGAGAAAGGCCAGCGAGGGCCGTGAGGGAGAGTCTGGGCCTGGCTTCCTGCCTGAGCAGGAAAGCACTGGGTGGCGGCTTTGCTGGAGACACCGCACCTCCAATCTGTGGGCCTGCTGGCAGCCCTGCTCCCAGAAAGCGCCTCTCAGAGGCCCCACGGGCTGGGTACAGCGGGCCGAGGAAGGGAAAGACTCTGGCCCTCACAGGGTATGTGCTGGCCAGCCCAGCCTCGCTTGGGCAGATGTCCTCAGACCGGGACAAAAGTAGGCGGCTGTCTGCAGCCTCTGTTTTGCTTTCCAGCAAGATCCCAGCAGGTCAAGGCGTGCCCTCTTCCCTCCGTGCCGCCTCTTAAAAGCCCAGTGAGAAAACTGCAAATAAGCACTTCTGTGATCTCCTCCTTTCAGGGACAAGGGACTTTGAAGGCATCTTAACTGTATCTCTGGTCACTTTCGAAGGCAAGAAAGACCGGTTTCAGTGAAGCCAGGGAGGGCCTGCTGCAGAGGCGGCCGTTGCGAGTTCAGACCGTGGCCAGCTCGTGGCAGCAGGCTTTCCAGGAGCAGAAGGCAAGGGGAGCTGGGAGGGGGTCCTGACCCCAGAACAAGCCCAGCATGAGGCCTCCGGGGTCAGCAGCTCTGAGGGGCTCTGTCCCCTTGGAGGGCCCCCCACCCTCCCGCCCCGGTTTGATCTCTTTCCTCCCTTTAGTGTCCTGATTCCTTAAGCTTCGGAGCCCTGAGATTCCCTGCCTCTTTTTTTTTTTTGGTCTTTTTGTCTTTCTAGGGCCGCACACACAGCACATGGAGGTTCCCAGGCTAGGGGTCCAGTCGGAGCTGTGGCCACCGGCCTACACCACAGCCACAGCAACACCAGATCTGAGCCGTGTCTGCTCCACACCACAGCTCACGGCAACGCCGGATCCTTAACCCACGGCGTGAGGCCAGGGTCTGAACCCGCATCCTCAGGGTTCCTGGTCGGATTCGTTTCCACTGCGCCACGACGGGAACTCCGAGATTCCCTGCTCCTGAGAAATTACACCCCCCTCCATCCTTTTCTCCTCCTCCTTCCTTTCTGAGGGCGATGGGAATTCTGGGAGGGTTTTAAGGGGAGTTTATTGTCTCTCAGAAAACAAGATTAAAAGCTATAAAGTCAGTGAATGTGTAGAAAACCTACCTTTCTCAAGTTTCAGTTAGATGTCTCGGGAAGTTGTATGAAAGAATGAACACTTCTGAAATAAAAGCAGCCGTGCTGTCAACGTGGAGGTTGTCGTAGTTCCGAGGCTCCTTCTGTAACACGACATCAGGTGGGACGTTTCCTGGCCCTGCCGGGGGCAGTGGATGCCGGGAACCCCGCGTTCTGAAGAGGGGTGCTAGGTGTGGGCAGGCCTGGCTGACGGGGGGGCAGAGGGAAGTGCTGGAGTCCCCACCGTGAGCCTTTCTTTCTTTCTCTCTCTCTCTCTCTCTCTCTCCTTTCTTATACTTTACAAAAGTATATTGTATAATCCCACTAATATGAAATTCCAGAAGAGTCACAACTAAGCTATGGGGAAAAAGTTAGAGGAGTGGTTGCCCTGGCGTAGGGTGGGGGGAAGTAGGACCAGGGGCTCGCCAGGGAGGGGACAAGGGGACTTCCTGGGATTATGGAAATTTCTCTATCTTGATTGGGAGTAATGGTACCTGGGTGGGTGACCTTGTCAAAACTATCCAGTGTTCACTTGAAATGGATGCATTTTAGGACCTGGAAGGTCTCCCTCGGTGAAGTCAACGTTTATGTTTCCTTTTGAAAAGTTACTCGGTGTGTAGGGATGTGCTCGTTGGTGGCCTGGGCGCATTGGTTTGCCAGGGTTTTGCCTTCTTAGCAAGGATTTTGAGCATCTTCATTTTGAGTTCCGCCTGCTATCGACCCCCGGACAGTGTGCTGAAACCGTCGATAAGACTGTTATTTTCCGGACTGAGTTGTCAAATAATGCTTGGCTTCCAGAACAAGGTTTCACAAAGGCGCCTGATGCTGGCTTCTGCGCAGGTGGGTTCATTATCGGCTTCATCGCCAGGAGAATTCTGCGTCCGCTTTTCCATTGTCCACGTCATGTGTGAAGGGCTCAGAGATAATTAGCTGCGGCTATAGTGTCAGTTTCCTCAAGCGGCTCTTCCTCTCGCCATTGCGTTTTATTCTCCTGGGAATCTGTGGATTTATCTGTATCTATATGTGTCTTTGCTATACGGATAGAGAGATGGCGATATAGACGCATGTGCACATGTAGGGTCAACAGTAAGGCGTATGGACTTTGGAGCATCCACGGTTTTCTCAGCCTTCAATGGTATTTAGTATTAAGCAAGCTGGAGAGCATTTTCTGAGCTTTAAACACATGCTTACGGTTTGTGCTGGCTGGGATGTGCAGCAGCCCATCTTAGAAACAGCTCGAGGTGTTTGGTCCAGCTCTTCTGTCAGAGGGTGAAGCATTCAGGAAATGCAGTTGTTATAAACTGAATCGTGCCCGCCTCCCAAATGTATGTGAAAGCCCTCATCCCAGGGTGACCGTATCTGATAGGGCCTTGAACCAGGTAATTAAGTTTAAATGACGTCACGGGGTGTAATCCGGTAGGATCAGGGTTCTTAAGGGGAAGAGGTGGCCTAGGTGCGGCGCACAGAGGAAAGGTCACAATGTCAAGGTGGCCGCCTGCAGACCAAGGAGAGAGGCCGCAGGAGAAGCCAACCTGCCTGCACCTGCATCTTGGACTTCTAGCTCCCAGAACAGTGAAAAAATAAACATGTGTTGTTTATGTCCCCTAAGTCTGGGGTATTTTGCTATGGGCGCCTGAGCTAGGACAGCAGCTGAGGCTGGAAAGCGCAGGTCGATAAACCACCCTGTGCCCTTGGGGTCCTTCGCTTCAGGAATAGGGCAGCTTAGAGATTGTTCTCAGTGGTTTGTGGACTTAGCGAAAGCACGTCAGACGGCTCTTTGTTTGAACCTTTGTTCTGCCTTTGTTCTCATTCTTCCAGAACATAGAGATAACTGACGTAGGGGACTCCTGGGCGTGGGCAAGGCCTTTTCGAAGCAGTGTGTAGGTACGGACCGACTTTGTCATTAATGCCATCATCGGAAGATCGTATTCGTAGGGTTTCCAGTTTACAGATTTGGAAACTGGAAGACAGAGAGGTTAAGTAGCTTGTCTAGAGTCACCCAGCTGGTCAGTGGTGATGCCAGGGAGTCTGGCGCTTTCCACCTGCCCCTTAACCTCTACTTCTCACTGCCTCTGCCCATCACAGGAGAACACCGAACGGCATGTCCTGTGCTCCGTACCACGGGGCTGCCCCTCACGGAGTGAAATTCTCTGCCTTGTGCTGTACGGCTTCTTGTTTTCCTTTATTCAAACATTTATAAATGAATACAGCTCCTTTATGAGGTTTAAAAGTCCCATTGGTTGTGACATCAACTGTAGCTGTGTGAGGTGGACAGCAGGCTGCGTTGGGAATTTGGATGTAGGAATGGAGCTTTTGAGTGGTCTGCTGTGTTCATTTATGCGTATTCATACAATGAATATGTACAGAACGCCTGCTCTTGTCCAGGCACTGGATCAGGTGCTGGGGAGGAAATGACAAAGGAATCAGACACAGCCTCTGCCCTCAGGAAAGGACAGTCTGGTGAAGGGGAGGGGCAATAAGCTGGACTATCGTACCTGCAATTACTTAATGATAAAGTTGAGAGTAGAGAGTCAGAAGGAGGCTCTGACAGTAAAACTCAGGAATCATTTGTTGAATGAACCAAGCAATGAGTGAATACATGATCTGACCTAGTGTGGGGCGGCTTCTTTGAAGAAGTGATGCTTTGGTGCAGGTCTGGGGGCAGAAGCAGGGGCAGCTGGCAGGGCTGGTGGGGTGGCAAGTGGTCGTCAGGACAGCAGCAGCTCCCTTCCTGGAGGAGCAGGGACACTGCGTGGGGATGGTGGCCACCTCAGGTCCTCGGCATAGGACCCACATCTTAAGCAAAAGCTTCTTGTCTTCCAGTCCCCCCCCACCCCATTCTGCTTCTGTTCAAAGCTGTTTAGCTGTTGTTCGGGCTGTCTCCTCATTATTTGTTCTCTGAATATCTTACCCAAAAGGTTTGTTCCTTAATAATTCACATTTTCATAATGTCTGAGGCCCATTTTTTTCCTTCTCCGAGACGAACACATTTCTGACGTCATGGTGACTGTTAACAGAGGAGGTGCTGGCATAATACACAAATTTCCTTTATGGGTGGGATTGCTGGGTACATGTGCTCCATGAAGAATAACCCTTATGTGCGGGAAGAGCAGTCCCTTCTGGAGAAGCATTCGGGTTGAATGTGGCTCTTGTGCTTTGGGGTCGCATCTCAGGTGTGGCCGCGCAGGCTCAGCTCTCTCCCTGACGGGTGCAGGTCTTGGTGTGGTTTCTGTCCATCTCTCGGTGAAAGGAAGGCAGTCGCCTGTTGGCACCTCTTAGGGGTGATTACCAACCAGGGCAGGCAAATGCTTTCAGCTTTTGATCCCTTGCTTATGATTTCTCAGTGTCATGGGCCGGGGGATGGGGGTGGGGTAATGCCCTTAAGAGTGTCATCTTTTTGCTTGTTTGTTTGTTTGTTTTTATGGCTGCACCTGTGGCATACGGAAGTTCCCAGGCCAAGGACTGACTTTGAGCTACAGCTGTGATCTGCTCCGGAGCTGCGGCAGCGCCAAATCCTTTAACCCACCGTGCCGGGCCAGTGATCGAACCTGTGCCTCTCTAGCGGACCTGAGCCACTTGTAATAGGCCTCTTAACCCCCTGTGCCACAGTGGGAACTCCAAGAGTGTCATCTTTCGTAATGACTGTTCATCCAGAAGGCTCTGGTCCAACCTTCTCAGCAGACCCATAGGAGCCCCCACACGTGACTTGCTTCTGCTGACACAGGCCGTGTGCAGTGTCGGGAGCAAGAGCAGGGGTGAGGCAGGATGATAAGAAAAACACGTAGCAACAAAAGCCAGGGGTTCGAGTCCAGTCTTGCTGTGGTGTAAGCCCTCTGACCTCAGGCAAGTCCCCGCCCTTCTGAATTTCAGCCCCCTCCTCTACAGGAGGGGAGAAAAGATGATTTACTGGGTAATTTTCCTGCACCGTCATTATGCTGGGAGCTATCTGGTTTTGTTTACTAATTATTCGCTTAAAACCTTAAACACGCTTATGAAGTAAGTATTAGTGTCTCCATTCAACAGATGAGAAAGCTGAGGCCCGGCGCGCCTAGGGCCATGCCCAGAATCAGACCGCTTGTAAAGGTCCCGCTAGGAGTTGAAACTTGACCGAAGCCAGTGCTCCTGCTCCCCTTCCTCCCTCTGCGCCTGCCGGGTGCTGGTGGGGAGCAAGGAAAAGCCGCGAGCAGAGCAGGTGTGTTCTGAGTCTTCTGGCAGTCTTTGCTGCTGTTGTTCTCCCCCAGGGACAGGTGGTTAGTTCGGCTGAAGTCTGAGTTTGCTGGCGCTGCTTTAGGATTGAACGTAGACAGTTTGAGCCTGCTTGGCTCCAAGGGTGGGTCTGCTTTCATGGTTTTGTCCTGAGGGGGCTTAAGAGCAAGATGTTTACTTGCAGGAAGGCATCCAGGTGCAAACGGATGGGCAGTGTCCTGGCAAGGCTGCCATCTCTGCCCATCAGCAGGGACCCTGTCCCCAGCCAGTCTAGAGATACTCGTGTGTTTGTAGAGCACCCACCCGGTGGTGGGCACTTTGCCCTGGGGTATGACATTGAGGCCTTGAAGCCTCTAGCTGATGAAGCTTATGTTCTAGTGAGAAAAGCAGACAAGACCAGCGGGGAAGAAACCATGAGAAATCACATGAACCATTGGTGGTGGTCAGTGCTAAAGAAAGAGACAGCTGGTAGGAAGGAGGGCCAGTGTGGTTGGAGCTGGCATTAGCCACAGGAGAAGGAGGTGGGAGGTGAGGCCAGGCAGGTGGCCCGGCAGACAGGGGACTCATGGAAAGTGCACCCATGGAAAGACCTGGACGTTGGGTTTGTTCTCATTGTTCAGAGATGTTGACTTTTTTTTTTTTTTGGTCTTTTTGGTTTTTTTAGGGCCGCACCTATGCGTATGGCGGTTCCCAGGCTAGGGATATAATTGGAGCTGTAGCCACCGGCCTACGCCACAGCCACAGCAATGCAGGATCCTTAACCCACTGAGCGAGGCCAGGGATCGAACCTGCAACCTCATGGTTCCTAGTTAGATTTGTTTCCACTGTGCCACGACGGGAACTCCCAGAGGTGTTGACTTTTACTCTGCGTGAGATGGGACGCCTCTGGGGGCTTTGCACAAGGGAGAGGAAGGAGGGCAGAGACAGAAGCAGGGGGCTCAGGTGGGAGGCTGTGGCGGTGGGCATCCAGGGAGAAGGGGTGTGGCCTGGGTGCTACAGTGGAGGTGGGGAGTGATGGGTCCTGGCTATGCTGCGAGATGCAGCTGATGGGATCTGTCTTGCCCTTGCTCTGCCCGCCCTGTACCCACACGGGAAGGGGAGTAGAAGAACCCAAGTGAAGTCATTAACTATGTGGCACCGTTATGGTGGGGAGATGTGTGGACACGGCCACACGAGTGCGGTCAGGTGAGCCCTCACAGTGCAGGATGAGGCCGCCTGGGCCTTGAGCATCCCCGATTAAGCATGAGAGAGACACAGGAGCTCGTTGTTGGCATCTGTACGACATGCTTTCTCCATGAAATGTTTGCTGAGGGAGGCCCACAGATGCCGAGAGCCGTTGGAGCAGAGTCAGGGGCAGTCCTTGGGTGCGTGGGAGGGTCTGGAGGTGTCATGACTGGGAGGGCGGGGGGTGGCGGTGCTGCTTGGTGGGGACTGATAAAAATGTCGCGGCTTCTTCCGATCGGCCAGGGGTCTGCAAGCCGTGGCCTGTCTGTGAGCCAAACCCACCTGCTGCCTGTCTTGTTCAGCACCTCACGCTACGAGTGGTCCTTACATTTTCAAAAAGTTTTAAAAAAATAAACTTCGAGGAATAGAGTATATGCAACAGAGATGGCACGTGGCCCTGAACAGTCTGAGATATTTTCTGTTGACCCTTTACTGGCGGTGGGCAGGTGATGGCTTGGGGCAACTGGGGCCACAACGAGGGTGCCCCAACCATCCCACCTCGTGCCGCTCTTAGGAAGACTGTGCTTGGGAACACTGGGTGGGCATCTGGTCCAGGAACGCCCAAGGCGGACCAGTGGTCTCCCTGCAGTCTCCACTCAGTGCCCCTTTCTGAGAGGGAATGTCTTCAATAACCATTTAAAGACCGAAGGATTTGCAAGGACCCGCCCTGGCCGCCTGTCCTGGGGGCTGCGAGGAACCTGGGGGATGATGACATAATATAAACTCCATGGGTGAGAGCTTTGCCTGTTGTGTTGGAAATACTCAGAGGTTGCCCTTCCTGTCACGGGTAGCCTGGCCTCCATCACCCTTGAGACAAAGACTGAGTTTGAGTCAGGATGTGTGTGGCGAGTTGGGGTTCTTGGAGTCTTGTCCAGCTCTTCAGCTGAGCTCTGAAGGACCATTAGCACTTCAGGGCCTCTCTGTGTCTTGGTGCTGCTGACTGCACGGCGCTGGGTGGCTCGTTGGAGGAGAGACCAGGCTCCTGCCCTCTTGCACGTCTGATGGGCCAACGTGGTCCTTGGAAAAATACCCAGCACGCCAGAGGTCGGTCAAGGTCAGAGAGAAACTGAGCCAAGAGAAGGCCAGTGTGGAGAAGAAAAGGTGGCTGGGGAGAAGGGAAGTCAGGAAGATGAAGGGGGACAGGGGCTCCCTCGTTGGACGGACACTTGACCTTCTACCGCGGGCAGGTCCAGACCCAATAAATCCTGCAGGGAGCAGCCACGTTCACTGAGAATCCTGGGCAGGGAGCCTACCATCCAGAGCAGGCTGCGCCGCATACAGGGGCCAGGAGGCCGGCCAGGTAGCCGCCCGTCTGGGCTGGACCCCGAGCTGCAGGTTGGCCTGACCTCTTTGGCTTCCAGGTCTGGCTAAAGAAGGAAGGTCTGCTGAACCAGGACAGCTGATGCAGGGGCAGCCGTGGTCTCCACCATGATGCCCCCCCCTGGGGGCCGGGTGACGCGCCAGCCTCTGAGGAGCCTGGACGGAGGGGCTGGGACGGCCCCCCTCCCCGCACGTGTTTGTCCCCCCCTCCCGGTCCACAGCCATGGGCGGAGGGCAGCTGTGCTCCACGCTCTGAGAGCTGCTGGTGTCAGTGAGACCGCAGAGTCCTAGAAAGTCAGCTGTCGACCTTCCTCTGGGGCTGAACGTGGACTCAGCTGGGGAGTTAGCTGTTTCCCTGTCTGTCCACGGACAGTGGGCCTGAGATGCCAGCCGCGGCCACAGGAGGGGCGAGGGAAGACCCAGGGGGGTTCCCACCCCCGACGCCTTTGTTAGTTGGCTTGCCAGTCCCTTTAGACCTGCTCATGAGCTCGGAGCTCCGCGTTATGGTCTTTCTCCCCCAAGTCCTGAGGCTGCGTTCAGTGGACACATGTCAGCACTGGAGCAGCCAGAGTTGAAGCTGCTGTCCCGGCTCATCCTCCTTCTTCTTGCCGTACCTGTCACTTGGAATTTGTAAGACTTTTTCTTCCAGCACATGCAAAGTCCTACAAGCTCGGTAAGCCTGATTTTACACCCCCCCCCGCCCCAATAATTCACAAACTGAACTCAAATCTAGGGTTCCCTTATCACATCTTACTTCAAAATAAGTCCCATCTCTCCAGAGGACAGCCCAGAAAATTTCCCCAGATCATGTCTCACAGGGAACCCAGCCTGTAGAGTTCCTACTGTGGTGCAGTGGGATTGGCAGCCTCTTGGGAATGCTGAGATGCGGGTTCCACCCCTGGCTTGGCACTGTGGGTTGAGGATCTGGCATTGCTGCACCTGCGGCTTAGTCCCGGCTTCGGCTCACATCTGATCCCTGGCCTGAGAACTCCGTAAGCTGAGGGGCAGCCTGAAAAATAAATATGAGTTCCCGTTGTGGCTCAGCGGCAATGAACCCAACTAGTATCCATGAGGTCATGGGTTTGATCTCTGGTCTCACTCAATGGGTTAAGGATCCAGTGTTGCCATGAGCTGTGGTGTAGGTTGCAGACAGTGGCTCAGATCTGGCATTGCTGTGGCTGCGGCATAGGCCGGCAGCTATAGCTCCAATTCAACCCCTAGCCTGGGAACCTCCATATGCTGCAGGTGCGGCCCTCAAAAGCAAAATAAGTCCATAAGTGAATAACAGTTGGAGGCGCTATTAGGCAACACCAAGAGGAGAGACCAGCCCTGCAGTCTGGGGTGTGGTGACTCCTGGAGCATCTTCTGAGGGCAGGGCTGCACTTCTGTGAGGGCTCAGGCTTTGGGGTTGCAGCCCCAGCTTCCCCTCCCACCACTGTCAGGGGGCTGTAGCCAGAGGGTATTTGGTGGGAGGGCTGCATGGTGGGTACAGCACATTGGTGGTGCCCTTGGTAGCACCAGATTTCCTCTCTGTCCCTGGCATTCCTGCCTGCCTCTGCCCCTAATCTTTGTTGAGCTCCAGATGCTGTCATGGCTCTGGCTAAAAGCTGGCCTCAAGGAAGATGTGAGCCAGGGCTTTAATTTCCCTAGATACCAAGGAGAAAGTGGATTAAAAATAAAAATAAAAACAGATCCAGGTATTTAAGTTGAAAAGATACGTGAGTTGACCCCTAGAGGCTCAGGTCCAGTGATGGGAGAGTTTGCGCATCCGCGACCAGCCCCTTCCCTTTTGTGATTTAACTGCCCCACCCTCAAGAGCTGGCAGGCAGCGCAGGGCTCTCATTAATCTCTGCAAGACTCCTCTGGGAACCCAGATTAAGAAGCTCTGCAGGGGAATCTGCTTATCAAAATACTGATGAATGGGCTGGGTCAAGGGTGGGAGTCAGAGGCAGCCAGCGCCTTGAAGCATAAACCCCCTGGATTAGCGTGAGTTGCTCTATCTTTCTGCTTGTTTTAGCTGCTAAAGCAGTTTGCAATCTGGATCTGATGCTCCTTTGATAGTCTTTCTTACCCAGAGTTTTTCCAGGGGTCCGCTACCACTCAGTGTCGCGAGGAAGCTGTTGTCAAGACATCTGTGAATTTCTCCCATCCCGACAGAGGCAATGGCTCCATTTTCTGTGTCTAAAGTTTGTCCCCATGTTTCAAAGCCCCACTGGGGAGAGAATCAGGTGAGCCAGATAGTCACCTGGGTATGCTTCAGTCCCTGTTTTTGGTAGAGCCGGTCCCTTTGGCCAAAAGTCACGCATAAGAGGCGTTCCCACTGAGGCTTAGCAGAAACGAGCCCCACGAGTATCCGTGAGGATGCAGGTTCTATCCCTGGCCTCGCAGCGGGTTAAGGGGCCAGCGTTGATGTGAGCTGTGGTGTAGGTTGTAGATGCAGCCCAGACCCCACGTTGCCGTGGCTGTGGTAAAGGCCGACAGTTACAGCTCCAATTTGACCCCTAGCCTGGAAACTTCCATATGCTGCAGGTGCTTTGCCCTAAAAAGCAAAAAAAAAAGCACCTGTAAGAAACTTATCAGTGGAGCGAGCAGGAGCATTTCAGCGCGAGAGGGTCGGCTGGAGGAAAGCCTGCTTCGTATTTCTGTTCTTTTGGGGGCTTTAGAAATGGAGAGAAGCTATGCTGCTTTTCTGGGTCTTCGTTTTCTTCTCCATGAGGAGGGCATGGGGGCCAGGGCTGGCTGGCTCTCACCTCCTCCAAGTCCTTGTGACCAGCCCCTTCTCTCTGCACACTGCCCGCACCCAAACTCCCTTTCTCCCCTCCCAGCTCCCCTCCTGGGAAGAGCCCTGCTCCTGCCACCTGGGCACCACAAACCCAGAGGGAGTCTGGGAGGAAGGGAAGAGAACTCTGTGTCCTCATTTTTTTCTTTTTTTTCTTTTTAGGGCCACACCCACAGCATTCGGGGGTTCCCAGGCCAGGGGTCAAATCGGAGCTTCAGCTGCCGGCCTGCACCACAGCCATACCAACGCCAGATCTGAACTGCATCTGGAACCTACACCACAGCTCACGGCAATGCCAGACCCTTAACCCACTGAGCGAGGCCAGAGATCGAACCTGCACCCTCATGGATGCTAGTTGGGCTCATTAATGGCTGAGCCACAGTGGAAACTTCCGCGTGTCCTAATCTTGAGGCCACTGGGGAATCTCAAGAGGAAAAGTTCAGAGGACCGGTAGGGGCAGGTGGCACTGCACAGGGAGTGGTTGTCGGCCTCTTGCCTTGATGCGGAGAATGGCGCCTTCGCTTCTGTCCAAATTTGGTTCTGGAATGTATGATTTGATTCTCTGCAGGCAGCTAATCTCGTTCAGAAATTCTTAGCTTTGAGCCATGACCATGGCGCGTCTTCAGCCGGATGTGTTCCGTCGGTTTCCTGCCACGACCGGCTCTTACCGTTGTCAACTGTGCAACCCTGAGACACTTCGAGACTGGCTCCTTCGTTTCAACCTGACAGATGGGGACTTTGGGTTACAGGTCAAATGACAGGTCCAAGGTCACACAATCAACGGATTGGGACAGGCAGATTTCCTGGGTCTAAGGACCCACAGGGAACCGCACAGATGAAGTTTTGTCAGGTTCCTGCACCTGTGTAGCCCACACCCTCAGCATCGAGCCAGAATCAGAATTGTTCTCTTGCCACAAAGGCCAGATCACTAAAAGCGCAGAGCCTGATGGGAATTCAGCTTCCCTTTAGGAAGCGCCCCCCTCCCTGCGTGTCCCCATTCCCTGAAGCGGCACCTGGCCTCATCTGCTTTCCTTTCCGACTTTTGGGACAGGACCTGTGCTGTTCTCTGAGCTGGAGTTCCGATTTCTGCTTGGGTTGTGGGCAGGCTGGTCCGGGAAACTGGAGCAATGGCAGGTTCCGGGCCGTGCAGATCGGGTGATTCTCGCCTCCGTCCTCAGGGCCGCGTGATGCCAGCCTTCTCTACTCTTTCCGTGACCCTCCCCTGCCCTCAGGCCACTGGAACCATCCCCAGGTGGCCCCAGCTGCTCTCAGCTCCCCTCCCTGGGGCCACAGCAGGTCTGACCCTGCAGCTTAATTTACCAGGAGGAGGCGGCTGATCGCGCTGCTGCTGGGTGACCCGGGGACGGGTGAGTCTGTGTCTGGGAATGCGTGTGGCCAGCGGAGCAGGAGCGCCTGTGCGGCGCAGCTTCTGTTGGACTCATCTTCGTTTTCCAGGAACTGGAGGGGGTGTGCATTTCAGACTGTTCACATCCATATGCCACCTGAAGCCTTTTTTTTTTTTTTGCATCCATTGTCTGCTTCCTCCCACTGCCATTCAGACTAACAGCCGCTGTGAGCCCTGCCCTTGAGCTTTCCTCTCGGAGAGGGAGCTGCTTCTCTTCCTTCCCTCGCTCTCCGTGGAGTGAGAAAACTCGTCTGGATGTCAGCAGAGCTGGGTCATCCTGGGACCCCTTGTCCCTGGGGATCTGTCTCTGATTCCCTTGCCTGACTCCCCAGACCAAGTCCTCTGACTTGTCTCAGTGTTCCTCTCATGACCAGCTGCCCATCTTTGTGAAAATCTGGGGTCCTCTGTCCCGTTGACTCTGGAGTGCATTTCCGAAGATGTAGGAGACAAGCCGGGAGGGAAGGGCGCTGTGGAGCTCGTGGTAACGTGATGGAGAAACCGAGTCGGGCTGTGAGGCGTGCTTTGGGGGAGGAGGAGGAGGAGGAGGAGGAGGAGGAGGCGGAGGAGGAGGAGGAGGTGCTGGTGGGAGGGGAGAGGGGAGGGAGGGAGGAGTGACTCAGTGCTTCCACAGTGAGCCGAGAGCGGGTGCCTGCGTGCCTGTGCCTTGTGCTCATCGGCAGACTTCTGAGTCGTCTGGGTTCTGGTCTCTAAGGCTGACCTCTGCCTCTGCTCTGAGACTGTCGGGGTGGGGGTCAGAGCAGGAGAGGAAGAAGGGGTGTGCGCAGCCCACGCTATTTGCACAGACAGCTGGTCCATTGACATCGGAGAAAACCTCAATTTTTTTTTTTTTTTTTGCTTTGTAGGGCCACACCCACAGCACATGGAAGTTCCCAGGCTAGGGTTGAATCGGAGTTACAGCTGCCAGTCTGCACCACAGCCACAGCAAAGCAGCATCCTCGCTGCGTCTGTGACCTACACCACAGCTCACGGCAACGCCAGATCCCTAACCCACTGAGCGAGGCCAGGGAGCGAACCCACATCCTCATGGTTCCTAGTCGACTGTGTTAACCTCTGAGCCGTGAAGGGAACTCCCCCCTCCGTTGATTTTTAATTCCCTTTAATGGAAACTATGAAGCATCACCCGTGGCCGCCTCCTTCCAGGCATTGCCCGTCTTTTCAAATTCTCGTGAAATGGCTCTTCCTCTCCAAATCTGAGCCCCTACCTTCTGATCTCCTCAGCCCCGACCCGTTTATGTGCTTTGGACAATGCCACCTCCACCTCACAGCTACCAAGGTGCAAAATTCACAGCTGCCCCGACCCACTTGAGCCCTCTCGCCGAGTTCTCTCTCAGATACTCGCTTTGTGGTACCTTACAGATCTTTCTCTCCCATGGCCCACAACGCCGTGGTCCAGCCCCAAGTCACGGCCAGCCCGGCCTGGGCCGTCATCAAAGGTTTCTGGTGCATTCCTCACCCAGCCTACTCTGCAGCCCCGCGGAAAGCTGAAGCCTTTAGCGTCTCCTGTGAGTTTGTTAATCTGCTGTTCGCACGTCTCCAACTGCTCCCTGCTGCTCATTGGATGAGGCCCAGGCGTCTCTGGGTGGGATTCAGCCCTCTCTGAAATCTGGCCTCCTTCCTCCCTTTCAAACTCTCTTTGTCTCTGTCTCTCTTTGCACAAACCCTCCTCCCAAGGCCAGGAGTGCAGGCAGCTTGGGCCTGAGCTCGGCTGCTCATGTCTTCCTTCTCCTCTCCCCCCGACAAGCCAGCTCCCTTCTTATCCACTGGCCTACACTCTGCCCACCCTCCAAGGTGAAAGGCACCTGCTCTCCCAGGAAGGCCAGCCTTCCTGTCCTGAAGGTGCCAGCCGTCCTTGCAGGGCTGGGGGTGGGAGGTGGGGGGGGAGGGGATCCTCTAGGGATATATTCACCGCTGGGATGTCTTTTGGGCTCTGACGTGCTGCGCTGCGAGCTCCTGTTGCACACATCCTCTCCTTGGCGAAATCACAAGCCCTTAGAGCAGCTTTCTTTTTCGACCCACGCCGGGGCTCGGCCCAGCCCAGCACACGCGCAGGCCTGCACGCTTTGTTTTGGGGGTTTGATGGGCGCTGCTCAATCGAGCTACCGAGCAGCTCTGTCTCCTCTGCCACAGTGTGGGGCCAGATGGGGGATGGCGTCCACGTTTCCGCTGGGGTCATCAGCCAGTCTGCCCGTCGTGGAGAGTGGCATGCACAGCGCCCAGCTCCCCCGCTCCGCTCCCCCTCCGAGGGGTGTGCCGAGGGCCTGGCAGGAAGCTCTCCCCTCCCTCATAGTTTGGGGTTTCACTGCTGTCGCCAAGAACCTAGTCCTGGCTCTGCCTCCATCTGATTCCACCTCCCTCCTGGAAGTCCATCTTCTTGCTTATTTTGGCTGCTGATTTTACTGCTCTGCAGCTTTCAGGTTTGTGTGCTTAAGGGGTGCCCGCAGGAAAATTCACCAGCGTTCTCACCCTACAAGTGACTTCTTCTTCAGAGGTGTCACTTAAGAGACACAAGCCTCGGGCTCCCAGTGCTGTGAGGCCCGTGGGGCCCAACCCAGCCAGAAACTGCCACTGTGACAGCAGGAGCGGGGGCGGTTTCCGGGGAGGAAAATCCCCTGAGTGAAAACGGAGACGGGCCTCTGAAAGCACTGCAGAATTCTGGCCGAAGGAGTCGCACACTTGCAGGCCTGTTTCGCGTCCAAGAAGAGGAATTCTCTAAGAGTCGACAGTGACAGCGACAGCCAGCACATCTGGCTTAGGCGTCTGCTCACCACAAACCCGGGGGACACTCCGAGTCCAGCAGGATGTTGACCAGCTCAGGAACAGACTGCTGTGCACAGACTGGTCCGGGAGTCGGGGAAGGAGGCTGTGATGTGTCTCGTTATTGTCCCAAAGCCGGTACTGAGTAATGAAGAAAGTTACGCAAATACAGCCTGTGGTAAAGAGGCCCGGCCACACCTTGGAAGGCTTGTGTTCCACTGGCCTGGAGCGTGAAGGTGTTTGTTGTAACAGGATTCGATCCCTGGCCCTCAAAACTTTCCGCCTTGGCAAGGGGGAGAGTGAAGGCGTTTCCCCGCTGTGCTGTGTCTCATCTCCTGGAGGCGTAGCTTCGTCACCTTGACTTTTCCTTCTGATATAACTCGGGCGTCCTTATTTAGAGGCCCCCTGATGGATGTTTAGGTATCAAATGCACCTCGGGGGTCGCTGATCCCGGAGGGGCCCCAGAGCGCAGCTGCTGGTTGGCAGGGCATCTTCCCTGCCAGGTTTGCTTGCTGCTCTAGCTGGTGTGAACCAGAATGAGGTCATCCCAGAGCGAGGAAGGACCGTGGCGCTCACCTCGCTCAACCCTGCACGAGATGAAGAGATACCCAGTTCTGCGACATGCAGCCGCCTGCACCTGCCTGACCGTTCCCCGTGGTAAGGAGTACACTTGAAGCCTGTTCTGCTGCCTCTGATTCCTGAAATGGACTTCCATTTTCAGTGTGAAGAGGCAAGTCCCAAGAGAAGCAACATCCCCAGTAATTACAGAGAAGGCAAATTAAAACATCGACACACCCTGCTTTCCCCTAACAAATGGGCAGAGATTTTCTCAAAGGTTAGGACTCACAGCGCAGACAAAGATTTGAGCTAATGGGCTCACGCTTGTTTTTCAGGGACTGTTGGGCAATATGTTAAAAGCCTTAACATCTGTATAACTTTTCATCTGGCAACGGCATTTGCGGTGCTTTCTCTTAAGGAAAAGCTCCTGTTTGTGTGGCAGGGGTTTAGCCATCAGGACATTCCTAGTGCTGCTGCTCATGATAAAACCTGAGAAATAGCCACGTCTCTAACAAGAGCAGTTGGTTAAGTCAGTGGGGCCACAGCCTCAGCATTTCTTAGGCGTTTTGTATTAATTAACTCGCTTAATCTTCACGATGCTAGTACAAGGCAGTCCTGTTATTTTGGCAGTTGTGCAGATAAAAATAACCGAGCCATGAGGAGGACCAGCAGCTGCAGCAAGATGATGCAGACGGCCAGTGAGGGAGGCAGGAGGTACCTCCAGGGGGTCCCTCCACAACCCACATATTCTTCACCCTCGTACCAGACATGTGCAGCAGAAAATATGTATTAAGAGATATACGGAATATGCTCCTATTGGGAGTTCCTCTTGTGGCTCAGTGGAAACAAATCCGACTAGCATCCATGAGGATGGGGGTTTGATCCCTGGCCTTGCTCAGGGGGCCGGGGATCCGGCCTTGCTGTGAGCTATGGTATAGGTTGCAGATGCAGCTTGGATCCTGCACTGCTGTGGCTGGAACATAGGCCAGCAGCTGTAGCTCCGATTCGACCCCTCGTCTGGGAACTTCCATATGCCATGGGTGTGGCCCTAGAAAGCAAAAAAAAAAAAAAAAAAAGTCTATGGTCCTATTTTAGTTTCAAATATCAAAGATTCCCAGAATACTCATGACATTACTTTCATGATTAGGAAGAAATTTGGTTAAAAAATTTATCCTTCATATTTAGCTAAGGTGATTTTCTGTAGCTTTTCTCTATTTTAAAACTCATCCATTTCTCGACGTTCCACTGAGCTCTTTCAGTAGGCAGGGCATGACAATGGCTGCTCTGGATCAGCAGGGTAGAAGATGGGCTATGCCCAGCTGGCACAGAGTTTTGTGCCATGGGGAGACCAAAGATGAAGTAAACAGATACTAAGGGCTGCCACATATTGATACCAACTGTGTGTGTTGGAATGATATTGATATGTTTATTCTTTCAGTCTTTGGCTTAACTCCTCTTATAACCCTTGGCAGCATGTGGCATTAATTCTTAAGGTCACCCAGTCAGTAGGCAGTGGGGCTGTAGTTCATCGCTGGTGGGGACGTCCCAGCCTGAGCGTCTAACGTCTCCAGCCTCTCCTGCTGCAAACTCATTGTAATGTGGCCACACCAGCCTTCTTTTCTGCCCCAGGAGCTTTGCACTTGCCATTCTGTCTGCCCAGAGCACTGACTCCCCCATTTGACCACAGCAGGGTGGCCTCCTCATCTTGCAGCTCACAGAGACCTTCACCAAGCTTCTCATCGTGGCTTCCCTTCCCCTTCCATCGTCATTCTCCTTCATGTTCCGTCCCATCACCTTGTTTTACTTTTGTGTGGCAGAGTATCGCTGTCTGACATTAAGTGACATTGTTTCAGCCACTGGATTGTAAGCTCCACGGAAAACAAGATCCCATCCTCATTGTTTTTTTTATATGAGAGGTCTCATTTATTTAAAACTATATTTGTCAGTGTTGCTTATGTAATACAATATATTATAAGATAACACAGGTGTTAAAGGAGAGATGTGATCAGACACCGTCTACCTATTTTCCACAGTGTGGATTTTTTTTTTTTCTTGGTCTTTTGTTGTTGTTATTGTTGTTGTTGTTGTTGTTTTTGCTGCTATTTCTTGGGCTGCTCCCGCAGCATATGGGGGTTCCCAGGCCAGGGGTTGAATCGGAGCTGTAGCCACTGGCCTACGCCAGAGCCACAGCAACGCGGGATCCGAGCCGCGTCTGCAACCTACACCACAGCTCACGGCAACGCCGGATCGTTAACCCACTGAGCAAGGGCAGGGGCCGAACCCGCAACCTCATGGTTCCTAGTCGGATTCGTTAACCACTGCGCCACGACGGGAACTCCCACAGTGTGGATTTTTGACACTCAGAATTAATACGGATCTGGTTCAGACTAGTAAACTGTGAGGAAACAATCCCATTTACCATTGCGTCACAGAGAATAAAATACCCAGGAGTAAACCTACAAAGGGGCAAAAGACCTGTACCCTGGAACTGTAAGACACGGATGAAGGAAACTGGAGAAGACATATCATGCTCTCGGATTGGAAGAAGCAGCGTTGTCAAAATGACAGCACTGCCCAAAGCAGCCTACAGATTCAGTGCAATCCTTATCAGACTACCAATGGCATTTTCCACAGAACTAGAACAAAACATTTTAAAATTTGTATGAAAACGCAAAAGACCCCGAATAGCCAAAGCGATCTTGAGATAGAAAAATGGAGCTGGAGGAATCAGGCTCCCTGACTTCAGATGTTACTACAAAGCTACAGTCATCAAAACAGTGTGGTAGGCACAAAAAGCGGAAATATAGATCAGTGGAACAGGATACTTAACGGTCAATTAATCTATGACAAAGACAAGAATGTTGAATGGAGAAAAAATAGCCACTTCAATAAGCAGTGTTGGGAAAACTGGATTCTGCTACCTTCCACAGAATGAAATCAAAACATTCTCTAAACTATATACAAAAATAAACTCAAAATGGATTAAAGACTAAAGGTAAGGCCACATACCGTAAAACTCATAGAGGAAAACATAGCTGACATAAATCACAGCCATGTCTTTATTGATTCATCTCCCAGAGCAATGAAAGTGAAAACAAAAATAAACAAATGGGACCTAATTTAGCTTAAAAGCTTTTGCACAGCAAAGGAGATCATAAACAAAATGAAAAGACAACCCACAGAAAATCTTCGCAAATGAAGCAACTGAAAAGGGGTTAGTCTCCAAAATATACAAACATCTCATGAAGCTTCGTTTATATATTAAAAAAAACTCAGTCAAAAAATGGGCAGAAGACCTAAATAGATATTTCACCAAAAAGACATACAGATGGCCAAAAAAACGCATGAAAAGATACACAACATCATTAATTCCTGGAGACGTGCAAATCAAAACTACATCGAAATACTTACCTCACACCAGTTAGAAAGACCATCATTGGAAAGTCTACAAACAATACACTTCTGGAGGGGGTGCAGAGAAGAGGGAGCCCTCCTACACCACAGGTGGAAATTTAGGTGGGGGCAACCACTGTGGAGAGCATAAGTGGAGGTATCTTAAAAAAACTAAATATAGAACTACCATATGATCCAGCAACCCCATTCCCGGGCATGTACCCAGAGAAAACCACAGTTTGAAAAGATGCGTGCACCCCGTTGTTCACTGCAGCACTATTGGCAATAGCTAAGACATGGAAGCAATCTAAATGCCCATCAGCAGAGGACTGGATCAAGAAGATATAGTACATATATACAATGGAATATTACTCAGCCCTGAAAAGAATGAAATAATGCCATTCGTGGCAACATATGGATAGACCTAGAGATGATTATACTAAGTGAAGTAAATCAGACAGAGACAGGTATCATATGAGATCACTCGTATGTGGCATCTGATAAAAATGATACAAAAGCACTTATGCGTGAGACAGAAGTAGGATTTCCCACTGTGGCTCAGCAGGTTAAAAACATGACGTAGTGTTCAGGAGGAGGCAGGCTTGCTCCCTGGCCTTGTTAGAGAGGGTTAAGGATGCAGCGGCAAGCTGCCGTGTAGGTTGCAGGTGTGGCTCAGATCTGGCGTTGATGTGTTTGTGGTGTGGGCCTGCAGCTCAAGCTCCAATTCAGCCCCTAGCCCGGGAACTTCCATATACTATAGGTGTGACTGTCAAAACAAAGCACAAACAGAAACAGATGCAAAGATTTTAAATCCAAACTCAGGGTTGCCAAAGGGGCAATGTTGAGGGGAGGCATGGATTGGGAGGCTGGGATTGGCATACACGCACTTCTGTATATGGAACTGGTCAATAACAAGGACTTACTGTGTAGCTCGGGAAATCGACTCAGTACCCTGTGGGGGCTCATGTGGGGAGAGAGGCAGAAAAAGAGTGGATGTATGTGTACGTGTGGCTGGTTCACTTTGCTGAATACCTGAAACGAACACAGTATTGTAAGTCACTTACACGCCACTAAAATTTTATTACGAAATGAGTGAACTGGAGAACCTTCCAACAGTGATCAGCATGTGCTTTTGTCAAATTGAATCGAGGAAGGCGCACACGTGCCGTCTCTGTGCATGTGCTGGAGCCCATGGCCAGTATTACAGCTCTCTGTTGAACTGGCAGTAACGGTGCATCCAGCGGCGTGCTCAGTGCGTTGCTAACCTGCTTTGTGTACGTCATCCGCTATGCTCTGCCCCCAAGCCCTGCGAGACCCCCAGTAGTTTACAGCGGCGTGTGTTCACTGGGGCTCTCCAGAGAAGGAGGAGCAGGAGGATACGCGCGTGTCTCTGTCTCTGTCTCTATGTCTGCGTCTGCATCGACATCTATGTGTGTATCATTTCTTATTTATTATAAGGAATTGACTCATGATATTGACTTTGGAGGCTGAGACGTCCCACGTTCTGCCATCAGCAAGCTGGAGGCCCAGGAAAGCCAGTGGTGTAATTCCAGCTTTAGTGCAAAGACCCGAGAAGCGGGAGAGCTGACGGTCCAGCCAGTGGTAAATTCTAGAGAAGACCCACGTCCCAGCTCACAGGCAGATGGGGAAGAAGATCCGCGTCCCAGCTTCAAGGCAGCTCTGAGAGAAGAGCAGTGTCCCAGCTCAAACGGAGACTCAGCAGAGCAAGAGCCCCGCCCCCTGATCTCCCTGGCACCCCCAGTGCACAGTGGCTGCTGCTGAGGTTGGGGGGGGATGAAGAAATGGAGAGGATGATGAGAGAGTTTTCTCTCCGGTTGGACATGCACGTTGGAGGCCGTGGAGGGTGAGGTGAGCCACTGTGGGGCAGGAAGGAAATAAGGTAGATGAATAAATACACAGGTGTAGACCTGCATATCCTTCCTATTTTGGTGAAATGATAGCGTATGAACATAGCATCAATGAACAAATATATGCACATGCCAGTTTACTCAAATGGTGACTGCCGGGGTACATTTCCCTAAAAATCTTGGGATCATTAGCTTAGAAGGAAAGATGGGTCGGGGGGGGGGGGTAAATTGGGAGGATGGGAGTCACATACGCACCGCTGTGTATACAACAGAGAACTAACAAGGACCTACCGTAAAGCACAGGGAGGTTTACTCAAGGTTCTGTAATCTACGGGGGCGGGGGCGGGGGGGGGAAGAGCGGTTTTGGGTCCAACTGATCCACTTTGCTGTAAACGTGATGCTAATATAACATTGTAAATCAGCTACACCCCAATAGTTTTTTTGTGTGTGTGTGTCTTTTTAGAGCCGCTCCCGTGGCATATGGAGGTTCCCAGGCCAGGGGTCTAATCAGAGCTGTAGCCACCGGCCTACCCCACAGCCACAGCAACGCAGGATCTGAGCCGCGTCTGTGACCTACACCACAGCTCACGGCAATGCCGGATCCTTCACCCACGGAACGAGGCCAGGGATCGAACCCGCAACCTCGTGGTTCCTACTCAGATTCCTTAGCCACTGAGCCACGACGGGAACTCCAAATACCCCGATAGCTTTTTATCTTTTTCTTTTTTTAATAAAAGTTGAAACAGGATGGGGAAATAGGCCATCTAATACAATGTTCCAGGTGCTCTGGAAAGCGTGAGCACCGCGTGCCAGCGAGGCAGCGTGTTGAGGGTTATCTAACCTGTTTCAGAGGGTTGAATAATTGTGAAAACTCACATTTAAAAAATTATTTTGTTAATGTCAGTGATTATGTTTTTAAAGCTATTTCCAAATACACACGCTTTTAATTTAGACCGTAAATGGCCATGGCCCTTCAGGTCGTTTTCCTAATAAACGAGGCAAGGGAGACCCCCCCAAGGGTCGCCGTGGACCAGCAGGTTTCTGAAGGGTTCCAACATGGCTGTCAATGACTGTGGTTAACTATCCGAGCTGTCCTTGCTTTCCGAGCTACAAGATTAATCTGAGAAATGGGAAAATAAATATGTCTCTAAACTCTGGTCTCCTAGCTAGAGAGGCAGGGGGCATTTCACTGCAAGAACAGGGGCTTTGGAGTCCAACAAAGTGGGGTTTGAATCTCACTCTTCCCTCTTTCCTTCTGCATGTCTTTTTTTTTTTTTTTTCCTTCTGTTCTTTCTTTTTTGGCTGCCCTGAGGCATATGGAGTTTCCTGGGCCAGGGATCAAATCTGGGCCACCGTTATGACCGCAACCACAGCTGCAGCAATGCCGGATCCTTGACCCACTGTGCTGGGCTGGGGATTGAACCTGCATCCTAGCGCTCCCAAGACACCACGGATCCCATTGCACCACAAGGGGAGCTCTGCCTCCTGCATGTCTTCGAGCAAAGCCCTTTTCTTGGATCATTCATCCAAAAGGGGGCACATGGGCGCCTGCCGCAGAGACATCACATCCGTGGAGCTGAAACAGAGCCATGGGCCTGTGGAGCCAGCACAGGGCTGGGTGTGCGGTGGGCCTGCATGGATGATTGGTTCCTCCCGACGCCCTCTGTCTAAAGACAAGACTGCTCTGCACGTAGGAAGGACACGACATCCGTCAGAACACAAGCCAGAACACGCTTTTTCCTTCTCGTACTTGAAGAAACGGAGTCATGTTGGATTGTGTTCTTCCTTAAAGAGTTTAAATGGGCTTCATGCAAACCACAGCCATCCTTCCTGGGGCTGACCTGACCCTTGATATTTTGCTGGCGATGCTATCAAGCTGCCCTTTTCCTCCCCGGGCTCAAGCTTGGATGCTTCGGCAGCTGGGTTTCTGTACAACAAATGACTCTTGTCTTCTGAGCATGGAGGGTTGCAGTTGGCTTGCAGCAGAGTAAACAGGGAGAAGCTGGGACCTTGGCCTGGGAACCACCTGTCTAGGCAGCGAGGCCTCTTGTGGAGTGGGGGCGGGGGGCTGGGTGGCCTGTTTGGAGGAGAGGATTGGCTCAGGAAGGGGAGGACTGAGTTGGGCAGACCTCAGCAGATTCCTTGGCATGCACTGCAGAAGGATTCCCTGAAGGGCTGTGCAGAAAAGAAATGTGCTGTGTGTTGGGCAGGCCAGAAACCGCAGAGAACCTGGCAGTGCTTTTTGAGGATTTGGGAGCAGAAGAGCAGCCTCCCTAGGTGGTTATTTATAGAGCCGGCGGCAGTAATGATCAGTTAGAAAAAATAAATTATAACTCAGTTGAACCTGAAATAACTTTTCTTGTGCAATCCCGGGCATTCCGCACGGGTGGCTTGCACCCCGCTCCCTCCCGATAGGGTTCCTGGAGGCTGAGGGTCCACGCCAGGCTCGCTCCTGCCCCTCCGAAGCGGTCAACAAGGCAGCAGAGAGGGAGTTTCTGGCTAGAGACAGATTTCTGGCTGGTTGAGTCCGTCCTTTTCCCTTTACACCCCCCCCCCCGCCCCAGATTGCAAGACGTCCCTTCTTTCCTCCCTCAGCACGTCTGTATCATAGGGCAGAAGGGGGGCCTTTGACTGGGAGTATGGAATCCACGGCACGCCGAGCCTCCACTTTTGCATGCCTTGTGCACGTGAGTGTATGCACACTAGGTCGTTTGCAGCGTCTGTGTTTTGGCTGCAGCAAGAGCTTCTCCATGCCGTGCCTTCTGAGAGCTGGATGCTGACTCGGAGTTCGCAGGCCCCCAGTCTCTCCTGGCCCCTCAGCCAGCAAGGAAGACCACCACGGTGTTGACAATGACAGCTTGGCAGTGGGGTCACCTTGAGCTGCCCAACCTGCCACTTGGCATCTTGACACTTGGGCATCCGTCCTGTTTCCCTTCTCCCAGCCATCTGCTCCTTCTTTCCTATTCATTCATTCATTCGTTCGTTCATTTGCTTTTCAATCAGCAAGCATTTACTGAGCGGCTATGATGTGCCAGGCACTGGCAACAGAGACATAAATCTAGAGGCTGCAGGCTGGTGGCACTGGAGCTCGTCTGGCCTGCAGATGCATTTTATTTGGCTCACAGCATAGCGTCTTAAATTTGAATTTGCTGCTGACACTAAAGATGTGATTTTGCATGAGAAAGCTGATACCCGCTTCTCCTTGAAAATCTGAAGTTCTGGGCAGTCCTGGCCCACACGCCCACGTGGTAGTATTTCTACGAGGGCAGCTGCCCCTGTTAGGTGAGACGAGTCCCTCCAACTCATCACAGATCCGGAGACTCCCAACTGTCTGGCCAATACCATCCAGGTGCCGTCAACGAGCTGCTTCAAGCACGCGTGGAACCTGCCTGGCCTGGGTGCATCTGAGTCTGCGACCCCTGATGCAGATCCTAATTTGAGAGATGTTATGGCCCAGTGAGGGAGGTGGACAGAGCCACAGGCGATTTAGTGTGTGCAAAGTGTTAGGAGAATAGCTCCTTGGGAGAAATGGGGGGGGAGGGAATAACTACAAAGAGTCAGGGACTTGGAGAGAGAGTTTAAAACCTCGATTTTGAAGATGCAGTGAGAATGTACCAGGATCAGCTGTGAAGGCGCCTCTGCCACAGGGTTTGGTCTGTATGGAAGCTTGGCGTGTGAGGGAGCGGAGAAGTCCAGCGGGGGGCAGGGGGCACACACCTGAGAACAGGTGAAAGTGAGGCCTTTCTCTCTTCAGTGGGATGCTTGTTGGCCACGCCTTCCCAACTGCAAACCAGCAACTTCGGGGCCCTTCGCACCTGTTTCTGGCCAGCAGATGCTCCTCCCCAAGCTGGGTGGCCTGTGAGCAGGTCCTGACCTGTCTGCCCAAATTTGCCTAGATTAACAGAGTCCTGCTGTTCCTCCCCATACCAGCCCAAGGAAGGGAGGAGGCAGAGGGAGAGGGAGAGGACAAGGCAGGCCTGTTTCCGTCCTCAGAGGGCAGTAGATGGCCCTGGGAGCAGGACCAGTGGGTGGACAGGTGCCCCTACCCCTGTACACCTTTCTCTCCCATCCCTTGAAAGCTGGAGATGGTGAACTGAGCATTCCCCCGGGCCTCCCTTGGCCCCCCTGCATTCATCACCACTCAGCGTAGTCTGGCGTCTCCCCAGCAGGCATTGTCAGTCCAGAGCTGGGGGTGGCGGGGCAGGGAGCAGGGGGGGAGACTTGCAGCTTCCACACCTTTCACCTTGGAGACCTCCCGGGAGCCACGAGCCCTACCAGCTCCCATCCCTTCCATGCCCCACTCCTGGTGTTTCCCTGGGGTCACTACTCACCCTGCCTTTGCCTCCCTCACGTCCCTCAGGCTGGATGCCCTCTCTCTCCCTTGCTACATGCTGAAATCTCCCGTCCTTTAACCCCCTGGCTGCATCACTTCTCCCTGAACCTCCCTGATTCAAGAATCACCAGCCCCAGTCACATGGTAACATTTTGCCAGAAGTCAGGACCTCCCCTGCGACCCGGAGGCCCCGTCAAGACAGCGTTTCAGAGCCCAACGAGACCTTGGCCGCCTCTGAGGATCACCCCTCACTTTCGTCCCCACCCCGTGTGTTTCTCTTCTGGCAGGAGCGCGGCGGTTCACGGGGGTGGTGATGAATTTTGGGCCCTCGACCAGCTCGTTCGCTGCTTGAGGGCGGGAGGTGGCTGCCGCGCCTGCTTCCCCAGGATGCGCCCCGGCCGCGTGGTGACGGCTCCCAGTTGTGTGTGGTCACGAGCCAGGTGGCCGAGAGAATTGAACTCCTGGTAGAAAGGGTGCGAAGTGACTCTTCGCCTGCAGATGTGTCATTACGACTGTCCCTGGAGGAGGAGGGGTGGCAGTTTGGGGTGACTGGGTCAGAGGAGGGGACCTCTGTGCTATGAGGGCACCTTATGGCCGAGGGCCTCTTTGCCTGGAGTGTGAACACTGGCCTGAGGGGAAATTGGCTCGTGCAGCCCGCAGGTTAATGCAGGGCTGGGGAAGGGAGGGAGCGTAGACCCTGCCACCCCCTGTGCCCCTTTCAAGGACATCAAGAAGTCATGGCCTGGTGATAAGGGGGAATCTTGGCTCCTCTGAAGTCCCCATCTGTGGAACTCTAGGTTATCACGAGATTTCTGGTCTGAAATCAAAGGCTGTCAGCCTCTTTCTACCGCTTGCGCTGGTTCGGGTCCCCTGACAGTCCCCCCAAGCTCTCTCATGGCTTTTTCCACCACGGTCTTCTCCTGGGCTTCCTCCTGGCCTCCCCGCCTGTGGCTGCGGTGATGCTGGCAGCTCCACCAGGGCTCTGAGTGGCCTGTGCCAGCATCCCAGGGCTGCTGCTGTTGGGCCGGGGGTTTCTCCCCAGCAGCCCAGGGTCGGGGGGTGCAAGGAGGAGGGCAGAGCAGGAGTGGGTGGGCCTGCCCACCTGCATCCCTCCAGGGGACCACCCGGCCGTATTACTCATCAGCCGAGAGCGAGCCCTAGTCTTTGTTCAGGAGCGTTTCCACGTATGCTGACTTCTGCGATCCTCCCAAGCAGCTCACGGCTTGGGTGTTTTCATTATTCCCATTTTACAGATGGAGAAATTCATGCGGCTTGGCGAGATTTAAATGACTTGCCTGGGGTCGAAGCCCAAACCCCTTGACTCTCAAACATCTCATCATCCCACGACACCCTTTGCCTCCCAAGTCCTGTATCCGCATCGACCCAAAGCCCCAGCATCCTTTCCATGAAGGGGCCCCGGAGCTGGGAAGGGATTCAGCCCCACCCCCATCCCTGGAACTGCCTGCCTCCGCTCTCCTGTCCCCTGAGGACACCAGCCAAAGGGGACCTGTTCTCCTTCCACATTCTGTCGCAGCACAAGGAGTCCGATTTCTCCTATTGAACAGAAAAGTCTCAGATTTCAACTCTGCGACCTGCTTGGGAAGAAGATGCTCTGGGTGCCGCAGGCGCTTGCATTCTTCTGGGCCTTCGTTTATGACGCCGCGGGTGTTCGTGAAGAACCTGCCGTGCAGCAGGCACGGTTGCCGGTGCCGGGATAACGGTGAACAAGACGGGTGCGGGCCCCTCCCTCCTGGAACTCACGTGCCAGCCAGTGATGAACTCGGCGTTCCAGGCTGTGCTGGGGGCTGTAAGGAAAACAGAGAAGGGTGATGGGTAGAAAGGGTGGGGGTGAGATATGCTTGGATCAGGGACTAAGGAGTGGCCCTGGGGTCGGAAACGTACAAGCTGAGGCTTGGGTGGCAGAAGCAGCCGGGACGCTGGGCTGGGAAGAGAGACCGGGAGGGATGGACGTCCAGGTGGGCGCTGGCGGGCGGCCTTGCAGGGAGCATCATCTTCACGGTGGTTTGACGACGTGTGCTGTCACCCCTGCGGTTCGGCGACACTGCGCCCAGTGCGAGGCGTTATCCCAGCACCCCACGCAGGTGTCGTGGCATTTCTGCGAGAAAACCAGCCCGAGTTCTCGGCGGGGAACTCTCAGTTGAACTTGAAGAGCCCGCAACTGCTTCCACCACGGGCGCACGGGGAAAGGACCCTGGCGTGGAAAGCCTGTGCTGGTGGGAAGGACAGGAGGAAAGCCTCAGTTCGCCGACTGTGGAAACGCTGGGCCCCTGTGACCCCGTTGATGGCAAAAGTCAGATTTTATGAGGCTCCGTGCTTATGATGGGAAATAGCGCTGCTGGGGTTTCAGGTTTGGGTTCTGCTGTTGACTTTCTGTGTTTCCTTGTTTCTCTGAACACGTCACTTCACCTCTCTAATCTTAGAAATACTGTGCCAAGTGAGGGGGGAGATGGACTGAGGCCCAAGGCGCTTCTTTCCCTTTTGATGCCTTCGAATGCACGCTTCAATCAGCAGTGAGATTTCTTCAGGTCACAGGCTTTTCCGTGGCTCTGCTTGGAAGGAGGTTAGACTGTTAAGTCTAAGTGAGTCATTCGTAACGGGGTGAATCTTCCTAGAGGCCAGGTGCTACTGCTGACCTCTCTTGGTGTAGACCGGTTGTTCCCCTCGTGTAGTCCTCAGACCAGTGGCTCCTGGCATTTTGTGAGAAATACGCGTTCTCAGCCTCCGCTCCAGATGTACCGAATCAGAAACCCTGGATGTGTAACCCCCAAATTTGGTTTTAACAAGGCCTCCAGCTGATTCTGACACACAGCAAAGTTTCAGAGCCACTGGCGTAGAGCATATGTGCTTGAAGACTGGGGGCTCCCGGTGCTATTCTTATATATCAGTCATATGGCCGCAGGAGATGCTTGCATTTGTAAGATGTTTATCCACCTTGGCTTTTGGTGACTAGTCCCGTGGCTGCAAAGCAGAGAGAGAGCTCATGGCTTTTTCTGGGATTGGGCCCAAGATCTTCGGTTTGGCACCGTCTCCTGTCCACGACTCCAGGCGAGCACCTGCTAAGAGGAGGGTGTGGGCGGGGGCGGGGGCGGGGGTGGGGGGGCATGCTCATGCTGGAGGAGGCCCTGGGGGAGGGGCTGCCGGGTGTCCTTCCGTGATTCCAGTGGAGCAGTTTGTTGATTCTGTTCGCGTTCACACGTTTTTAAAGCCTGCGGCTGGCCTGGGTTTGGAAGTGTCCGGTGGACAGATCCGCTTGCGCTTGTGCTGTGGACGTCAGCAGTGAGGAAAGGTCTTGGGTCCCAGGTGCTGAGTGATCTGGTGACCCTGCTGTACACTGAGTTTAGAGTGCTGATCCGGTTTGGTCTCCTCGTCTACGTGTCCACGCGTAAGACTAGAACGAGGTGACCAGATGGCCCAGATCACCCAGGACCGTCCCGTGTCTCCCCTTCCTGTCCCTCTCAGTCTGGTGTCTTGGATTTGGCCCTGCGTTGCCCACTCCTGCTGGATCTTGTCCAGTCGAGGGACAAAACGTCCTGACACCCTCCTGAAGGATGGGAAGAGAGGAGATTCTGAAGGCACAGATGGCAATACGTGCCAGAGGCGGAGGAAACCGATGCCTGAGGGGGTTGCCCCCACACCAGCAGGAGCACCGAGGAGGCGGGAGCCGGAGGCACGCAGGCCCAAGAAGGGTAGAAGTAAGTTTATTTTCCTGGTAGGGCTGAGAGGAGGGTTAGGACGAGGCAGGGACTGGGAGTGGGGCTGGGCTGGCCTCTCCTGGCCAGAAGGCAGAGAAGGGGAGGCAGATGGGCAACGCAGGAGGTGACGAGGGCGCGGCGCGGAGCATGAGCGCGCCAGCCCGAGCTGGCCTTGCCTCTCTGCTCGCGCCTTCTGCCCCTCTTGCTGAATCCTTTCATCTCTGACCATGTCGCTGCATCCCTGGGTCCTTCCTTCCTCCTGCCATCCTGTCGGCCCCGACACCCTTGGTACCCTCTTGCCCAGCTCCATGCCCATGCTCCTGCCGCATCCCGCCCGCTCCATCCTCCTCGTCTCGCGCCTGTGCGTCACTGCCATGCTGCCAAGAGGACAGTGGTAGAGTCCCATCGTGATAAGCGCTCTCCCTGTTCGCAGATCCCAGCAATGACCAAGGCTGTCATAGCAGCTCCCGGGCTGGCCATCCAGGCCCCACCGGATGGAGGACCACAGCGGCTCTCGCTTTGCAACTGCACAAGCTGCACCAAAGGCCAGAGACGCTGAAGAAGCAGCGTGAATCCCGAAGCTTTCAGAATAACCCGGAGAAAGCTGTCCGTTGAGTGGCAGCCCGTTTTGCCGGGGGACGTTGTAAGAAGAGACCTCCCCTTCCTCACCGCTCCCATCCGCCCTGGACGCCCGTCCTCATGGGCCCTGAAGACCTCACATCCCCCTCGAAGCGTGCTGCTCCTGCCTCAGCCGTGGTAGTTCTGCTTAACCTTCTCTATGAGATAAATGTTCGTTTTTTTTTCCTCCCTCCACCTTCTGGATTGAACTGTCTTACCTGAAACGGGGTGGTTTTAGGCTAGAAGCACCGCTAGACGTTCCTGTTTCTCAGACATTGCCGAGCTCGTGGCACATGTGTTTCATCTGTGACTAGGGGGCCACTTCCAACAGATGCTACCTGGCCTGGGCCGTGTGTCGCCTGTGGGCTCCTTGGTGCCTCTCTTCCCTCCCCCGCCCTGTCCCAGGTGAGACGCAGCCTGCCTCTCCGGGTGAGGACCCTACGTGGGGCAGAAGGGCTTTGGCTGGATGTGCGAGGGAACGTGTGGGCTGGTGGGACCATCTTTTTTGTGAATTCAGGGGCTCCTGGAGCAGGGCTTTGTCCCTGGGTGGGGAAGGTAGCTTCGGAGAGGCCATCTCTTCGCCCAGGGTCCTTCTGCTTCTACGCTCTCAACTCCCACTCTTGCCTTTTAGCATCTTTCTTTTTTCACTTAGAAGTAACTTTGTTATTTTTCATTACTGCAAAGCAGCACATGCTTATAACAAAACATCGGATGTGTAGACGAAAAAAGGACAAAATCAGCCCCGCATCCTCTTTGCGCCAAAGACAACCATGGAGACACTGTTGAAGAACCTTCCAGGTCCCTTTCGAGGCGTGTACTGTCATACACGAATGTATGTCGTATATCCATATGTCGTATATACGTCATTGTGATGTGACGCTACCACACATATTCTTTGATAATGTATGGTGTGTAACATCTTGTCACAGCCTCTCTATATCAGCAAACCTTTTTGGGGGGTCTTTTTTTGTCTTTTGGGGGCCGCAACTGTGGCATACAGATGTTCCCAGGCTAGGGGTCCAATCGGAGCTGTAGCCGCCGGCCTACGCCAGAGCCACAGCAACGTGGGATCCGAGCCGCGTCTGCAACCTACACCGCAGCTCATGGCAACGCCGGATCGTCAACCCACTGAGTGAGGCCAGGGATGGAACATGCATCCTCATGGACACTAGTTGGGTTCGCTAACTGCTGAGCTGCGACGGGAACGCCAGCGAACTTTTTTTTTTTTAATGATTAAGTGATGCCTCTAATTATAGAAGAAAAAACTGAGGCAAAAACGTAAGGTCATTTACAAAAGCTGAGGCTGCTAAGTCATTTGGTGTTGGAACTGAAGCTAAGCAGATCCAGCTCCCGGAATGCACACGCACCCCGTTTTGGGGGCGCCGTGAGTTCTATGCGTCTGCAGCGACTGCCATGTAAGAATCCCCCGTTACAGAGCTGATACCGCTGTTTAGTTCCTTAATCTCATAGGGTGCCATGCTTAGGTTGTTTCCAGCTTTTCTCTACCGTAAGCAGTGTCAGGGGACGTGCTGCTTCTGGTTTAACCTACTCAGTTGTTTCCTTGCTGTACGTGCCCAGAGGAGATCAAAGGAAGGAACTTTGGAAAGAACTCCACATGTGGAGCCAGCGTTAACTTCTGTTGATGGAAACTTTTTCAAATATTTCAATGTAAAAGTAACCATCTCATTTAGGAAAATACGGGAACGAGAGGAGTGGACCCCTCTCACCCTGTCTCGCCAGCATTAACTGCCCGGTACCCATCGTGCAGCAAGCGGCTGCTGGAAGGTGGCAGGCGCCTTCTCTTAGGTGCCACCACACATCCCCACTTGGGAGCTCTGGCTTCCTTTGCCTTCCGCAGACCATAGCACACCCACCGATGAAGGCTAAAGTGAGCAGGTGGCGAGTGAGGGATCGGCATTGCCTCTCGGGGTTCGGTGCGGGGTGTATCTCCGGACTCCTCCCTCAAGGCTGAGAGATGGTCACCGTTCATTCATTCACGCAGGACCTACTTAGGGAGCAGCCACTGCTGCAAGGTGCCACGCTGGAGGCTGCGGAGGCAGAGGAGAACTAAACCCGGCCTCCATCCTCGGGGAGATCACAGCCTAGAGCAGGTCAGCGACGAGTCACACACAGTTACTCCACAGCACGGTATGGGGGAAAAACGTCCCTTCAGTTCTATATCTCGAGGCAAAAAAATGTGCAACAATCGGAAATCCCCAAAGGAAAAACATGAAAGTCCCACGCCGTCCACTCGCGGGCCTGTTCACGGCAGTTGTCATTTTCAAGTGTGTCCTTTGAGGCTTCGCAGGCTTGTGATCCCTCACGGGGTGGCGCCTCCTCGAAGGCGCTGCGTCCTTCACCCGCACCTCCAGAGACGCTGGCACCGTCGTCCTAGACGGCTGATTCCGAAATCTGCTCCGTGTGAATCCAAATGAGAGGAAGCAGAATTAAAGGTGAAGGGACTCATGAATTGAAACAGCGTCTCCATGTGTTATGTATGTAGGGAAATTTGCATTAATTCATAGCCTTCTGTTGATGGAAACGTTTTCAAATATTTAGTTATGAAAGTAGCAGCCTCACTTGAGAAACTACAGGAACAAGAGGAGGGGACCCCTCTCACCCCGTCTCACCATCCTAACCCAGGGCTGGTGGCCTTTGGGTGGGTTTCATCCAGAAAGAATTTCTGTGAAGATGGGGTTAAGGGGAGGCCTATATGAGGTTTTTTTTTTTTAAAGTTCTTTCCCATTTTAATTTTTAATTTAACATGTTTAATAGTTAATTATATTCACATAGTTCAAAATTCCAAGAGTAAAAAGGCACAGAGAATGAAAAGTCTGTATCCCAGCCATCGAGTCCCCGGGAGGGACCCGGGAGAATCAGGTTCTTGCGTATCCTTCTAGAGCTTTTTCATGCATATAAATCATATGTGCATATAAAATATGAATTTCCCGTAGAAGTCTTGGTAATGCCATCACTAAATACGCTAGGTTTGGTCGGAACTGTCCTGTAGATATTAGTTCAGGCCTGCAGTACAGACGGAGGAGAGAGAAAGCAGCGGAATGGAGTGTGCGAGAGAGAGAGAGAGAGAGAGAGAGAGAGAGAGAGAGAGAGAGAGAGAGAGTGTGTGTGTGTGTGTGTGTGTCTCTAGGTGTTGTTGCTGAAGGAGAAAGGGAGGGGACAAGAAGCAAAGAGGAAGAGCAATTATTCCTTATTTATACATTGGTTCAACCAGTTTTTATTGAGCATCTATTACATGCCAGATACTGTTCGAGACCCAGGAGAATCAGGAGTGAGCCAGAAGACAAAATTCCCTGTCCTCATGCATATTCATTAAAAATGGAAGGTGGCAGACACCAAGCATAAAAAATACATAAATCACACAGTCGGTTAGAATGTGATGAGTGCTACAGAAAGAATTAAGTCGGGTTCAGAAGATGGGAGAATCAGGAAACAATTTTAAAGCGAGTCGTCAGGGCAGGTTTGGGAAGGGGACACGTGAGCATAGACTGGAAGGAGGTAAGAGAGCGAGCCCCGTGGATGTCCAGGGAAGGAGCACATGTAGGTGGTGCAAAGGCCCTGAGGCAGAAGTGTGAGTCGTGGAGGGCACCAGCAGCAGCCACCCCCAGGCTGCCCCTGGTGCCCTCTGCACTGATGCTGGCTCCCTGGGATCCCGAAGAACCCAGGCTTAGGCGCTGGGTTCTGTCTATGTGCTGAGATCATTCTGTACTAGATGTTACTTTTTCCTTTCTCTAAATTTTACTCCTAATGACTTTTTTTACCCCTGCCCCCGCTTTTGGTGGTGCCTGCAGCATGCAGACATTCCCTGGGCCAGGGATCGAATCTGTACCACAGCAGCGACCCAAGCCGCTGCAGTGACAGTGCTGGACCCTTAACCTGCTGCACCACAAGGGAACTCTCGCCTAATGGTTAATTTTGCTCCTTCCAAGATAATTCTGTGGCCTGGAAGTTGATTTAAGGAAAGAAGGGGAGCGGCATCACTGCAATAGAAAAAGCAAAATCGAGACTCGGGGGTCCTCAGGTTCCAAACAGATCCTGCCACATATTTCAAGCCTTTTGGGCACAGGGCTCTACCTCTCTGGTCTTCCGTGTCCTCGTTTAGAAATTGCAAAGGGTGTCCTTTGGTGGCTTTGGGGCTGTTCTCGGACTCTGAAGCCAGTAAGATGGGAAGTGGCGTGGAGTGACGTCTAGTGAGACGGCAGGGGAGGCCCTGGGACTTCTGCCAGCAGAGGACTCTGGGCACATGCTAATATGTGCCGCCGCCGGTTTTCACCCCTAGACTCGAAGAGTTCGGCTTCACCCTTAAAATGGAACATTCCATCCGAGTCCGTCCAGAATCCCCAGTGATAACAGAGGCCACACCGCTGATGGCGTTCGTCTCCTCGGTTCCTCTGCGCCCTCGAGGCGTCAGCTTTCCCCCTGCGCTGCGCTGCGCGGGTCCTTCAGTCTGCAGGGAGCGTGACCCTGGTGGGGTCTGGGGCTCCTCTTTTTTTCTCTTTGGCCCCAGAGAGTCCCTGCCCGTCTCACTGTCATCATCTGGGATGCCTGGCGTCTTTCCTCCGCTCTGGCGACGAGGAGGTGGGGAGGGGACGGAGTGTGTCATGGGCATCCCATTGTCCCATGTGGCGCAAAATCACTATGAATTTCACAATGGGACCGTGTGTGAGAGGCTGTGGGGGCAGAGCTGGAGCCGGCAGCCGTTTCCTTTGGGGGGAAGAAGGTTCAACCCGGATCGAAGCCTTTCCTCTTTCACTTTACGAGGCTGAATCGCCTTTGCCTGTCGTTGCTTTCTTGCTTATGCCTCAGCGCTTCCTCTGTTTGCCTTAAATGACGCATCTTGTTTAGCATCCTTGGCTGCGTTTAGGGCAGCGGGGCAACAGAGGAGTGGCTTCCAAAACTGGGGTTCTCTTCCTTTCCTGGAGCTTTTTATTTTAAGTGGGAGCATGGCGCTCGCTCAGCCTTGGGGAGACATGGACCCACTCACATGCCTTCCATGAACGATGGGGTCTGAGATGTTTGGTTTGTTGAACTTCTGATTTGTCGTCTATTCCCCAGGCCTTTTAAGAGCAGAGACAAAAATCCCCCCCTTACTTCTGACCGTTCCTGTGATGCCCTTTGTCTCCGTCGACTGTTGAGAGAGAAATTTTATTTGGAATATTCATAACAAGTCTATCGCTAATTATCACTTTAACAGTGTGTTATGGAGTGTATCCATGCAGTCATCTGGAAAGGCACATATGCCATGAAATTTGGGATTTGCCGGGTACCGCGTGTGCCCACTCTGAGTGTTTCATCAGATCTTTGCTCCGGGAGGAAGCAGAGGTGCGTCGCAAGGGAGGTTGGAGGATGGACCTGGCCACTAAATGCCTGCACCTCCCTTTCTGTCCTCATAGCAACAATTGCCAGGGTGAGTTGCTTTCTAGTGTATAAGAAAAGCCTCTTAACTTTCTCACACCGAAGCCTCCCTCTGGACAGCGACGCAGATTGGAGCAGAGGCCGCCCGGGTCGACACCCCAAGGGCAGGTCGCAGGCGAAGAGGAGCCTGCGGGCCCCAGTGTCTTCCTCCCACTGTGGCAAGAGGGCGGGGGCTCAGATCTCGTCCCATCCCGTGAGCAGCCCTCGGAAGCAGAGGCAAAGGCGCGTCGCCCCCTCGGGAGAGGTCAAGAGTGCATACGCCGCTTTTTCTCCCTCCTTCTGCTCTCTCTTCTCCCAGGAAGGAGAATGACCTCGTGCTGGGTTCCTTCTTGAGGGTCCTCGGTGGGCCTGAGCCTCGGGAATGGAGGATACAGTATCACCGAGGCACGGGGAGCTCTTTCCACCAAGACCTCCGGATGGAAGTGATGAGTCAAGCCCCAGGGGCTGCCTGCAAATGAGGCCCAGGGTAATGGAGCGTAATGGAGCCAAGCTCCTGGTTGAAGAGTTCAGTCCTGCTGCAGTAATAAATCAAGGAGCCTTTACGGGAGGCCAGTCGTGGGTCAGCGGGGAGCCATCCGCCAAAACCTGGCTTTGTGCGACTCCGGGGAGCTTTGTGGGTCCTGCTTTTAACGTGAGTGGGGGATTCAGGCCCAGTCTTTCCTGGATATCCTTGGAAAGGGCTGAGGGATGTAATTTGGATGGTTGTCGAGGTGAGTCTTACAATGAGCTATTTATAATGAGGTTTTATGGCACTTGGAGCCTGGTGTTGCTAGATGTTACTTCAGAAATAATAACAGTATTATTATTTTTGCTGAGGACTTACTGTATTCCAGGCCCATTATTCATCAAAATCATTAACAAGCAGCATTAATGGAGCGAGCATTTGTGGTAGAGCAAACCCTTAAGCACTTTAGATACTTATACCTTCCTAGACATTCCCAGAAGGAGGTTCCCAGAACTGAGGTTCAGCGCATTAGACCAGCTGTTCCGAGGAAGCTGCATGCAGGAAAACGGCGGTTGAGGCTGAATTTTCACAGCAGTGCCTTTCTCCCCCCCTTTTAAAGCTGCAGGAAAAAGTGCTCTGAGGAACAGCCCCAAGAAAGTGGGGCGAAGGGCAGAAAATAGGCTATTTCCTGGCTCTGTGTGGTCAGAGGGTGATGGCGCCCAGCATTCGGCTCTGGGGGCTTTGCACCTGTCTGCAGTGCGTTGTAAAAACCCTGTGCTGGCTGCTTCCTTGAAGGATGGATTCAATAAACCCTGGATTTCTGGATGTTTGGTTTCTTTGTGTGTGTTTGGGGTCGTGGCGGGATCCTGGAGGAGTGGGTTGGGTGGGATAATTCTGGGTGTGTTGAAAAAGCAAGCCACGGCGAGCAGATGCTGCCGCAGCCCTCATCCACAGGCAGGTGGCCGCAGGCGGGTGGGTGGAGGAGGTGGCAGGGTTCGTAGGTGGAAATGCGGGCCAGCTTTGTTCTGGTCCGGCCTGGGTCCGGCCAGGCCACATCCATTAGCTGTGCCAACACCGTGCTAATAGGTGGGTGATTCATCTCCTTCCTGAGTTTTATTACCGGACAGAGACTCTAACGGCCCTTTGATTTAGCAAGTTAATAAAGTAAGCTATCAGGCTCCACTGTTTGACCGCTGACTGGATCGCCTGGGGCTTGTTGCTTTCTGATATTGTTTTAGTGTTGAAAAGAGAGAAAGCGGGGGATTTGCAGACTCTGCAGGGGTCCCCCAGCTCCTTCCTGGGCAGCCCTGCCAGCTTGCACCCCTTCAGGGCCAGGTGTTCCCACCTGTGCAGGACTGGCAGGCTGGAGTGGCTGAGGATCTAACTGGCTCCGCGGATGTCGTGGCTGGAGGTTAATACCTGAGGATCGGATGGTCTGAGGTGTCTGGGAAAGAGGGAGAGGGTTAGATGAGAACGTGGAGGTCTCTACATAGGGCGCTGTGTTAGTCTCTGGTGGCTGCTGGAACAACTAACTGCAAACTAGGTGGCTCAAAGCACAGAGGTATGCCCTCTCACAGTTCTGGAGGCCAGAAGTCTAAGGTCAAGGTGTCAGCTTCTGGCCTCAGCTCTTCCTGGCTTCTGGTGATGGCTGGCAGCGCTTGGCCTTCCTCGTCTTGGAGATACGTCACTCCAGGTGCTGCCTCTGTCCTTACCTGGCCCTCTCCCTGTGCGGGTCTCTGTGTCTTTTCTTCTTAAGAGGAGTCTTGCTGGATTTGGGACCCGCTCGAAATCCAGGATGACTTCGTCTGAACCGGTTACGTCCGTAAAGGTCTTCTTCCCAAATAAGGTTCTGGTTGGGTTGGATGTGAATTTGAGGGGGACACCATTCAGGGGCTCTTTAGGAACAAGTGACAAAGGTGTAGGGACCGAGGTGAATGGATTCATGGAAGGAGGAGTTTAGAGGGCTGAGCTCAGGTTGCAGCCTCCAGTTGAACTTCTGGGGGTGACGGAAATGTGCCGTAGTTGTGCTGTCCACGTTGGTGGGCACACTTGAAACAGGGCTAGGGAACTGGATTTTAACGTGTATTTCATTTAAATCATTTGAATAGTCACATGACCAGTGGCTACCATATCGGACTTGTGCAGAGTCATTTGCATCCGGGGTGGTTGCCAGGTGTTTACAGTGCTGAGCAAGCCGCCCTGTCGCTCCTTCCCCGCCTGGAAGAGGGTGTCATACAAAGGGCTCTGCTGCAACTGGGTCCCGAAGTAAAGCCACACGGTACTCGGGAGTCTACGTGGGCACCACCCGCGCGGCAGGGAGCAGCTGGGGGTCGCCGTGGTGGAGCTGCAGTAGCTCTGGGTGCAGGGGGCAGTGGACTCCATGGTGAAGAATCTGGAGAGAGAGAACATCCAGAAGAGGCAGGGCTTCATGTTCCGGTGCAGTGCCCACTGTTCTGAGGACAGCCAGGCATCCGTGCAGCAGGTGCGCCAGGGCTTTGAGTGTTGCCCCCCCTCCCCCCGCACCTCTGCCTCAAGCCCAGGCCCTGGTCACCAGCAAGTTGGAGGAGTTCCAGGACTGTCTGCTCTGCGCTGCAGTGACAAAGCCAAAGATTCAACAGATGTGGGGACTAAAGAGCTCCAGGTGAAGCGGCAGGTGGCAAGCGGTGTGACCAAGGGTGTGGACGACCACATGAGCCTCATCCCAGCCACGACCAGGAAGGTGAAGGCGTCCCTCTCGTCCAAGGGGAAGTAGACATCTGCCGTTGGCCACTGGCGCTGAGGGCGGGGGTCTATGTCAAAAGAGGGATGGGGGGAGTTCCCGTCGTGGCGCAGTGATTAATGAGTCCGACTAGGAACCATGAGGTTGCGGGTTCGGTCTCTGCCCTTGCTCAGTGGGTTAACGATCCGGCGTTGCCGTGAGCTGTGGTGTAGGTTGCAGACGCGGCTCGGATCCCGTGTTGCTGTGGCTCTGGCGTAGGCCGGTGGCTACAGCTCCGATTCGACCCCTAGCCTGGGAACCTCCATATGCCTCGGGAGCGGCCCAAGAAATAGCAAAAAGACAAAAAAAAAAAAAGAGGGATGGGGGTTTTGGGTCTTCTAAGCCAAGTTCATGAATGAAGAAATTACAGATGGAAGCAGGTTTAAGGCACCTGTCACTTGCCCCTGGACACTGGTTCCTTCGTGTTTCAGTCCTAGAAAGTGAAATGGGAAAATGGATCTGGGGCTAAAATTTGGGTCAGGGATCGCACGGGAGAGTTTTTGAGCCTCAGTCTCGCGTGGCAAGTGCCTATCCTGGCAGCAGGGACCCGCCCGCATAGCAGAGCCCTCCGGCGTGTCAGAGTCCCTAGTACACAGATACCAACAGGCTGGCAGCTTCCTCTAACCTGCCTGTGACCTAGTGGCGTGTGAGGAGACGTGTTTCTGCTTCTTGCCAGCCAACCTCCTCCTATTTACCAGAAGGATGAACACACACCGAGCCATTGTCCACAAAGTACAATAAAACAAAATCCACAAGGTCACCAATTTAGGAGGGGGCTTCCAGGGTTTTATTTTATACACAAGGATATGAAGTTGGTTTGAGATGTGGCGTTGGGAGCGGTAGTGCGGATGAGCGCTTTGAAAGGGTCCTTGTGAGTACTCGCTTCTGGCCATCGAGATGTGGGTGTGCCTTACTTAAAATGCTCACACGTTGACATCTTTCAGCCTGGAGACCTTGCCGAGATATGAGAGGGGATGTCGGACGGTGTGGGAAGCAGGTCTCCCTTTCACCGGCAGCCACGACGGCCCTGAGGCTGCAGCAGAGGGACGGGGCGGTCTTACGGTGCCACTCACCCTTGGAGGATCTCAATTGCGTTCTGTACTAGGATTCGGGAGTGCACAGTGCAAGAGGAACTGCCGTCTGCTTAGTTCAGAGAGTTGTGAAGGACTGGATTTGGAAAAATCTGGCTTTCATAAAACAGAATGGAACGAAAGCCTAAATCCAGTTTTGCTTATGTTGCCACTTAAAGAGCAGGGCTCAGTTGAGATGACCCCTGGGCAACGTGAAGGTCAAGGGAGAAAAAGTAAGCGACTCGGGGCTGGCTGTGACTCCTTAGAAAAGAGAAACAGGCCTCATGAGCCAATACCGCTTTTGCCAGGGCCTTTGTTCTTACCCCAGTTCTGGCACCTTATGGTCTTTTTACCAGCTTATCGCTTAGAATGATAATATGGCCTGTGTGTTTGCTGTTTTGAGACTGAGATGTATTTTCCTGGTGGTTTGGTTTTAAAAATAAATAGGGTTTAATTGTTTTCACCCCAAAACAAAAAACTAAAACCCCCAAAGTAAGCTATGCCACAGTTGATGCAGGGTCCTCTCACCGCCAGTGGTGCCCATTAGTCAGGGTTGGGTTGGCCCCTCCAGGGTAGTCACACACACAGCATCTCCATCGCCCTGCTGCCAGGGTGCCCATGCTCCACCCGAGATTCTTTAGTTCCGCCCCTGAGAATGCTCCAGTGGGCAGTGTAGGGAGAGATACCATGCATGTGCCCACAGGTGGCCCTGCCTTCATCTTCAGAGCTAGAGAAGGCCTCCTGGAGGACTCGGTGCTGAAGCCGAGACCTATTTCTGCTACCGAAAGCCCTGTGTGCAGCCACAAGCGCAGGGGCTCGGATCACAGACCTTCAGAGCCAGGGAAGCCTCAGCAGTTATCGGGATGTGGTTGCCAATGTTTGTAAACCACCAGAGCTTCTTCAAAGGAAAAGTCTCTTGGGCTCTTTAGATGTAGGAGGCTGCTTTGGGTTGATGGGTGAGGGGAGGAGGAGGCCAGAGACCTTCGTAGGGCACCCCCTTGCCCTCCTCTGTGGATCCTGAACCACAGTGCGAGGAAACCACAGGTTGAACTGCCCCCCCCCCCGGGCTGACCAAGAAGTGGAGGTCCAGAGAGGTAGAGAAACTTAACAAGGGCACACAGCAAGTTGTGTGATGCATGTTGTCGATGGGCAGATTTCTGATCATCCATCCCTGGGCGCCCCAAAACCTTGATACCCTTCTTGAGAGTCGATAATGTAGCCCAATTATCAGCTACTATGAATGAATAAACTGTGGGACTTCTGCTCTAGGACCAGGTGCCTTTCTGACTTTAATCCCGTCAGGAAATATCATTTTGTTTGGTTGCTATTTTTATTTTGCAGACTGGCTGAGGTCTGTAGGCGGTCCTAAGTTATGCATGGTTGCCACTCCCAGCTGCCGTGCATCAAAAGCCCATGACATGCTGGGTACTGGGAAGTCCCCTCCTGTGCCACTGACTCTCCATGGTTCAGGGAGGTTGGTAGATGAGAAAACTGAGGCTGAAAGAAGTGGAGAAAAGATTAAAAGCCCCTGCTCTTTGCAAGAGATATGCCACCTCCCCAGGAAGATGAAGATAAATGTGAAATGCCCTGGATCGAGTAGAAAGAAATTGCTAAAAAAAAAAAAAAATCAGAGTGCCATTTAAGGGTGAAGATTGGACTGTGTGACTCAGGAGGAAAGGGAGGCCAGACCTGAGGCTGACCACAAGCGGATGCAAGGCAGCCAAACATCCAGCAGGGATGGCTTGGGGTCTGAAAGGGTGGTAAGAAAGCAAGGAGTGAAATGGCAAAATTGTAGAAAAGGAGACTAGTTCTCTGGTTGTCAGGGTGGGAGAGGAGGTGTGGCTCTAAAAGGGCAACAGGAAGGATCCTGTGGTATCAGAAATGCTCTGTATCCTCATTGTATTGATGACCGCATCTAGAAGTTATAATGTTGCAGTTTCGCAGGATGTTATCACTGGGGGAAATGGTGACAAGGATATGGGATTTCTCTATGTTATTTCCTAAAGCTCCATGTGAATCTATAACCATCTCAGCAAGTTTAATTAAAAATGTGTAGTTTCCATTGTGGCTCAGCAGGTTAAGTATCCATGAGGATATGGGTTTGACACCTGGCCTCGCTCAGTGGGTTAAGGATCCACTGTTGCTGTGGCTCTGGTGTAGCCAGGATCTGCAGCTCTGATTCTACCCCTAGTCTGGGAACTTCCATATGCCATGGGTACAGCCCCCAAAGGGAAAAAAAATGTGTATGTAAGGGCTCAGAATCAAGATGGCAGAGTGGTAAGATGTGGAACGCACCTCTTTCCACTGTACATCAAGAATACATCCGCACATGGAACCGTTTTCACAGAACACCTACTGAACACTAGTGGAAGACCTCAAACAAGGACAAGAAAGATCCCCATGGGTAGGGAGAAAGGAAAAAAAAAAAAAAGAGGAAGCGGGACGGGGCCCGCCCACCTGGGAGGGAGCTGAAGGAGAGGAGAGTTTCCTGCACCCTGGAAAGCCCCATCATCAGTGGGGAGATCAGCCGAGACAGAAAAGTAGCTTCAGAGGCTCAGAGGAGAGAACAACAACTGGTTTGTGGCAGGCAGGACAGGGAGAGACCTACATAGACATTCCATGCGACCACCTTGCATACTCCAGCCTGAGACTCCTCTCTGCTAGTATGGGTGGGGGTTGGGTGCTGGAACTTGGGTTTTGGTGGACAGGTCCTGGGAAAGAACTGGTGTTGACTGCGTGGTGACAGCCTAGGGACTGGAGCATGGTACAGCTGTAATTGAGAGTGTTCGTGGAAGAAGCCCTGGCCTGCCATAGAAACAGAGCGCCACTGTTAAGTGCCATGCAAAGGGAGGGGTAGTGCCACCATGGCAGCTTTTTTCCCCATGCACTGGCCTCTGCCTCTGCAGGCTCCAGGAGAAGCTCCTGCCTTGGCAGAACATGAATAGCAGAATGAATAATGCAGAAGAACAAATGAGTGATCTGGAAGATAGAATAATGGAAATCACTCAATTAGAACAGCAGACAGAAACCTAAACAAACAAAAAAAATGACATCTATATGAGACCTGTGGGCTAATATAAAGCATGCCAGTCTATGCATAATAGGGATCTCAGGAAAAGAAAAAGAAGAGGGGATTGGAAATCTATGTGAATAAATTATGGCTGAAAACTTCCCAAATCTAAAGAAGGAAATAGATATCTAGATACAGGAAGCACAGAGGGTCCCAAACAATATAAACTCAAACAGACTACACCAATACATATAATAAAAATGGCAAAAGTTAAAGATAAAGAGAGGATTCTAAAGGTGGTAAGGGGAAAGCACAGAGTTAATGACAAGGGCGCCCCCATAAGGCTATCTGCTGATTTTGCTGCAGAAACATTGCAGGCCAGAAGGGAGTGGCAAGATTCAAAGTCCTTTCAGAGAAAACTGCAACCTAGGATACCCAGCAAAATTATCATTTAGAATAGAAGAAGAGACAAAGAATTTTTCAGACAAGGAAAAACTGAAAGAATACAGAAATACCAAACCTTTCCTAAAGGAAACATTGAAAGGGAGTCTCCAAATAGAAAAGAGGAATTTATAGGAAAGCCACAATTAGAAAGGAAATCACTCAAATAAGCCAGTACACAGATTTTTAAAAATTAAAACAGTTCTGTGAAAGTGATGATAACCTCAGTGAACAGCAAAAGGGTGAGCATGAAGACGCAAAAGAGGACATCAAAGTCATAACATGCAGGGGAGGAGAGTACGAAAATGTAGGGTTTTTTCCTAGAATGCGATTGAGCCTACATGACTACCAGTCCAAAGCAAGTAGAAATAGGAAGAATAGCTAATAATATGTAGCATACTTGAAAAACAGGGCAATACAAATCAAAAATATATGCAGTAGTTTCACAAAATCCAAGACAGATAGAACATAAGTGCAATACAAAAGAAAATCATCAAACCATAAAAGGTAAAACATAAAGATAAAGAAAGGGACAAAGAAGAAATATAAAATTAATGGAAAAACAAGGGTTAAGGTGGCAATAAATACATACTTATCAATAATTCCCTTAAATATCAATGGACTAAATACTCCAGTCAAAAGACAGTGACAGTTTGGATAGAAAAAAAATGTGAGATGAGTCTACAATATGCTCTACAAGAGACCTATTTTAGGGCAGAGAACACATGTAGATTGAAAGTGAGGGGACAGAAAAAGAGTTCATGTAAACAGAAATAACAAGAAAGTGAAGTTTGCATACTCAAATCAGACAAAATTGACTTTAAAACAAAGGCTATAAAGAAAGATAAAAAGGATATTATATAATGACAAGAGGCTCAATAGAAAGAATATTACACTCTTCAACGTATGTGCATCCAATATAGGAGCTCCCAAATACATAAAACAAACACTAAGAGATATAAAGGGAGACATTGATAAGAATACAATAATAGTAGGAAGCTTTAACACCCCACTCACATCAATGGGCAAATCTTTTGAGACAGAAAGTCAAAAAGGCAACAGAGATCCTAAGTGATGCAATAGAACAGTTAGACTTAATTGATATCTTCAGGACATTACATCCAAAAAATGCATAATATACATTCTTTTTAAGTGCACATGGAACATTTTCTAGGATTGGCCACATACTGGGGCACAAAATAAGCTTCAACAAATTTAAGAGTGTATAGGAATTATTTCCAACATCTTTTCTGACCACAGTGGCATGAAACTAGAAATCAACCACAGAAAAAGAAATGAGAATAAAAAACAACTACATGGAGATTGAAAAACATGCTACTAAAAATTAGTGGGTCAACAATGAAATCAAAGAGGAAATTGGAAAATACCCTGAGGCAAATTATAATGAAAACACAACCATACAAAATGCGTGGGATGCAGCAAAAGCAGTTCTTAGAGGGACGTTCATAGTGATGTAGGCATTTTTTAAGAAACAGGAAAGTGAGTTCCCATTGTGGCATTGTAGGTTCAGAACCTGACATAGCATCTCTGAAAATAGGAGTTTGATCCCTGGCTTCACTCAGAGGGTTAAAGATCCAGCATTGCTTCAGGCTGTAGTGTAGGTCACAGGTGTCACCATTGTTGTTGTGGCTGTGGTGTAGGCTGGCAGCTGCTGCTCCAATTCAACCCCTATTCTGGGAACTTCCTATGCTGCAAGTGGCACTGTAAAAAGAAAAAAGAAAAATTAACTGGAAAAATCTCAAAGAACCTCACATGCCACCCAAAAGGATTAGAAAAAGAAGAACAAACAAAACCTAAAGTCAGCAGAAGGAAAGAGATAAAGAGCAGAGAAAGAATAAATAAAATAGAGATTAAAAACAATAGAAAGAATCAAGAAAATCAAGAGTTGGTTCTTCGAAAGGGTAAACAAAATTGACAAACTTCTGGCCAGGTGCAACAAGAAGAAACAAGAGAAGACCCAAATAAACAAAGTAAGAAATGAGAGAGGAGAAATCACAAGTGATAATGCAGAAACACAAAAAAAGAATTTTATGAACAATTACATGCCAATAAATTTGACAACCTAAAAAGAAATGCACAACTTTCTAGAAACATACATCCCACCAAACTGAATCAAGAAGAAATAGATAATTTGAACAGACCAATCATTAGAAATGAAATAGGATCTGTAATTTAAAAAACCCCACAAAACTCAAGTTCCCATCATGGTGCAGTGGAAAGGAATCTGACTAGGAACCGTGAGGTTATGGGTTCGATCCCTGGCCTCGCTGTGGTGTAGGTTGCAGATGCAGCTCGGATCTGGCGTTGCTGTGGCTCTTGTGTAGGCCGGCGGCTACAGCTCCAATTAGACCCCTAACCTGGAAACCTCCCTATGCTGCAGATGCAGCCTGATAAAGACAAAAGACAAAAACAAACAAACAAAACAACAACAACAAAACTCTTTACAAACAAAAGTCTAGAACCAGATGGCTTCACCAGGGAGTTCTGCCAAACATACAAAGAGGAACATTAACCAATCCTTCTCAAACTCTTTCAGAAGATGGAAGAGGAAGGAACACCCCTAAAGACATTCCACGAAGCCACCATCACCATGATACCAAAGCCAGACAAAGACACTATTGAAAGAGAAAATTTTAGGCCAATGTCTTTGAATATAGGCACAAAAAATATCAACAAAATATTAGCAAACCAAATCCAACAACACATAAAAAAGATCACACACCATGACCAAGTTGGATTCATCTCAGGGTCACAAGGGTAGTTCAGCATATGCAAATCAATGAATGTGATGTATCACCTCGACAAAAATAAAGACAAAAATTACATGATCATTTCGATAGATGAAGAAAAAGCATTGGATAAAATTCAACAACCATTCATGATAAAAACTTTTACCAAAGTGGGTATAGAGGAAACATCTCAACATAATAAAAGCTATTTATGACAGACCCACAGCCAACTTAATACTCAATGGTGAAAAGCTGAAAGCTTTACCACTAAAATCTGAAACAAGATAAAAATGCCTGTTCTCACCACTTATATTCAACATAGTATTGAAAATCCTAGCCACAGAAATCTGACAAGAAAAAGAAATAAGATGTTTTGAAACTGGTAGGGAAGAGGTAAAATTGTCATTATATACAATGACATGATACTATATAGAGAAAATCCTAAAGACTCCACACAAAAGCTACTCAGACTGGAGTTCCTGTCGTGGCTCAGTGGTTAGCAAATCTGACAGGAACCATGAGGTTGAGGGTTTGATCCCTGGCCTTGCTTAGTGGGTTGAGGATCTGGTGTTGCCATGAGCTGTGGTGTAGATTGCAGATGCGGCTCGGATCCCGTGCTGCTGTGGCTCTGGTGTAGGCCGGCGGCTACAGCTCTGATTCAACCCCTAGCCTGGGAACCTCCATATGCCGTGGGAGTGGCCCAAGAAATGGCAAAAAGACAAAAACAAACAAACAAACAAAAAAAACTATTAGGACTGATAAATTAATTCAGCAAGGTAACAGGATACAAGATTAACATACATAAACTGATTGCATTTCTTTACACTAAGAAAGGGAATGTAAATAAATGGTCCATTTTAAAATCACATCCCCCAAAATACTTAGAAATAAACCTCACTAAAGAGGTGAAAGTCATATGCTGAGAACTACAAAGCATTAATCAAGGAAACTAAAGATAATGCATAGAAATGGAAAGATATCCCATGCTCTTGGATTAGAAGAATTAATATTGTTAAAATGGCCATACTACCCAAACAACGTACATATTTAGATCCCTATTGAGTTACCCATTACATTTTTTACAGAACTAGACCAAATCCTAAAATTTATATGGAAACATAAAATACCCAGAATTGCCAAAGCAATCCTGAGGAAAAAGAACTAAGAAGGAGGCATAACACCCCCAGACTTCAAATAATACCACAAGCCTACAGTAATCAAAACACCATGCTCCTGGCACAAAAACAGACATATGAATCAATGGAACAGAATAGAGAGTCAGTGGAATCAATGGAACACATCTATGGACAATTAATCTTCAATGAAGGAAGAATATACGGGGGAGAAAAAAATAGTCTTTTCAGCAAATGATGGGAAAATTGGACCGCCCAATCAATTTAGAACATACCCTCACACCATACAAAAACAAAAAACAAAAAACTCAAGATGGCTCAAAGATTTAAGTATTAGACAAGATAAGAGAAAAGAACATAGGCAAAACATTCTTTGATATAAATCACACCAGTGTTTTCTTAGGCCAGTCTCCAAGGCAGTAGAAGTAATAGCAAAAATAAACAAGTGGAACCTAATCAAACTTACAAGCTTTTGAACCGCAAAGGAAACCATAAACAAAACAAAGAGACCCTTCGGTCTGGGAGAAAATATTTGCAAATTATGTGACTGACAAGGGCTTAATTTCCAAAATATATAAACAGCTCATATAATTCAATAACAAAGACAACCCAGTTGAAAAATGGGCAGAAACCCTAGACAGACATTTCTCCAAAGAAGACGTACAAATGGCCAATAGCGCGTGGAAAGATGCTCATCACTGATTATTACTGAAATGCAAAGCAGAACTACACTGAGGTTCCACCTCACACTGGTCAGCATGACCATCATTAAAATTCTACCAATAATAAATGCTGGAGAGGGTGTGGAGAAATGGGTGTCTTCTTAAATAGTTGGCGGTAGTATAAATTGCTGCAGCCACTATGGAAGACAGTATGGAGGTTCCTCAATAAACTAAAAGTAGCGTTGCCGTGTGATCCAGAAACCCTATTCCTGGGCCCGTGCCCAGACAAAACCGTAATTTGAAAAGATATGTGCACCTCTATGTTCATAGCAGCACTTCTTACAATAGCCAAGACATGGAAACAACCTACAGGCCCATCAACAGTTGCATGGATTAAGAAGCTGTGGTACATGTACACAATGAAATACTACTCAGCCATAAAAAAGAATGAAATAATGCCATTTGCGGCAACGTGGATGGACCTAGAGGTTATCACACAGAGTAAAATAAGCCCGGCAGAGAAAGCCATACCATGTGAGACCACTTGTATGCGGAATCTAAAATGCAGCACAAATGAACGTACCTGTGAACCAAAAACGGACTAACCAGCATAGAGAACAGACGTGTGGTTTCCAAGGGGGAGAGGGATAGGGCAGGGAAGGACTGGGAGTTTGGGATTAGCAGAGGCAAAAACCAAGGTCCTACCGTATGGCGCAGGGAATGCCATTCAGTACCCTGTGATTAACTCTAATGGAGAAGAACATGAAGAAGACTATGTGTAACACCGAGTAGCTGCTGAATAGCAGAGATGAGCACGTCGTTCTCAATCAACTGCACTTTAAAAAAGAATTGTTTAAGTGTATATAAACCCCGAAAAAGGAAAGCAAGGGGTTCACGGGGTCACCTGCATCACAGGAGCAGAGCTTCTATGATTTGCGTGCCCTGAAAGCGAGCCTGAACGCTGTCTCCTGCAGCGAAAAGGACGTATTCGCGTATCTGCACGAGAGACACTGGGCTTAACGTGGGCCCCGCAGACCGAAGGGCCACCCCTGAGTGGACGCTGCCAGGACAGAAGGCGGCGCTAGAGACAGTGTGATGGAGGCCAATCAGAATCCGCAGAGGTGGTGGGGTGGATGTCTGGTAAACACTGGCCTGTCAGGCGGCCTGCAAACACTCACTGAGACACCATGCCAGGGCTGGGGACTTGGGTAAGGAAAAGCGCATGCCTCTCTGTAATTCTCATGTGGTAGAATGGCAGACAGGCACGAAGCACGGAACAAGTGAGTGAGCAGGGCCTTTCAGATGCTGACCGGTGCTCTGGAGAAGACCGAAGAGCAAAGTGTGACTGAGCCACCGAGGGGCTGCTTTGCTTGGAGTTGGTCAGGGAGGGCTCCTCGGAGGAGGGGGTGTTTGAGGGATACCCTGATGACAAGGAGGAAGCAGTCACCTGGGAAGAACAGGTGGAAAGTCCCTGAGACAGAATAAGCTTGTTGTGTTTGAGGAAAAGGGGCCACTGTGTGAGAGTGTGTGTGTGTGTGTGTGTGTGTGTGTGTGTGTGTGTGTGTGTGTGTGTGTGTGTGTGGTGGGGGGTTGGAGGCGTTGACGCGGAGGGAGATGAGACTGGGGGATTGAAAGGGCCAGATCCTCTAGGTTCTTGTGTTTGCTAAGGAGGTGGCACTGGGAAGCCCCTGGAAGTTTCGAAGTCGGGGAGGGATGTGATGTGCCGTGTCAGGGTGGATTGCAGAGGAGCAGGAGTGAGGAGAAGGGAGAGCACAGCCTGCTGCCCCGATGGTCCAGGCGAGATGGTGGTGTGATGGGCCTTTGGCAGTGGAAAGGGAGAGAGAGGTTGGGTTTGAGGATACTCTGGAAGGAAAGCCATCAGGGATTTCCTGGTAATTGGGTCAGACGGTGTCACTGCTGTGCTCAGAAATCTCCAGCGTCTCCCATGTGCTTCGAGCAAAATCCAGAGACCTCACCGTGACCAGCACGGTCCTGCCTGCTGCTCCAGTCTCACCTCCCAGCCCTTCAGCTTCCATCACTGCTTTCTGGCTCCAAGCACATTCCCACCCCAGGACCTTGGCGCTTGCTTTTCTCTCTGCCTGGAATATCTCCTCTGGCCATCCCATCTCGAATAGCATTCTCTGTAACTCGTTATTCTCTTACTTTCCTGTATTATTTTTTTCAGAGCATTTGTCACTACCTGACACTATAGAGTGTCTGCGTCTCTCTTCCCCTGGAATGTAAGCAGAAAGAAGGGACCCAAGTCTGTTTTGCAGGTTGCCAAGACAAAGGCCCCACATGGTGCCTGGAACATAGTAGGTGCTCTTTAAATACTTACTAAATAGACGAATCAATGCACGTCCCCACTAGGATTCTAGCCTGCCTTTGGGAAGCAGCCCCGGCCTCATTGCCTTATGCTGTGAAGACCTGGGGAGCTGTTTCTTCCTCAGTGTTCAGGCCATTCCCACTGTCACTGTCAGCTGCAGCCAGCATTTCCTGAGCACTCATTGTCGGGGAGTGAATGCACCAGACATTGATGGAAACTGCAAAACTGCAATGTATAGGGCAGAGCCAGCCCGCCAGAGCCCACAGAACAGGGGCTGTGATAGAGCCCCCCGCGGAAGGGCCCAGGGAGCTGTGCACTCAAAGCAGGCGGGGGGGGGGGGGGCTGGCAGTGAAGACGCCGCTGTCTCTGCAGAGACCTGAGCAAAGTGACTTTGGCTCCAGGTAGGACACGGGAGATTCTGATGGTGTCTAAAAAGCTGACAGAGGTCCCCGATGGCTGCTCCCCAGCCCATTATCCGTGGCTTCAGACTTCTCCAACCCGCCGCGAGGGGGTGGAATGGGGGGTGTAATGTGAGGTCCAGCCACGGGCCCAGAGGGGCAGGGTCAGCTGACCTTCCAGCCTCTTGATCTTTCTTCTTCTTTGACCCTGCTGGGGATCTTGCCCACACCTCAGACACACAGGAGAGCAGACCCCGCCCTCTGCCGCCGGGAGCAGGGTCCTTTCTGGGGTCAGAGCACTGCTTCCCTCTCCCGCTGTTGCTTCCCGACCCCGGGCTGGTGGTCCCACTGGTTCACGAGCTGGAGGCTCCCACACCGAGCTCAGAAGCATCTCCTCTTTAGCGGTTTCGTCTGAGGGGTCCTCGGGCCTTGGCCAGCTTGTGCTTAGCCATTGTCCACGCGAGCTGGGTGCCACCAGCAAGAGTCATTCAGGGGGAAGGAAGCACCTTTTCATTGTGGCCTCAGGTGAGGTGCTTGTGTCCACGATGATGCTTGAAGCCCGCGGTGCTCAGGGGAGCCTCTGGAGCCCCACCCAGCCCTGTCCTGGGCTCCAGAGACCTGCTGCTCGTTGGCAGATACGCGAAAGGCCCGGGAAAGGGCACAGGCTTGGATCCAGTCTCATCTCTACCATTCATACCTTTGTGCTTTGGTCTAAACTCCTTAGCTGCTCTGAGCATCAGTTCCCTGCCTCTGAGATAGGGATGCTGTCATCCTCTTACTTTAGTCTCTTCCTTTCTTCTTCCCCGAAGCTGCTGGGCCTCAGGTGTAGCTGGTTCGCGGACCAGAGGCCTCAAAAAGCAGACCTGCCATGAGGCGTTGCATTGTTGGGAAGCTGGACTCAGTGACCTCTAAGTTTGCTGCCTGTGCTGGAGCTGTGTATCAGCGTCCAGGACACATGCTGTGGTCAGCCAGGCCATCTGGAGTCCCTGACGGACCCCACTTTGAGAACACTCTTCTGAGCACTTGCTCCTTTTAACTTTCTAACTTGTTAAATTCACACAGTTTGCATACCAGCTTTTGGGGGCCCTAGTAGCAAAAAGCCCTGGACGTTGTTTCTCATTGCGGAACACGTAGAGGTTCTTTCCCCTGGATTACTGTTCCTGTGCCTTCTCCCACCCCTCAAACGAAGAGCCTCCCCTTGGATTTGTCGGATCTGAATCCAGACCAGGGCCCACAGGTTAGGGTCCTTATTTGTTCTCAGTGCCCAAAGTGACAGGTGCAGAAGCAAAATCTGGGTCCACTGGGACAGCTTAGCCAAGCGCTTCAGCTAGAGGAATACTAGGAATGAAGGGTACAAGCAGCCTTGGTTTGGGAACCAGACAGATCGCAGGGCTTTTTAAATGAATTTTTTATTTTGTATTGGAGTGGAGTTGATTTACAGTGCATTAGTGTCAGGTGTACAGCGAAGTGATTCGGTTACACATGAACATACTGCGTTCCTTTTCAGACTCTTTGCCCATATGGGTTATTCCATGGCATTTAGTAGACTTCTCCTTCTCTAGGGTAGGCCCTAATTGTTTTGTATATGGTGGTGTTTGCATGTTAACCCCTAAGTCATCGTATTTTATCCCTCCCATCCCTCTTTCCCCTTCGGTTATATCACATGATGTTTATTTGTCTTTCTCTGTCTGACTTAGTATGATAATCTTTAAGTCCATCCATGTTGCTGCAAATGGCATTATTTTCTTCTTTTTTATGGGTGAGGAATATTCCATTGTATATATGTACCACATCTTTATCCATTCCTCTGTCCATGGATATTTAGGTTGCTGCCATGTCTTGGCTCTGGTACAGGGTGCTTTGATGAAAATTGAGGTGCATGCGTCCTTTTGAGTTATGGTTTTCCATGGATATGTGCTCGGGAGTGGGATTGCTGGATCATATGGTAGCTCTGTATTTCATTTCTTGGAGGAAACTCCATACTGGTTGTACCAGCTTCTACTCCCACCAACAGTGTCAGAGGGTGCCCTTTTCTCTCCACCCTCTCTAGCATTTATTGCTTGTAGACTTTTTGATGATGGATCCTCACTGGTGTGAGGTGGTACCTCATGGTAGTTTTGATGTGCATTTCTCTAACAATTAGCAATGCTGAGCATCTTTTCATGTGCTTATTGGCCATCTGTATGTCCTCCGGAGAAACGTCTGTTTAGATCTTCCGCCCTTTATTTATTTATTTGAGCTGCATGAGCTGTTTGTGTATTTTGGAGGTTTATCCATCAGACAGATCTCAGTTTGAATCCAGGGCCCCGCACTGACTGGGTGGGTGGCGGGGGCGTGGTATGCAGTGTGGTAGGAAATGAAAATGTGAATCAGAGATCCTGGGAAGATTAAATTCGAAAGGGCTTTTACGTGGTCGGCTCTCTGATGGAACACTAGTAATTGCCTACTGTATGACAGGCGCTGTGCTGGAGGCCTCTCAAGGACCCACATCCCAGAGGGCTCTAGGCCAGTGGGCTGCCCCCCCTGATGCTGATGAGTTTTCTGTTTTAGGATGTGCTTTTTACACACACCCTGTGGTTTGGTCGCCGTGAACACCCCGGGCAGTAAGTGCAAGGGTGGAGTCAGCTCCATGTTGCAGGCGAGGGCGCTGGGTGCTGGGGAGGCGAGAGGCAGCTTGGCCATGGTCCACTCACCAGGCTGTGCCAGGGCCGGGCCAGCAGCTAGTGTGTGACTTCTTGCGGGAGTGCCTTCTTCTGCACCACTGCTCCTCAAAGTCCGATCCGCGGGCCGGCGGCACCAGCAGCACCTGGAAGCAGGGAGGAAGGCCCGTTTCAGGCCCGGCCCAGGATCTTGTGCAGGAGAACCGCATTTTGAGGAGATCGCTCCGCGGGTGTGCGCGCGCGGAAATGTCCGAGGCCCTCGGCTCTAGACCAGACCGCTCGCCTCCAGCTGCGAATCGAGGGCTGATTTGTCCCCAAGCCAGGATTCCCATTGTTAAGCAAGAGAGTAAACCTCCTGTGGGGACAGCACTGCGCGGGGACCCAACGGCAAAGCTCTGGGTGGGGACGGTCCCGACCCAACCCCGGCTCCTCCCCTCGTCGGCTCCAGGATGTGTGCGGGGTCCCTTATGTGATCTCTCCCGGCTTCGGTCTCTGTAACTCCGAGGTGCGTAATCAGAGTCCCCACCTCCAAGTGACTGCTGTTTGCCTTCCGAGAGGGGGCCATTCAGCGCCAGCATGGCCTGAGGGCTTGCTCGGGGCCAGGCGCTGCTCCCAGGGCTTCCCGTGAGCCCAGATTCATGCTGGCACTTGGGCAGGCGCCCCCACCATTTCCTCTTATCATTTCCTCCTAGGGCTTGAGGAAGAGACTTCACGCTTTTCATGGGGTTTTTTGGAAAGAGGAGAATGGTTATTTCAAGGTGTTTAAAGCGTTGATGACCCCTCGGTTAAATATACCCCTAAATGCAGGGTCTCCCGTGACAGTTTTACTAGCATTTATATAATCACGAAATGGGCATCTGAAAGCCCACACTCACTGGAGGTTGCGAAATGCTCTGGGAAGCGCCTTTCCAGCCCAAACAAACATTGTATGATTCCCATGTAGTTTATAGACTGAGTAATTTCTAGCTGCATAATCATGTGAGATTATAATGTACTCGAGCTGTCAGAACCCCCAGTGATGACCGCGTTCAACGACCTCGTTCTGCCGATGAGAAACTCAGACTCAGAGAGGTCAAGGCACCTGCCTGAGGTCACACAGGTGGTTAAATGGCAGAAACAGCTGGAGGTAAGGGCTCCTTATGCTCAGGCGAGTACTTTCCATTATGAATGTAACGGACATCTTCTCATTCATTCCTCCAGCAGGTGTTTCTTAAGGGCTTACATTGTGCTGAGTGATGCTTAAAAGCTGGGCAGGTAGTGGCGAGCGGCCTGGCAAGGTGTCTGTCCTCTGGAGCCTGCATCCTGGTGGGAGAGCAGGGAACGACCATGAACACGTAAGAAAGCAAAGGGCAAGAGCAAGACAATTTCAGATTTTAATGATGGCACAGGCGGTAGAGTGCCCGTAGCATGCTCGCAATGGGTTTGGGCAGGAAAGCATTAGACGGGACCGTGTTTTCTGAGATGGTGCATTTGAGATGATCCGTGAATAAAGTCAGGCAGTGAGTCGTGCCGTAGGGGGGCAAGAAACTTCCAGCAAGAGCCCACCTGCTCCCATCTCCCAGGTCTTAATCCTGGTACCAACTGTCACAGGCCAGGTTTCCCAGGAAACAGATTCAGAGATGAGATCTGTGTGCAGAAGCCTTCCTGGGAAGTGAGGGGAGCAGGCTTGGGCCGGGGGAAAAGTTGGGCTATGACGCAGTTGCAGTAAGGGTCAATTGTGCAGAGTTAATTCCGGAGCTGACATGGGGCTTCAGAGCGGGCGTGCGCGGAGGCCAAGGGGCCAGGCCTTTGTCCCTGTGCAGCTGGATTCAGGCTGCCCTTGGGGAGGATGTGCGGTGCCCTTTGGGGATATGCCTTTTGGGTAATACAGCTCCCTTACCTGAAGGCGGTTTCTGGAAAGGGATTCGGTGGGGAGCTGGCAGCCGGGAGAATGACAGGCAGTGCCACAGCCTGTCACTAGGGCACCAAGATTTATTGCTTGCAGGCCCATCCCACTGGTGGGAATAAGGACACCTTTATCTTGATTTATATTCATATCACAATACTGTGAATGTTTAGTGACTTCCAGCTACTGGGCTGGGTACTGCAGGGGCAGGAAGGAATTAGGCACGTTTCCCATCCTGGAGTTTATAAGCCTTTGCAGGGAGAGAGAAAAGCAGACAGACGGTTAAACACGCACCTCCGTAGAGCTCTTCCAGCCAGAGAATTGGACCAAAATACCTTCTCTGTAATAGACGCTGCCGTCACGTAAGCATTCAAAACCATGAGTTGATACTTAGAAAGAATGTCACAGCTGAATGTGGTCATCTTTATTTCATGGGCTAAGGTCATGGGCACAGGTCATGGGCAGAGGTCACGGGCAGAGGTCATGGGCAGTCCGCGGACCCACTTCATTCGCTTCTTTTGGGCGAAGGAAGAGGAGAAGGGAACGATAAATTGCCTCGGAGCCTGAATACTAACAAAAATCGCAAAGATTGCGTCCTTGGCTCAGTGCCAGTGCCGCATCTGAATGAACCCTTTCAGTTCTCTCAGATTCCTGCACTCCAGGTACTATTGTTATTCCACCCTGCAGATGAGGAAGTTGCGAGTAATTTTTTTGCATCATTTTTTAGAGCACTGGTAACACGAAGGCCCTTTTTTTTTTGAAAGAGGCTAATTAACAAAACGAAAATTACGTGGATCCTTCACCTCCCTTCTGGCCCTCGGTGGATGTGTGTGAACGTATTTCATGGTTTCCACCCGTGTGTGTGTATGCGCTGGGTTGCCTTCTGCCCCTCGATAGTCTTATTCTACGGTGGGATGGCATTTTCCCTTTTAATGCGGCCTCTCCACGGATCATTCTGAAAAGCAGGAGGAACAGTGCTTCCTGTGCTCAGCGGTTTCTGTGTTGCCTGCCTGGTGGCCACCGATCTGGATTTGATATCCAGACTATTTTCGGGACCTGGTCGAGCAACCGGGTTGGGTGGAGACAGAAGGGGAAGGCCCCTGGATGTTTCTGACGCCAGTGGGTTGGGCGTCTGAAAGCAGTTTGAGATGAAGAGACACGGTCCGTGTGGTGCTTCCCTTCTGTCATTATCGTCTGGATTTCCACGATTGTGGCTCCCGTTGCTGTAGATAAAAGCAAAGACTGACTTTTCCAGTAGGGATGAGATAGGTATCTAAGTGGGTGTTCTCCCCCCCTTGCGAAGCTTCCCCTCCATCCATGGGGTAATGCAGGCCTCACAGAAGTGGATGTGACATGGCCAGATAGGTCAAGTCAACAGGCCATGTGGGATGGAGAAGGGGTAGCCCCTAGAGGGCCTGCGGCTCCAAGGAAGGGCACTACCCAGCCAGCGACAAGTAGGCCCTGCCTTGCGGAAGTGTTGCGTGGTGGTGGCCTCAAATCCAGAGATTTGTAAAGTCTTCTGATTGTTAGGAGATTGACCAGGACACAGGTGCTCAGTAAGTATCATTTTTAAAATTCATTGTTTTGGTCTTTTTTAGGGCCGTACCCCCAGCCTATGGAGGTTCCCAGGCTAGGGGTCGGACCGGAGCTGTAGCTGCCGCCCTACGCCACAGCCACAGCAACCCAGGATCCAAGCCTTGTCTGCGATCTGCACCACAGCTCACAGCAATGCCTGATCCTTAACCGACTGAACAAGGTCAGGGATTGAACTTGCACGCTCATGGATACGAGTCTGGTTCGTTAACCACTGCGCCACGACGGGAACTCCATCAACAAGTATTGAAGGAGGCCGAGCTGGTACTTCCAGCTCTGAGATCTTGGGCAAGCCACCCATTCGTGGTCAGCTATGACGAGGAAGGCTGTGCAAATTTCCAAAATTTATAACGTTCAGGCAGGCATCTGACCCCACTGGGGCGGGGAGCGCAGTAGGTATGTTTCTGGTCCCGGCGCTGAGCAGGGGTTCCTGCCCTGGTTATGCATTAGAATCACCTGGGGAGCAAAAGTCTCTCCACCAGCCTGTACCTTAGACTTCCTACACCCGAATTTCTGAGAGTGAGGTTTGGGGTCTGTGTTTTGTTTTCAGTCTTCCTGTTTGGCTCCAGAGGCAGCCAAGGTAGAGAGCCACTGCCTTAAAGTGTCTCCCAGAAATGCCTTCAGAGCCTGTGGTCTGTCCCTAGGATTCCCCAGGGAAAGCCATTCTTCATCCTTCATGGCAAAGTCGCCTTTGAGAAATGGTTGAAAGGCAAAAGTGCGTCGCCTCAAATGAGGGATGTGGCATTTGAATTGGCTCGAGTATGAGCCAGGAGTTCTTCCCAATGAGGAGCGTCAGTCCCTGGTGTGGTGACGAATCGGCTCTGATGAAGGCAGTTCCTCCAGAGACTCTTGTGAGCATCTGCGGGTTGCAGGCGTGATGCGACAGCAGTGAGGGGCCTTGGGGAGTCCCCCAGGGCAGCAGGGGTGCGGCCCATGCCCTCCTCCGCGACCGGGCCTCCCGAGGACTCTGTGAGCCCCGCAGGGCGCCAGCTGCCCTTACCAGAGTCCAGAGCGCACCTGAAGGAAGGAACAGCATTATGCCTTGTGTGCAGGTGGCTGCGAGGTCTGGATGTGGATGGGCTTTGCGACGTGGGAAGAGCTCTGTGAATAGGCGGCGAGATCCCAAGGAGGGCCTCGTGCGGAGAGCTTTGAGCTTTTCGTGATCGTGCACCTGCATTCACCTGCGCCCTTCCCATCCTCTCTCGCTGGCTTTGCAGCCCTGGGCTTCTGTTTCCTCGGGTCTGAGCCGTCCTGCCAGATGGTTGGGAAGGGCCAGGCCCACCTGTTAGTGAGGACTCGCTCTTGACATCCGCTGTCTGGATGGGGCTGCCCGCCTCCCCCTGCACCTCAGTCAGCAGAGCTGCCGGCGTCGTTTCCGAGACACAGAAATTGGCTGAGTGGTGGTGGTTGAAGAAAGTGTGCGTCTGGATTCCCACTGTGGCTCAGCAGGTTAAGAAACCCACTAGTATCCATGAGGACGCGGGTTCGATCCCTGGCCTCACTCAGTGGGTCGAGGTTCAGTTTGCTATGGCCTGAGCAGGTTTTGAGGTTTTGAGACAAGTGATACTTGCCTCTGATTATTAAAGTAGCATATGTTCATTATAATATATTTGAAAAGAGATCCATGTGTATAAAGAAGGGAGAAAGAAAATCTCCCGCTTTCCGACCACCTGGCCACAGCTCCGGTTAATGCTTTGGCGCATTTCCTTCCGCTGTTTTCTGTGTGTATCCACACGTCTGCTTAGAAATGAGTTTTACTAGATACGTAGTTGCCCATTCCTTTATTTTCCTCTTGGCACATCAGGAACATTTTCCCGTGTCACAGGTATTTTGCGCACTTGATTATCAGTGGCTGCCCGTTTTCCTATTTTTGGATCTGTCCGCGTTTACCTCGTTATTTCCCCGGTGGTCACTGAAGATGTTATTTTTTTCCATTCTCAATTATAATTAATAATAATACAGGGGGTTCCCATCGTGGCTCAGTGGGTTAGGATCTGGTGTTGCTGTGAGCTCTGGTGTAGGTCACAGACCCGGCTCGGATCCCGCGTTGCTGTGGCTGCGGTGTAGGCCAGCAGCTACAGCTCCGATTCGACCCCCTAGCCTGGGAACTTCATACGCCACAGGTGCGGCCCTAAAAAAAAGCAGCAGCAGCAGAAGAATGATAATATCAGTGATTAAAGTTGCAGCGAACATCCGTCTGCATGTTCTTTAGGCCAATCTCTGATTCTTTCATTGGAGTCAATTCCGAGGCGTGTCTTCCTGGGTCAGAGGGAAGATAAGGTTTCTGATGTGTGCTGTCAAACAAAAAGACCATCAGTTCTCACCCCTGAGCTGGGTTTGGACTCAGGAGCAATTTCCGAGGATGCATTCCCTCCTCTGTCCAAGGTAGGCAGTAGCGTGAGCCCCGCAGTGTTTTCTTCGGGGCTGGATGGCTTGTGTACGCGGATGGTGGCGTCCCGGCCTCGTGCCTGGGGCCCTTCTCCCTTTATCTTCTCTGATGCTCAGCCTAATTGTTATATGAGATAAACCACATTGTAATTACACGTTCCCTAAAAGCCCAGGGCACCTCACGCCGGTGCACACGTACTGCAAACCCCAAACAAGGGCTACTACCAACCGAAGACCGTGGGTGCTGTGTGGAGCCCACCACGTCCTCAGGCCCCTCCATTCCCCGTCAGCCTCTCCCTGGGCGGCACACCCTCAGCTCTGCGACGACGACGGTGACCCCCAGGGAGGCAACTGCACGGAAGAGAAACGAGCCTTTTACCAAATGTCGATTAATGAATGATAAAACGTGCAGAAGGCCCACAGACTCTGGAAGAGAAAGGGGCAGCCTCATTTGTGAGAGAGAGGGCTTCAAGGAAGTCCTATACAGAGCAGGGGGGTCACAGTGGCCCAGCTCAGCAGGGGGGCCATGTCCCATCGGACAGGTTTTGGATGGCACAACTTGGGGGGCGTCATTCCTACGGCAGCCCGTCCCTTTCTCAAGGCCGCAGGGAGGTGAGCTGCTGTGGGACCAAGGGGTCTCTGGAGGTCGGGTCAAAAGCAGTGAGATTTAAATAAGCTACTACAGGAGAGCGTTTAGAACAGGGCCTCGAATCCACCGATCACCAGCACGTGTTGACTTGGAGTCTCGTCCCTGTGGGTTAAGGTTCCTCAGGGTCGTGGGAAGGACTCGCTCGTCACAAACAACATCGACCAGACGCAGAAGCTCTTTTCTGGTTGCTGAGATGGTAGAAGGCTTTTCACGGGGGCTTGGGGGGTGTTGGGGTTGTGGATTGGCAGGTGGGTTGTGTGCATCACAAAAAAGCAAGGACGAGGGTCTGGGCCCCTCCCTCATCGCATCAGCCACGCGATCCTGTCCTCCACCGAGAAGAGGGCGTGACTTTTCCTACTAGACCAGGTTGTGATCAAGTGACAAAGTCCTATAGGTAACAGTTTCTTTCTTTTTCTTTGTATGGCTGCACCTGCAGCATATGGAAGCTCCTGGGCCGCGGGTCGAATTGGAGCTGCGGCTGTGACCTACGCCACGGCTGCGGCAACATCAGATCCTTAACCCACGGAGCAAGGCCCGGGATCCAACGTGCATCCTTGGAGGCAAGGTCAGGTCCTTAACCTGCTGAGCCGCAGTGGGAACCCCAGGAGACCGTGGGTTTTGATAAAGTGGGAAAGCGATCCGTGAAAAGCACTAGAAGTTTCTGTTAGGAGGCGTTGGGACGCGAGAGAGGATCGTCCTTGGGGTCGCGGAGCCTCTCGAGATGGCGCGAGGGTGTGGCGCTCAGAATAAGGGCCTCTGCGCTGGACTCTTGGCGGTTCGTTGAGCTGGATTCTTACTTCCTGCGGCTCTTCGTTTTCTCGCCTGTGAAATGGGCATCATCGCGCTCAAGTGCTCGCCCTGCTGACGCCTGGCGGGAGGGTCAACCAGACGGGTATAACCGTGCCTGGACCCCCGAAAGGGCCGGCGCAGAGGGGGTTACCAGAGACGACACTGCCACGAGGGCTCGCAAGCCGGCCTCTTTGCTCCTGCTGCCTACTTTGAAATAGCAAGGAGCCAGACTTGTACGTGCCAAGAGAGAAATAAATGGATTTTTAACATACTTGCTTCCAGGGCTTTGGAATCACTGACGGGGTGTGTGTGCTGTGTCCTCTCGGAACGACCAGGACCGAGAAACGAGCTGTGTGTGTACGTACGTCCCCAGAAGCGGAGACAAAAGCCGCTGTCTCGCGCCCACCTACATACGACTCCGTGTAATTGGGCTTCTTTGTTGCCTCCCCAAAGGCTGGGAAGGAATGTGCAGCCCCAGCAGAATTCCTCCCCCCCCCCCCCGCCCCGCCCCGCCCGAGGTCACCGCTCTGGGGTGGCCGGGCCCCAAGGAGAGTGTGGGATGACGTCGAGGGCAGAGCCGGGAGCAGCCAGCCACCGGCGGGAAGAAGTCGAGGACTGCGCCTGCTCTTCCCAACTGCAGGGTATCAAGAGGTGCACAGGAGGCCTTGGGCCGGGAAGGGGGCGCCTGGGCCTTGGGGCCAGCATCCCAGGTGCCGGTCGCACTGGCTGACCTTGGTCAAGTTACTCTAACAAGCCCGGCTTCCCTTTCTTCATTTGGGGGGCTGATACCCGCATCTTCGAGTCCTCGCGAGGAGGCTGAAGTAGCTGATGAGTGTCTCAGTCTGCTCGAGCTGCCCGAACGAAATCCCGCAGACTGGGTGGCTTAAACAACAGACATTTGTTTTCTCACCGTTCTGGAGGCTGCCAGTCCAAGGTCGAGGGGCTGGCAGGGTCACGGCTGGTGACAACTTTCTTCCTGGTTTGCTCGTTTCCCTCTCTTCCTGCCTTGATGATGGAGAGAGAGAGAGAAAGACCTCTCCCTCTCCTGAGAAAGCCACCAGGCTTACTGGACTAGGGCCTCACCCTTCTGGCCTCGCGTAGCCTTAATTACCTCCTAGAGACCCTATCTTGTGATGCAGTCCCGTTGGTGCTTAGGGTTTTAACACAGGAATTTTAGGGGGCGCACGTCAGTCCTTTGTCTCGGGGAGAGTGGAGCTGGACAACACATCCAAAGGAAGTGAAAATGGCAGAGAACATGATATGACTGCTTGAACTGGGCGCGCGTCTCCAGCTGCATCCTACAGACATTAACAGGCATCTTCCAGGCCCCCAGCAAAGTACGGACCAAACGGTGGGAAAATGCTCGGAGTTGCTACCTATCAAGTGAGCTCTGTTTTCCAGATAAAGTTTTGTGTGATTAAAACAAAAGTAAGTGTAGGATATTTTGAGAAACCACACGGCTACCCCCAAATCTGGAGACTCCAGTGGGGTGTAGTTGACCTGGGAAAAAAAAGCAAAGAAGCCTTCTTGGAGCCTCCTTTCAGGTAGATACCAGCATCGTAACACCTAGGCCAGGTGAAGCTCTAGCCGTGCCCCGGTTTTCTTTGTCGCCATTGAAAGGCCAGGCACTGATCGCTAAGGCATTAGCAAGGAGTCTGAGCAGAACAAAGGACAGCAGTAGTTCTAGCTGGCTGTCGGCAGTTCCTCCTGGCCGTCTATGGACCCCCTGCTCCTCCCATCCAGAGGCAGGTCCCATAAGTTCGGGCTGGCCTTGCGACTTGCTTTGCCCAATAGGATGTGGCGCAGGTGCGGCCCGACAGCTTCCACCTTTGTACTGTCAGAATCCACCTGCCAGGTGAGGAAATCCAGGCTCTCTTGCTGGCAGGAGAGGCCCTGGAGGCCAAGAGACCCAGTGGCAAGAGAGAGGCCACACAGAGAACCCAGGGGCCTGCAGTTTGTGGGGAGGGCTCACCAACAGGCAGGGAGAAGCTTAATTCCATTCACTGAGTAGGTATTGAGCCCTGCGTTTGTATCCAGGCGAGACCCTGGGGATACCAAGCAAAACAGTTGGGAGCCAGGGCCTGTCCTTGTGAAGTTCGCAGCTCCTGGGGAAGGCTGATATTAGGCACCAGCGTAACAGCCGCCGAGCGTCCCTGTGGGACCTGGACCGGTGCTTGGGAGCACATTGCGGGGAGGCATTGGGGGCGATGGCCAAGTCTCCGGGTCAGGGGACATTTCCTCCTACCCCGCCCCCTGATCACCCCTCCCTTCTATTTGCAGCTCGTTTTTGCTCCTGTCCCCGCCTCAGGCAACCATAACCGAATTCCTGCATCTGTAAATATGCCTTTTTTGACATTTCATTCAAATGGGCCCAAAACATGTGCTCTCCAGTCCGGCTTCTTTTCCTTAATGCGTTTGGGTCATTTTCATTTTCCTTTTTTTTTTCTTTTAGTGCCGTGCCCATGGCGTGTGGATGAACCCAGGCTGGGGGTGGAATGGGACCTGCAGCCACTGCCTACACCACAGCTCACAGCAACACTGGATCCTTAACCCACTGAACGAGGCCAGGGATGGAGCCCGAATCTTTCTGAATACTAGTTAGGTTCGTCACCGCTGACCCACAGCGGGCACTCCTGGGTCATTTTCATTCTTAAAGGATATTTTCAAGTGGGAGTTTCCGTGGTGGCTCAGTGGAGACAAATCCGACTAGTATCCATGAGGATGCATGTTCCATCCCTGGCCTCGCTCAGTGGGTTAAGGATCCGGCACTGCCATGAGCTGTGGTGTGGGTCGCAGTTGTGGCTCAGATACCATGTGGCTGTGGCGGTGGTGTAGGCTGGCAGCTGCAGCTCTGATTCGACCCCTAGCCTGGGAACCTCCATATGCCGCAGGTGTGGCCCTAAAAAGCAAACTATATATAGCAAAACTGTAAAAGCAAAACTATAAAAGCAAACCAGAGTTCTAGGTTTATTTTTTTTTTTCTTTCAGCATTTTAAGAATGTTGTTCCAATATCCTCTGGCTGCTGTGTGAGATGGGTCGTTTTTCTCTGGCTCCTTTCAAGATTTTCCATTTATGATTTTTCAGCAGTTATTTCATGACATTCATAAAACTAGCATCATTTTCTTCATATTTTACCTACTCGAAGCTCACTGAGATTCCTAAATCTATAATTTATGTCTTTTACAAAATTTGGGTACATTTCAGCCCGTATTTTTTCAAATATTTGTTCTGTCCTTATTTTCTCTCTTCTATTCTTCCTTGACTTCAAATACATTCATATAAACCTTTTCATGTTTTCCTGCGAGCCCCTAGGCTCCGTTCCTTTTTTTGGACATTTATTTAAAATTGTTTTTATTATAAGATTTTCGGCTGAGTATGGGTGGACTTTTTAGCTGGTATAATTGATAAATAACATTACATTGGTTTTAGGTGGACAATATGATTTAGTCAACATATACATTGTGAAATAATTATCACAATAAGTTAACAATTAGTTATGGGTTTTTTCCTTGTGATGAGAACTTTTAAGCTCTACCCTCTCAGCAACTTTCAAATATGCAATACGGTGTCCGTGGCCGTGGTCACCATGCCGTATGTTACCTTCCACGGAGTTTAGTCGTCTTGTAATCGGAAGTTTATACTTTTTGACCACCTTCATTTCACCCACCCCCCCATCCCCCACCTACGGGAACCAATCTGTTCTATTAGTTTGGTTTCGTTTCTTGTTTTTTCACATTTTACGTACATAGGATATCATACCGTATGGGTCTTTCTCCATCTGACTTATTTCACTTAGCATAACGCTCACGTTCCATCCATGTTGTTGTGAGTGGCGGGATTGCCTTCTTTTTCATGACTGAGTAATAGTCCATTGTGTATCTGGACCACATTTTCTTTATCCATTCATTCTTCAGCGAACACGTAGGTTGCTTCCATGTCCTGGCTGTTGTAAAAAATGCTGCAAAGATCCTGGGGTACAGATCTCTTTCTGAGGTATTGATTTCATTTCCTTTGGCTAATACCCAGAAGTGGAACTGCTGGATGATATGGTAGTTCAATGTTAATTTTTTGAGGAACCTCCATACTGGTTTCCATAGTGGTTGCATCCGTTTGCATTCCCACCTTTTCTCAACATCTTTACCCACACTTCTTATTGCTTGTGAGAATAGCCATTCTGATGGGTAGGAGATGGTATCTCACTGGGGTTTGATTTGCATTTCCCTGCTGATTCCCTGTGAAGTTGCATACCTTTTCATGGACCTGTTGGCCAACCGTATGTCTTTTTTATAGGAATGTCTATTCAGATCCTCTACTTATTTTTAAATCAAATTGTTTGTGTTTTTGCTATTGAGGTTATGAGTTCTTTTTATATTTTAGATATTAACCTCTTGTCAGATATATGATTTGCAAATATTTTCTCCCATTCAGGAGGCTGCCTTTTCATTTCGATGATTTTCCTTTGCTTTATGGAAAGCATTTTAGTTTTATGTAGTCCCACTTACTCAGTTTTACTTTTGTTTCCTTTGCTTTTGGGATCAAGTCCAAAAAATCATTTGCCAAATCAGTGAGCTTATCCCTTGTGTTTTCTTGGAATTTTGTGGTTTCAAGTCTTGTGTTCAAGTCTTTAATCCATTTTGACTTGCTTTTCATGTGCAGTGGAAGAGAGTGATCCAGATGCATTCTTTCGCATGTGGCTGCCCAATTCTCCCATCACCGTTTACTAAAGAGACTGTCCCTTCCCCCATTGTGTATTCTGGCTTCTGCGTTGTATATTAATTGACCTCATATAAACAGGTTTATTTCTCGTCTCTCTAGTCTGTTGCGTTGAAATTTGTGTTTGTTTTTATGCCAGTACTATACTTTTTTTGATTATTACAGCTTTGTAATATCATCTGAAGTCAGGGAGTATAACACCCCCAGCTTTGCTGTTGTTTTTTTTCTCAAGATTGCACTGGCTGTTCAGAGTCTTCTGTGATTCCATACAAATATTAGGATTATTTTTTCTACATCTGTAAAAACATGCATAGGAATTTTGATGCAGAATGCGTTGAATCTGAAGATTGCTTTAGGGAACGCGGGTGGTATTAATTGTTCCAGTCCGTAGATGTGACTGTCTTTCCATTTCTTTACATCTTTAGTTTCTTTAGTCAGGATCTCATAGTTTTCAAGATATAGCTCTTTCACCTCCTTGGTCGTGTTGATTCCTAGGTTTTTATTCATTTATATGCAATTGTAAGCGAATTGTTTCCTTATACCGATAGTTTGGTATTAGTGTATAGAGACACGCTGATTTTTGTATACTGACTTTTTTTTGTATACTGATTTTTGTATACTGATTTTTCAGTAAGTTGTATACTGCAACTTTACCGAATTCGTTTAATAGTTCACTCTATTCATTTAAAATTTTTTTTTCTCTGTTTTTGAGACTTCGACAATTTCTGTTGATCGGTCTTAGTTCACTATCTTCTCTAGCATCTCCATTATGCTGTCAAGCTTATGCAATGACTTTTCATTGCGGATACTGTGTTTTATAGTTCTAAAATTTCTGTTTGGCCCTTATTTTATAGTTCTTATTTCTCAGGTGATGTTTCTTATCTTCTTCATTTTGACTGCATTTTCGAATATAGTTAAATAGCTGCTTTATAAATTCTTACCTTCTGATTCCAACACCCGGCTTATTTTGATGTTGGCCTTGGTGATTGCCTTTTCTCTTAAAAATGGGTCATGTTTTCCTATTTTCATATAGCAGGTAATTTTGAACAAGTTTCAAGAATCTTGGACATTGCAAGTATTTTACAGACTTGGCCCTTCTGTAGTCTTCCAGAGAGTGTTGATTTGGTTTGTTGGTTGGTTTTAGCAGGCAATTAGCTTGGTTGAATACAAGCTGAAAATTTAACATCTTGGGTTGCAGTTTAAATATCAGTCTGTTTCTTTTTCCTTGTCAGGGCTTCTTGGAGTCTCATCTGTCCATTCATTGTTCATAGATCCAGAGGTGGGGGTGGAAATTTTATGCAAAATCTGGGGCTACATTTCTGGGTCTCTTTTTTCTGGGATTTCCCCCTTCATTTCCTGTTTTTGCCACTATTGGTGTTTTAGCTATTCCAAGGTAGTACGGCTTGCCCTTAGTTTACAAATTGCAAAAATGGGAAACTCGCTCTATGCAGCTCTGTTTTTTTCCATGTGTCAGTGCCCCTTCAGAACTGCTGACTTTAGGTTTTCATGCTCCAGTACCTTTGAGTCATTGTTTGTTGTTGTCGTTTTGAATATATAATTGTTACCTGAAGGAAGGTCAATCCGATATGAACTTATTCCGCTATATCAGAAGCTCAGTCAGTGCTTCGGCATCTGGGTATAGTTATTGGTTTTAAAAGTCAGTAGATCGGTTAAGCGCTTGGTAGACACAGAAGAAGAAATGTATTAGTAGACGTATGAGTAACCCAGAGGAAGTAACCAAGTTATTAAAAATGTAACACAGAGAGATTAAAGTCCAAAAATATGAAAGGAGAAGGTCCAAAATATGTCAACGACAATTCCAGAAGGTAATACTTGAGAGAGTGGGGGAGAGCAGCAAATGAATAAGTAATGGTGGAGAACTTTCAGTTGTTGAAGGCATCAGTCTGTAGAGAGAGGAGTTGCAACGATCCCATTTAGGATAAATGCACCTCAGACCGTCCTATGCATATTGCGGTGAAAATGCAGAATACCAAAGACGAAGAGAGACCTCAGAAGAACTGGAGAGGAACAAGTCATTTATGGATAAAAACTGATTGTGGCAAATGAAAAATTGATTCGACTTACAGATAGCCTAGCAACAGTGGAAGCCCCACCCCAACACTCCCACGAAATTATGCATCAATTACTGAGAGAAAATAACTCATGTAGAATATTATTCCTTGCTAACCTACTAAAGAATAAAGATAAAACAGGACAGTCATAGTACAGAATAAACTTCAGGAAAAAAGGAAGCTGAACTCAGAAGCAAGGAAGAGGTTATAACATTGGGAAAAGAAACTGGTAAACACGTGAATAAGTATAAATCACCATTCCCTTTTTAAAACAATGATAATCACAAATTTGAGAGCATGAAGGCCAGGTAGAACTAAAATATCAAACAATGATAATTTTCAGGTAAAAAGGTTTTTTTTTGACATTTAAGCACTGTGAAGCTCTATAATACTTGGCAGAAGAATAGAGCTAACTTACATCTGTGTGCATTTAAAATGTTTAAGTTTAAACAATGAAGAGAGGCGTTAGGAAATACAGCTCAAGCAAGATGTTAAATGGAAGTTTTGATAGAGGCACCAAGGTGTAATTACGTGCTGCTTTTCAAAACGAGGCGCTAGATTAAGATGCAGAATTTCCTTTTATTTATTTATTTTTTTTACGGCCACACCTGTGCCATATAGAAGTTCCTGGGCTAGGGGTCGAATTGGAGTTGCAGCTGCAGGCCTATACCATAGGAGTCAGAGCAACGTCAGATCCCGGGCACATCTGCGACCTGTGCTGCAGCTTGCGGCAATGCCAGATCCATAACCCACTGAGTGAAGCCAGGGATCGAACCTGCATCCTCGTGGACACTCTGTCAGGTTCTTAACCTGCGGAGCCTCAGTGGGAACTCCAAGACGCAGATTTTCCCATGGAAATCTTGCTCCCCAGTCCCACGACTCTAAGACCCATCAGCAAGATCCAGCGTGAGGGGTCTGGGTGAGGATTTTGAAGAGGATGTCTTGTGAGGAAGAGTTCTGGAAAGCCGCTGAAGTCCGGTCCCCTAAGGATAAAGAGGTGAGGGAGCCTGACCTTTCAGCGCAGCCTGAGTATCTTTGGTGCTGGGGCAGGGTGGGGGGAGACTCTTCAACTAGACAACTCAGCCAGCCTGAATGTGTCTCCTGCAGTTGGAAGACATCTGCTCTGATATTTGACATGGGACTGAGCTGCTAAGATGGCCTCTGGCAGGGAGGAGAGAGGAGGGGATGGCATGTGGCAAGTACCTACCTTCCCACGACAGCAGGGCAAAGGATGGTTTCCGTGGATGCAATGCCGCTCACGCAGAGGGAGTCAGACGGGAGCCTTGATAGTCAGGACCTGCCCGAGAGGACGGAATGAGGTCCTGTGATGTGGGCCTCCGGGGACTGGGGGCAGAGGGGTGGGAGAGTCAGAGGGATGGGATGCAGCCTCCGTGGTAGGGGACCTGCAGCCAGAGGAGCTCAGCTGCAAGTTCTGCTGGGCCCAGAGAGCGCAATGTCTGTGGGACTAGGTGGTAGCCAAGCAAGACCTTGTCCGCCCCTCCCCCTTTCTGTATCCCCACCCCCCAGAAGCCCGAAGCCCTGCCACATAGGCTGGGGGCAAAGGGCGAGAGGGAAAATAAGCTCGCCATCCCTCCCTTCCCTTCCCTGACCCCAAGTTGCCACCTGTCACAGGCTCCATTTAGGGCGGGGAGAAACCACCTGTCATCAGCCTTTTGGGGACAGCGGATGTCTGACTTTGACGTGACATTTCACGAATTTGGTCTTGTGCTAAGTACGTACTGAGTCGCTCTTCTATGCCAGGCATTGCTCAACGCCAGGGATTTCTCAGTCAACGAGGTACATAAAAACATCTTCCTTCATGGAGCTAACATTTTAATGCATTAATATCTAGGACAGTCATTTTAAACGCGACATTTTATGTCATGACTTAAAGTGATCACAAAATTGTCTGTTATCCAAAAGAGAGTAGAAATTTGAGGGGATATGTAAATATAACATAAATACTTAAAATATTTGATGTTTAATGGTTGGCTATTTCCCATGCAAATGCGACCAAAAGAAAGCTGATGTAAGTATAATATCGTCAGAGAACAGTCTGTTAACAAAGCCGTTTGTTAAGGATTTTAAAGAGAATTTATGAAGCTGTAACAATCCCTAACGTGTTTGTGTCCAATAACGTAACTTCAACATACAAAATGCAAAAATTGGCAAAATGACAAGGAGAAATGGATCGATCCTTTATGATAAAGAGAGATTTAAATGTAGGTCTTATAACCCTGCAACTGATAGAGTAAACAGACAAAAGATGATTAGGAATATAGGCCATTTTAACACACAACTGACGGGATTGATCTAAGGTAGAGATTGCCAAATCATGGCCTGTGGGCCAATTTCAGCCTACAGCTTGTTTCTACAAATAAAGTTTTATTGGAACACAGCCTTGCTCATCTATTTCGTATTAACCACGGCTGCTTTGGTGCTACAACGGCAGCGCTGACTAGCGGTGACAGACAGTATTCATAAAGCTGAATGTATTTCCTCTCTGGCCCTTTAGAGAACATTTGTGGATTAAGCATTTCTACAAACCCGTGCCTCCAACAGTGAAGAATACATGTTCTTTCCAAGTGCATATGAGTATTTGCAAAGACGACGTTGCAAACATTGACTAATTAAAACTCACATCACGTGTGTCTCTAACCACAGGTGGAAAAACAGTATCATATCTATCTCTGATCACAAAGTAGCTAAATTGGAAATTGATAATGAAAAGATAACCCATCCTCCCATAAGTCAGATATTTAAAATTTTGTTTCTAAATATTTCATGAATCAGAAGAAATCATAATAGAAATTGGTTATTTGAATTGTATGATAATGCAAATGCTACATTTTAAACATGAGGGAGACGTGGCTAAAACAATTCTGAGAGGAAAATGGAGAGCTGTGGTCAGTTATGTTTATAAAGAAGAGTCCAAGTCCAAAAGTTAGTAACAGAACAAAAAAGCAAACTCAAAGAGGTAGACGAACGGAGATGTTAAAAGACCAAATTAAGAACGTAGAAAATAAAGAATCAACAGAAGAGCTCCAGCAAATCAGAAAACAAAAGATAAAGAATCCTTCTGCAAGACACACCAAGAAAAAAAGTCTGGAGGAACAAATAAACACTATTGAGAATGAAAGTGCTTTGTGGTCAGAAGCCTCGAGACTGGATGGAGCCTGGAGATGGGTACAATGTGCTCTTTTATGAGTCTCTGTACAGCTCTGGACCATTGAAAGATTTCCTCACACATGTGCAGGTGTACATAAAATAAAACGTGCAAACAAACAAACACACCCGAGTGTGGGCTCTGGGTTCAAACTGCCCGAGCTTTAAGCCCAGCGCTGCAATTTGTTGGCGAGTGCCTCGGGCTTCAGTTACTGGGTCCTCTCGTGCTTCTGTCCCCTGTCCCTACAATGGAGATAATAACAGCCTCTGGCCCATCAGCTGACACGCCCTCCTTCACCAGATGCTGGGGTTTCAAGCCAAGGTTTCATTTGTCCTGCTTATCACCATGTACACACACACACACACACACACATATATATTATACATTCTTTTTTATATTCCTTTCCATTATGGTTTATCCCAGGAGATTGGTTATAATCCCCTGTGCTCTGCTTGTCCATCCTAAGTGTGACAGTCTGCATCTACTAACCCCAAACTCCCAGTCCACCCCTCTCCCTCCTCCACCCTTGGCGACTGCAAGTCTGTTCTCTATGGCTGTGAGTCTGTTTCTGTTTTGCAAATAGGCTTGTCTGTGCCATATTTCGGGTTCCACATGTCAGTGATATCATGTGTCTATTTCTGACTTATTCGTTTAGTGTGATAATCTCTAGTTGCATCCGTTTTGTTGCAAATGGCATTATTTCATTTTTTATGGGTGAGTAATATTCCTCTGTGTGTGTGTGTCTGTGTGTGTGTGTGTGTGTGTGTACACACCAAAACGTCTTTATCCATTTGTCTGCTGATGGACATTTAGGTTTTTTATGGTTGCCTTTCTCTAGTCTTAAGCTTGCCCCAGAATCACGGAACACATCTCTCTCACCTCTCACCTTTAGGTAGGAATGTTTAGACTACCCCGGAGAGCTTGGGGAGTTCTTCTGGGGTTCTAGACCCACCCAGGAGGAAGGGGAAACGTTGTCAAGGGAGACTTTGGAAGGAGAAGCAGAGCTGGGAAGACACAAGGTGAATAACCGGTTTCCCTAACCTCTGCTCAGCGCATCCGCTAGCGTGCTAGATGGGACACCTGCTTCCTCCTATGCAAGAGGCTCCCCACGTTGTCCGTCCCTGGCTCTCTTTGCTTCATTGGGCATGTTGCATGCCAGGATGTCTCCATGCTGTGGTGTAGCTGGTTCGTGGCTTCTAAGGACTTCGTGGTATACGAGGGGGAGTCACATCTGGCCATAACCTCTCCTTCCCCTTTCCCCTAATCTCAGGAATTTAGATTAGATTGTCGCCTTCAATTCCAGGCCACGAGAAACAATACCTAGGAACTTCTTCTAGATCCCGTACAGAACGTTTCTCCGGGATTTAAAGCTGCGGGTAAATGCTCTGGGTCACAAGGAAGATAGACACGTATTTAAACCAAGAACTGCCAGGTGGCTGTGAACGGGGCATGAAAATATGTTTCCCTCCGTGCTCACCAACACCAACACGGGTTTATTGATTGATTTATTGATTTATTTAAATCTTTTTTTTTGGTCTTTTTTTTTTAGGGCTGCACCCGTGGCCTATGGAGATCCCCAGGCTAGGGGTCGAATCAGAGCTGTAGCTCCCGGCCTGCACCACAGCCACAGCCACAGCAACACGGGATCTGAGCCACATCTGCGACCTACACCACAGCTCACGGCAACGCCGGATCCTTAACCCACTGAGCGAGGCTGGGGATCGAACCTGCAACCTCATGGTTCCTAGTCGGATTCATTTCTGCTGTGCCACGACGGGAACTCCCTACATGGGTATTTTTAATGTGTACAGCATGGGAGTTTCATAGTATCCCATTGCGTTTATTTTGGCATTTCTCTAATGACCAGCAAATTCGTAGATCTCTCAATCCTTTTGGGTTTTCTCTCCTGTGAATTTCCCCTCTGGTCTCACATGCTTTGCCATTGTTCTTTCATATTTTCTCTCCTTTTCTGATTGGTCCTTCAGAAATCCTTGTATATTCCAGAAGCTGACATCACAGATGTCTTCTTCCAGTCTTCTCATGTCTGTCACTTACTGTGGTGTCACTCCTTGGACAGTCGAACGGGCCAATAGTCACTCAGCTCAGTACTCAGGGTTGGAGCCCAGATCAGGCCCCCTTCAAATTCCATGCTCTTTCCAGAGTCCCTTCCTCCTTCACTTTCTCCCAAGAGAACCATTCCCCACTCGGTCAAGGCAGCATTTGGATATTTGGAAAGGGAGGTAGCCGTGCGGTCCCAGAAATTACAGGAAGAAGAATCCCACTAATGCTGCAGAAGCCATGTTCGTGCCTAAAAGATGAAGGGTCATGATTTTTAAAAGGCTTTTTCTGGAGCAGCTGACAGCCCTCGTTTCCCCTTGCCTGTCCTCACATCAGGTTCCGTCGCCTTCCTGGTTGTAATGATCAGGCACTCACATAGGTCTGAATGGAGCATCAGACCCCTGGTCCTCTTGGTGAACTGGGGTCCCACCAGTTAGCCAAGCTGAGTTGGCAAAGCTGCCCCCGTCTTCCCATAGCCCCTGCTCAGACTTGGCGTTCAACTAGGCGGTGTCCTCACTGCCCCAGCCTCCCCCATAAGGAACCTCTGGCGACTCACCTGACACTTCTGCCCTGTTTTCTGCCAAATCCTGCCTGTCCCTGCCCCCTCCATTTGCCCTGCTGTGTTGAGCTTCTTTACAGCTCCCCTGGTCCAGACTTCTCTCTGCAGCATCTTTCCCTGCATTTTCCTTCTCATGCCTCTGTTGCCTTTTGCCCTGACCTGGCTGGTATTACATGGCTTTTCCTTGTGGCTGAAAAATCCAGTTGGAGGTGTGCACATGGGGCCCCCGCTTTGGCACTCATCAGCACTGGCAAGAAAACCTTTCCCGGCCAGCAGCGGATTGGTCTGTAAGCATTCAGCCCGTGTCTGCTCTGCACTGCGTGCTGTGATGGGCAGCGGCGGTTTGGCAGGGAACGACATCCCTGACCTCGCTTTGCTCACAGTTTCGTGGGGGAGCCGAGTCGGGTGTTCATGGTGAGCGTGGTAAGTGAGATGTGCTGAGAGGAAGTGGGTAACGTGGCCTACAAAGGGATGGAGGGGAGACTTCTTAGCGGGGCTGATGTGTGATCCAGATGCGAAAGATAGGGATGAATTTCCAGGTGGGCAGTGGTAGTAGAGGTGAAAGGCATGGTCAGGTGAAGCAAAGGTGGCAGCAGCAGCAACGCAGGCTTCTGCCCCACCTTTCTCATGGGGCTGTGAGAACACATGCCATCAGCCTCCTTATCCCCATTTCTGCATCCGAAGTTGGTTGAACCTGCAGCTGCGGCAGCTGTGGTTGTGGATGGCCAGCTATGAGGGGCTTGGGCATCTGCAGATTTTGATGTCCTTCGGGGGCCCTGGAACCGATGCCCTGCAGATACTGGGGATGGTGCTGCATTCCCAAGAGCTGCAGAGGTGGGTGCTGTTAGTTGTTATTTGACTAAAGACCTGCTTTGGGCCTTCATCGGAAAGAAGAGAAAGAGAAAGGCTGGGCTTCTGTCTCAGCAGGTTTGGGCGTCTACCCCTGGGCCGCCTTCCGCATGTCCCCACCTCAATTACGCACAAGGAAAGTGCTGCGTAAGAGCACGCTTTCTGTTAACCGTTGCCATGGATTCACCTTTTGCTTCCTCTTATCTTTATGTGTGCTCTCTGTCGAAACTTTGCACCCGAGCCTAGAGTGGAGAAAGACTCAAGGCTGTGGAGTCGGGCCAACTTGGGTTCAAATGCTAGGTCTGCCACTTCCTGCTTACTAGTTCTGGCTCTGCCTCCAAAGCCACCTCGATTCGTTTTGGGGTGCTCCACAGTTCTTTGGGTGCTCGCCGCAGGTACCAGCAGGTGGCTTGTTAGATCCACGGTGTGTAGGTTTTAGCGGTTTAATTCTGAAAGTGATTTTATCCTAAATTCTGGGGGCCCGTTCTGTGTGTAACTAGAGTCAAATCCGAGCCTCTTCTCTTGGCCCAAGGGCGTGTGTGAATTGGCTTTTGCTTCATCTTCCACTGCTTTCTCTGAGCTCTCTGAGCTCTCTAAACCCTGTTGACACTGGCCAAGGTCACGGCTGCCGTAGGGACTTTGCACTTGGTCTTTCTTCTGCCTGGAACGTTCTTCCACTTGGCTTTTATGGGGCTGGCTTCTTCTCAGCTATCAGGTCAAACATCACCTTCTGCTGCCCTCTAGTTGCCTCTTCTGTTTTCTTCGTAGCAATTATTACCTGAAGTTATCTTATTTACTTATTTTCTTGCTTACTCTGTCCGCTCTGCTGGAATATAAGTTCTGTCTTGGCGGAGACTTGCTCTGTCCTGATCACTGTTGTATCCCCAGAACCTAGGACAGTATTATGTACCCACTAGACTCTCAGTAAATGTATTTGAATGAACAGGCAATTGAATAAATGGGTTTATTGAAAGAAGAAGCAACCCTCCGTTTAAATGTATGGCCACTAAACTTCTTTGGTGCCTATAAATACCTGTGGAATTGAAACATACATATTCGTGGCACTGAAGCATATTAATGCATAATAAAACTTTTGGTTGAGAGCGCTGTGGAGAGTGAGCATAAATGAGTAATAATTACAAGATTAGCAAAGCTGTGGGAGGCGCTGGGGATTGAGCCTGGCGTATTTTAGGCCAGATCTTGATTCTGAAATAGAGTTTGAGAAGGTGTGTCACCCCGGTTATGTAAGCTCCACGGCTATGACATGGTGGGAGGGAGGCGCTGACCTTGGAGAAGCAAGGCTGGAGTTCACGTGTCAGTTCTGTATCTTCTCGGCTGTATGGCTTTGGGCATTTCCCTTCAGCTTTGGGGCCTCTATTTTCTCGTCTGTGAAATGGGAGCATTCTAACCGCCGTGGTGGTTCTGAGGACTGACCGCGGTGATGGATCGCGTGCCTGTGAAGCGAACAATAAGCCAGGTGCAGGATGGGGAAGGAGCAGGTGTGGCCGTTGGGGGACCCTGCTCTGGGCAGCTCCCTCCCAAGTCATGCCAGGCAGGTGTCTGCTGCGTCTGGCTGAGGAACGCTCTTCTCCGATCTCTGTGGTCAGAATCCAGCTTTCCACAGCCCCACCGATAGGACGCGTTAGGGCTTGAATATCATCCCTGGCCCCCCAAAACCGTCCTTGTCCAGAAGGTGCTCCCCATTCAGCATCTTCTGGGAGTTTTCCTCCGCAGAGCTCCCAGTGCCTAAGGTCCAGGCAAGGGGTGTCAAGAAACAAAGCCCCTGCCATTGGAGGATGGGCTGGGTGGGGGTGAGAGAGGCTGCTGGGGGTCCCCGCAGGAAGGCACTGGAGCCCCAGACACCCCTTAAGTGGGAGGCCCCCCAGGTCACCATCTGAACGGTTGGGAAGGAACCCGTTGCCTCTGCTGTGAAGTGTTGCACTGGATCTGTGAGGCGGGTCCTGCCACGGTACTTTCTGTTTGTGCTTCTTTTGGGGAACGAAGAGGGGGGCTGGCAAGGAAAGACCCAGTGTTGAGGGCTGCAGCTCAGCTTTCCTATTTTAATAGTCTCTCGTGTTAGAATGACTCGCTGGGCATCGTACACGGGGGCAGAAGGCACTTGCTGGCTTCTGACAGCCCTGCCTGGCTGATGGCTCCGTGGCTGTAAGCCTTCTTCTTTTGGCCGAGAAGATGTATTCCCGATGGCCAATGGCAAAGATGGGATTTCCAGAGCAATTTCCATGGTCGTAGAGAGAGAAACGGCCCTTCTGTTCACGGCTAGAGAGAAACAGCTGGAAGAGAGCACGCAGGCTCGCAGCCTCTGAAGCTCCTCCGGGTCTCGCCCAGCGTGTATGGGAGGAGGACCAGCTGGTGACGACCGCCTGGCAGGTGTGCGAGTCACTGTTTGGGGGTCGCCGGGCCAGGCTGCTGCCGGGTCGCCAGCAAGACAAGATGTGTCTGACAGAGTGGCTCTTCCTGCTGGAGGGGCTGCAGGCCAGATGTTCAGAGTGCTGGAAGGGGAACTGGGTGACTGGGTTTGGGGCCCACTTCTGTTTCTTCCTGGCTGTGGGATCTGGGACCTCAGAGCCCTCATCGCTCAGGCGAAGGCTTTGGACCAGGACCTGGGGACAGTGGAGGCTCTGTGCTTCCTCTGAGGGGCTCTGAGGCCCCCACAGAGCACAGGCTCCCGGGCCTGGCAGGGTTGACCCTGGCCCAGAAAACTGCTGTGGCTCCACCTGTAGAGCAGAGAGCCTTCCCTGCTCTGCCTCATCTGTCTTGGGCGGCAGGGGCGGGGAAGGATGCTTCTCATTTTACAGATGGAGCAACCACTTGAGCGGGGGGGTTCTCAGCCTAGTGATTCGCCTTCTCTGGGCTGAGGAACCACAGGTCTTCTCAGCAGTGTGGGTTTTTGCTAATTTCCCTTCCCTGGGACACTTGTCACTATCACCCCTAAAATGAGGTGTCCAGATGGGAACACAATACAGATGTGACCCAGCTATTACAGAGGGGATGCTCAAAAGCTGCTGAGCAGTATCTGGAATCGAGACATTTCCCCAGCTGGCCTTATCCTCTGTTTGTGCCAAATCCATGGCATCCTGTTAGACAGCTGTCCGTTTCAGCCCAGACAGTGCTACATTTGTGTTTCTTGTGTTTCTAAGTGTGTGTGAAGAAGGCTGTGTTTAGAGACAAGGACTGACTCTGGCGCCCCCTGGAGGACGGCTGTCTGTGGTTAGGTTTAGGCAGCCTCGCCTACCCCCCGGCCCTGCGCTTCTGGCCTGTCCTGAGGCAGTCGATAGTTTAATGACCTGGCTTGTTTTGTTTAGTAAAATATTGTCTTGGGGGTTCTTTATACCATTGTAAGAAAGGTCTGGCTGAGGACCTATCGGTCTTAAGCAGGTGCCTTTGGGCGCTTTTCTTTGTAACGGGGGCACATAGGCATTTCTCTGGCTTCTGCTTGCCCATCGTTTAAAATAAGGCAGTTTTTCCAGTTCTAAATTATATGGCACTGGGAGTTAGATAGGGCCCTGTGTTTTTGTATTATCTCTCTTGCTGGAATTTGTTGTGAGCCCAAGATAAAGAACCTGTCGTTTCCCTAACTTACCTCCTTATTTCTCCCCTTCTGGTGTTTTGCTGCTCCCCACCACCCCCAACCTGAGTTCATCAGGAAGCAACATAGCACAGTGGTTAAAGGCCGTGTCTCTGGGGCGGCGGGGGTGGGGGGGGCAGCCTAGATATGTGGTCTGGGTCCATCATTGACCAGCTGGGTGACCTTGAGTGTATCATGTAGCCTCTCTGTGCCTGCTCCATTATCTGTAAAAAAAAAAAAAAAATTGGATAATAATGCCAACACCTGCCTTATAGACAAATGCGTGTTAAGTACTTAGCAAAGTGCAAACTCATATTCAAAAGATACACTTGTTGTTATTTTGTTATCACTGTGTTCTTACGGGGCGAGGTGGCAAGGGTAACCCAGAGTCGCCACCAGACTCTTTTCCTCAGAGAAATACAACAAACAAGGAAGCAAATAAGCAGAAGACATAGAGGTTTCCAGGGATGTCTCTTCCGAGTGGAAGTCAGCCCAGGCTGCTGACCCCACCATCAGAAGCAGAGCCCCCCTAGCAGAATGGGTCATAGAGAGCAGGTCAAGCCAGGGGTTTAAGAGATGGGGTCATAGCCAGGAGGTTACTCATTTTCTGTTTACAAAGCAATGAAACACTAATTGAGGAGCCTGAGGGCCACACCCTACGGTAGGTACGGAATAGGATCTGGTCTTTGGAAGACTCCCCGAACCAGTGCGAGAGATAAACGGGTCAACAAACCATCTCAGTGCCCTACAAGGACTGAGGAGAAGCATCCTAGGAGCCTGGAGTTGCCAGGGAGAGGTTGGGAAGTAGCCAAGGCCAAGATTTAGAAGAGGCGCCATCCAAGAGCGTGAGAACCTGGTGAATCAGAGGTTCAGGGCCATCGTAGGCAAACCCATGGCCTGCTTGCCACATAGGTCTCCCGGCTTCTCCAAGAGACCCACCGTGTAAATGAGGGGTAAAAAGTTAGAAAGTTGCCTCTCAACGTGATGAGAATAGATCGTTTTCCCCCTGTGGGATACAAATAATACAACAAGGAAGCTAAATGTATTTTGAATTGATTCCTCTTTAAACAATGTGATCATATACAAGTATATCTTGTTGTTTGCTTTTTTTTTTTTTGGTCATTTTTTTAGGGCTGCTCCCAGGGCACATGGAAGTCCCCAGGCTAGGGGGTCCAATCGGAGCTACACCGGCCGGCCTACACCACAGCCACAGCAACATAGGATCTAAGCCATGTCTACGACCTACACCACAGCTCATGGCCATGCTGGATCCTTAACCCTCTGAGCGAGGCCAGGGGTCGAACCTGTGTCCTCATGGATACTAGCACAGTTCATTACCCCTGAGCTGCAACGATGGGAACGTTGCAAATGTATCTGGTTTTATTGTGCTTTTGCCTTCTTGCACTTAGCAGATATCATGTCTTTTTACACATTGAAAGTTTGTGACAAGCCTGTGTTGTCAGGTGATAGCTAGCGTATTTTAGAAGCAAAGTAATTTTTAATTAGGGTACGTACATACATTGGCTTTTTTAGACGTAATGCTACTGCACACTTAATAGACTATAGTATAAACATAACTTTTGTGTGTAGTGGGAAACCAAAAAAATTGTGTGACTCACGTTACTTTATTGCAGTGGTCTAGAACCAAACCCGCAGTAGCTCCCAAGTATGCCTGTATATTATATAAACTCTGATAGCTGCTGTTCTCCGCGACTCTGTTTTAGGGGCCCAGACAGGAATGAGGGTCAGTACCTTGGAGAGCTCCAAGGGGTTTCCAGAGAGCCGAGGCAGGCAGCGGGTTCAGCACGAGGCAGAAGACCGCTGTTGGACGTGCTAGGCGCCAGCTCCTGTCTGCTGTGGGTGCCAATTGTGAAGCCTGCTGCCTCCTTTTAAGGTGGAGACCCCAGAGCCAAGGTGGTGGCCGGTGGGGGGCAAGGGCTCAGGGTGGAGATTGGGCATCTGCCCTCTCCCTGGATGCAGTCTTTTCCAGGAGACACCATTGCCCTGAGGAGTCAGTATTGGTCCTGTCACTAGGGTGTTTGTGGTGTTTTCTGTCTTAAAGGCAGCTGGTAGCATTTCTCCGCTAGCAGAGGTGGCTTAGTCATTTGAGATAAGAAGTTGAAAGGGTTGATGCTGCCTGAAGGCAGAACCAAAGAACTGGGACAAACTCAGCGGCAGTTCTGCTATTTTAGCCTCATGGATGTGCAGGTTTCTGCAGCTACTCTCTCCATCCAGGTCTGTGGGTGGCAGGGACTGCCTGCGATGCAGGGTGAGGCCAGGCTCTCCCATGGCTGCGATGGGCTTTTGGCGCTGCACAGTGGAGCCTGGCTAAGTTTGGTATAAAACCTGACGGACTGCAGTTTGGGGAGAGGTGCCCCCACGCGTCTGGTGTGTGCATGTACGGATGGGCGAGGGGTTGGGATCTTCCTCTTCTGGAACCAGGGATTAAAAAAATCATGTGTCAGTTCAGTCCCCAGCCAGGCGTGGACCCTAGTGAGGTGGTGATGCCAACCGGTTCTTACCCTCACGGCTCCTCCACTTCTGCTTTCTCTCCCGTCTCAGTTTGCCTCCCATTCGCGGTTCCCTGGATGTTGATGGTCTGTCCTGTGTGAGCCGGAGGTGGGCAGGGCCCCGTGGTCACCCTGTGCCCGAGAGTCTCAGGGACAGCTCTGACCATGGGTGCTCTCATTCTCTGCATCGAAAGTGATTTGTTAGATATATGACTGGATGTGTTTATTGGATGCGTTTCGGAAGCAAATGCACACACATCGGGAAGATAATCTTCAGCCAAACCACGTCTGGATTTTGCATGTAGGAAGTATGGTCGCTGTGGGTCCAAGACAGAGGCAGAAACTCTCTTTCATCTTCTGGGCCGGTTCAGTCCAGGGGACGAAGTGTCGAGGAGGAGCCTGAGACGGGCCAGGGGGGTCACGGCTGATGAGCGAGTGACATCTGCCGCAGGCACCACGTGTCCATTGGTGGTGTCTGTGACACCCGCCATTTCTGTTGCACGTTTCTGTTGTGCTTGAGTTGTGCTATGGCAGGTCTCTCCTGTCCATAGAAAAAGCTGCCTCCGTTGTCAGTGGTGAGAGATCACCCCAGAGGCTGGAAGAGACCCATGTCTCAACTGCGCCTTCTGAGACGTCCAGAGGTAGGCCAGGAGAAAGGGATATTTAGGGGCGTCTCAGGACTCCTTGCAAAGCACAGAACCAGCCTTGTCCTGAATCCAAACTAGGTTTGTTACCTTGAGACCACCTCGTTTAATGGAAAGAACCTGCTATTCGGAGGCACACAGACTTGGCTGTAAATCCTGAATGTTCCACGTGCACTGTGTCACGCTAAGAAGACGACTGAACGTCCCTGGAGCTCAGTTTATTCTTCTATAAAAGGGGTAAAAGCATCATGTCATCGTCGTCTCATTCGTATATGTGTTAACTCGTGTAACGCAGTTTAAGAGCCTGGGTCGGTGCCTGGCCTGGAGCAGGAGCTCCACACACAGCAGCCCCTCTGACAACAGCTCACAAGCCTGGAGGACCACGTCATTTGCTGGGGACTGGCTGTTTGGATGCACCTGTTTTAAATAAGGGTGTCGCTTGTACTTTGGGCACTAATTTCATCCCACCCTCCTCCCGCCCGAAAAAGAAGGAAGAAGGTGACCTTTACTGAGTGATTTCGGGATTTCAGCCGAAGGGTCTGTCATCGCTTCTTAACCGGCCCGGAAAACCGGCTCTCGTGCCGTCATTGGAGGTGTGCAGGTTGGGACATTTAATTGCGGCCTGACCTGATGGAATAGAAACCTTGCCACCAGGACAACCCCGTTCTGCATCTGCCTGATTAAGTCAACAAACTGTTGGTTCCCAGCCGGAAGTGGACAGCGACCAGGGCTGTCTCCTGCTGGAATCTTCAGCTCTTGACGTGCCGCTCAAGCTCCTTTACAAAGGCCCCGTGTGGCGGGAGCCGGTAGCGGGGGCGGGTGGAGGGACCCCCGGGAGGAGAATGAGACACAGCACCTGCTCCAGAGGTGCCTGCGCTCTGGCGGGTGAAAGCAGCAGAGATGGAGCCATCAGGGGAGGGAAGGCGGCGTACGGCCTGGAGAGGCAGTGCCGCTCAGTGGTCAGCCCGCAGAGCTGCCTGCTGGGGCTGGGCAGCTGATTCGGATCCAGACCCACCACGCACAGAGGTGCGTGCCCTGGCCGTGTTACGTAGCCTCTTTGGGCCCAGTTTCTGCCTTTAGAGAAGGGGGATGACCCACACACTTGCCTCCAGGCTTGCCCCGCAGGTGAACCTGGGTGGTGTTTAGAAGGTGCTGAGGTGGAAGTCTAGCGTGTGCTGCAAGTGCTTGACGTGATTACTGGGGCTGCGACTCTGGTTATCTGGAAACGGCTTCGCTTCTGGGCTCCGTGGTCAGGGAAGACGGCAGGGAGCGCCGAGGGTCTCCTCCACAGTCGTGCCCTCGGCTGCAGCCCCCACTCCCGGATGCCTCCGGGCCTTTGCCTCTGCTCTCGGACCCATTCCCACGCACGCACCATTCAAGACCCCGGCTGAGCATCCTTTTGGTCCCCGGGCTCCCCTCACAGGACCCGTCCGCCGGGCTCTCGAGCTCCCCAAGCACCGTTCACCTGCGGCCTGAGCCCTTCCCCCCCCCCCGACACCCCCGAGATTCGGCCTCTCCAGTGTCTCCGTCCTCCGCCAGTCTCAGAGGCAGCGGACCTGGACGTGCGTTATGGCTCCCAACTTGTTGGACGTGAGACCTTGAGACCCTGGAGACCCCCCCCCCCACACCTGCCGCTCCATCTTTGCAAAGGGACAGGGCCACCCAGTTGGGTGGAGAGAGACTGCACGTCTGGCCCATCACCGAGTGCCTTCCCCCATCCCCACCCTGCCTCGGTCTCCCTGCCCTGGCGGGAAGTCTGGCGCCCAGAGAGACCAAACCTGCCGTTTCTGAGCGCCCTTCCCCTCCCCCTGGGCTCAGTGACCAGGCGACCTGGAGACGATTCATCCTGTCTTCCTTGGGGGTGGGGGAGGGGGCCGGGGGTGGTGAGCACGTCACCGTCTGGGTCCTGTCGGGCCGACTCTTCTTGGGAAAGCGGGGAAAGCGTTGAGCTGGGAACCCCCTCCCCTACCGAAATGCCCTGGAGCCCCTTCCCCAGAGACCGCGTCAGGCCTGAGAGACCCTGCTGGCTCCGCCTCTGTGCCTTCCCCGGGCCTGTCCCTGCCCACTCCGTGTTTCCTCATCACGACACTGTGACAGAAGCCACCTCTCACTGGCCCCTGGCATTTCACATTCTCGCCCCAACCGTCCCCGTCTGACATGTGAGGAAACAGAGGCTCCCGGAGCTGACGGTCTCTGCCCGAGGCCCGAAAGGGTCTTGGCGTCGCGGGGACTCACGCCTGGGCCTGTGGGCCCCCAGCGTGGTCAGTCACCAGGACGCCCCCAGGGAGTGACGGGGGTGAGGGGAGCAGAGCAAAGGACCCTCCAAGGAGAGCTTTGGGTCATCGGTCAGATGACCCAAACCTGGCTGGATTTCCCGTGGTGACAGCTCCCAGGGCTGTGTCCACAAGAACGGGGACATCTGTCGACAGAACATCGTAAATCAGCTGTAATAAAAAATTTAAAAAATAACTGGGGAGACCCGAGGGGGCGCTCTGGGGGGCGGCCGCTGGTCCAGGCCGAGAGAAGGGTCGGTGGTGCAGGGGTAGAGTTGGCCCAGGGAACAGCAGTCTGAGGCCCGGAAACCTTCAGGAGTGGAAGCAGAGGGTAGGCCCCAGGGCCTTACCTGGCAGGGAGGACAGAGAGCTGCTGTGTGCCAGGCTCTGTGCCAGGAGCTGGGGGACCCGGATCACAGGAGGGCTGGGTTTCCACCCAAGGGAGCTCGGTGGAGGGGGAGGCAGGTGAGTGGGTCCGTATCAGCGGCGTCATGAGAGATGTGCTACTGAGACAAACGCGTGTAAGATGCTCTGGCGGAGCAGAGGAGGGAGTGGGCGCGGGCTCCGGAGGACGTGGGGCGGCTGGAGGAGGATGCCCATCGGAGCGGAATCTTGGACGGCGGGCAGTTGTTCACCAGGCAGCCCGAGGGAAGCAGCGTGGAGAAGCCTCTAGGAGCAGGGTCAGCACTATGGCAAAGGCAGGGAGGTGGGAAACCGATGGGCTGGGCCCGTGGAGGGAGCCGAGTCCAGGGGGACGTGCCAGGGTCTTCATCCCGTGGCTCCTGGACCCCTGGAGGGTGAAGCCAAGGAGTGACTTGGAGAAACACTTAGATGGGTACCAGAGACATGGACGATGGAAACGTGGCGGGGGGAGGGCCCGCCGGGGAGGCTGGGAGGTCCTGTTATGAGGAGGAGACATGGAGAATCCTGCGAGCAGTTATTGCCTCCTTGAATCTGGGCATCTAGAATGGGGCGGGTAGCCCCAGCCACCCCTGGCTCCCCACCCTGGGTGCTGACCGAGGAAAAAGTGAGGCAGCGGGGTGTAGGATCCTGCAGAGGGAGGCGGGAGGACGCAGACCCGACGGAACTTGTTGAGGGCCTGCTCTGTGACAGACACTAGGCTGGTGCTTTGCCTGCCAGGAAGATGTCTTGTGCTTAAGATGGGGAAGAAAAAAAAAAAAAAAAAAAAGGAGGGTCAGAAACAATGATTAAGCTACCCCAGGTCACATGGCTGACCTCAAAGCCTTTGGACTTGTGGTTTTCACCGGCTCTGAGATAGCCGCTGCCCTCACTTATTCACTCAACAAATACTGGTCTCAACGACACGCCAGATGCTGAGAGAGCACTGGGGTGACATAATCACAGCAACTGGTGGCACAGAGCTCACGGCTCTGCCCGGGAGAGAGGAACACGCACAACATGGGGTGGGAAGTGGCCCAGGGGGAAAATGAACCACATCCTCCAAAGAGACGGTCCCCGATAGGACCAGGGAAGCTCTCACAGAAGAGGGGGCTCGAAACCCTTTTCCTATCCATCTACTCGCGTCTCGTGCCCTCATCCCTTTTCTCTCCAATGTTGCTTTCATTTTTCAACTTTTCAAATTTATTTTTTAAAGGGTGCCCTGCCAATTTCTGCCATACAGCAAGGGACCCAGTCCTACAGATGTAATATACATCCATCCTTTTTCTCATACGATCTTCCATCGTGTTCTGTCGCAAGGGATTAGCGGTAGTTCCCTGTGTTGCGCGGCAGGACCGCGCTGCTTGTCCTCTATTCGAACTGGAGTGGCTTGCATCTGCTGGCCCCAAACAGGGTCCAGAAAGAGGGTCCCCGTTCTCGCTTACGTATCCTTCTGCCTGGAGTGGAGGGACCCCGGACATGCCCGCCCGTGCCAGCCCATCCTCACCCGAGCCCCGAGAGGTGGTACTGTCCTCAGTCCTTACACCAGCGACAGCTCATGCTCAGAGGGGAGGGTCCTGGACTTGCCAAGGTCATTTGGACCCAAATCCAGATGGCCCTCTGCCACCCTGCCTCCCACGTTGGATGGCAGTGCGCTGGTCTCTACCCAGTGGGCATTTTAATTTAAAGGCGTCAGACCCATTAGGTTCCCAATGGGAACATGAAGCATTAAACATCCTTTCAGATAGTTTCGTTATCGTCTGGACGCTATAGGGCTGGGGCGTGAATGGCCTCACGGTTCACAGGCGCTTGCTCGTCAAGTTGGCCTCACTTTCTTCTGGAGGCTTCTCGCGGTGTTAGCTCTGGCTTCTGGCTGCATTTGATTCTGTAACCACTTCCCAGAATTTGAAAGTGTGTGTGTGTGTGTGTGTGTGTGTGTGTGTGTGTGTGTGTGTGTGTGTGTGTTTGAGGGGGAGATGAGGATGCGGCTGGGCTAAAACCGTCAGGCGTGTGATGAAATTCACTAACCTGTGTGTTCTCACCAGCCTTGGGAGGGTAAGCAGGCAGAAACCACAATTAAATGTGTGTAAAATTTTCTGGGAAGTTCTAGAGAATGGATTTTTATAATCCAAGCCATATTTTAAATGCTTCAAGTGGTGGGGATGTGTTCGATGTCCAAGTAAATTATTTAATAACCTAAAAAGGAAATCTAATTTCCTGCCCTCCCTCTTTCTCCTTTTCTCTCTCTGTCTAGTTTGTTTGTTTTTCATAGGGCAAAGCTATTTACATGCTTTGTAGAATTACTTCTGTAAAGAAAAGCTTCTTGTGTCTAGCAAGCAAAACCGGAAATAAAATGAAGGCCCCATAGATCATGGGTGTATTAAGACTTTACACGTTCGGTTTAGGTTTTTGGCACTTGGTTTGTTTTACAAAGTTTACAAAGTGTGTTTGTAAATCTAGTCCGCATGTATAACGGACCGAAAAACGCCAATAGAAGGATAGATCTTAGAACCGCTTGAAAGCCGTCATCTCTAGGAAGTGGTTTTCCAGGCTCTCACACCCGATGACACTGTTTTAACCGGCAGAGACTCCACAAGCTGAGGCTGCGTGTCCCTTCCCCAGGGGGTGGGGTGAATGGCAACCCAGAAAGGCGCACACGGGGACAGTGGGACCCCCCAGGAGGGAGAAATCAGAGGTAGGGACATTGGGCGGGGGGGGTACAGAGTAAGCAGGAGCTGTTGACTTAATCATTTGTGTATTCCCGACCTGACTCCACATAAAGCTTTAAAATGATTGACAGACATTCTACATGAAGGTAAAATAAAGTCAGGGAGAAAATAAGGTACAAGGAAAAGCAGGAGAAGAAACTAAAACAAAGCCATGGGCAGGTTCGGGCCTAAAGCTGCTGCAGGTGAGTAACACGTTTGGCGCCAAACTCCTTGGCCCCAAGAACAGAACGGGGACACGATCAGGTTGGCAGCTCTTAATCATCATGTCCACGGAATGAAAGCACATCAGATGCCCAGGAGACACGCCGCGTTCCTGGGGCCGAGGGCTGAGACGCATTTCCCCACGACCCCTCCGCGAGGGCCTCTGAGTGGGCAGTGACGTGCCGTTCCAATGCGGATGCTTCTGAGGGGAGCGCGCCGGGCAGGGAACCGCGTTCTTGGCAGAGGGACCAGCGTGAGCCCAGCTCCGTGTCTTCATCGGGGTTCTTGGCAGGGAAGGGGTCTGCAGGCCCGTTCCCATCCTGGTTCTTGGAGGGGGTGACCCAGTATGGCATCCGGGTACCTGTGGATGCAGTCTGAGGGTGAATGGCATTGACGGGGGGACACAGGCAGGCAATGCTGCGGTGCAGAGACCTGCTTAGAGGTGGGACGAGGCCCGGGTCGGGGCTTCTCTGGCCCTGAAGTCAGAGGGTGGGAGACTCAGGAGGTGGAGCCTCAGTGGTGCAGGAAGCCCGATTGGCTGGGCCGCCTCCGGGCCTTGGCCCCCAGAGGCTGGCTGTCTTTATAAAGACATTGCAAGACTTTTTCTCGTATGAAATTTAAAAAAAATAGCACATACGCTGCAGGCTGTCAGGAAGCAATGTGAGAAACCTGAGCTGCCCCACTGACAGAGCCTCATAGTTTGGGGTTTTTGTCTGTTCTATTTTTGAGGCTGGCAAACCGGTTTCCTGTTTGTTGCAAAATGGGTGGTTGTCGCTGTCTGTGCCTGGCCTGGAGGGAGGCGACTCCGCCAGCAGAGGCCCGTTTTCTCCCTTGAGTCAGTTCCCTTCTGTGCAGGGGCCAAAGAGGAACCCAGGATGGCCAGGGCAAGGAGCAGGGGCACCCTGCCAGCCGCTTCCCGGGGGTGCCCGGGGCGGGGGGGGTCGAAGTCACCACCCTCGGTGGGGCAGTGCCCCTCTCTGGGAAGACGAGCTCCATGTCACAAAGAGGGGACGTTTCTTACCCAAAGGTCAAATTAGAGGCTCAGTAAGACCCGAGAGCGGGCCTTAGAGGAAAGAGCCGTCTGTGGAGGGGCGGGCGGGGAAGACGAGCGAAAGCCCAGCATTAATTAGTCACTCGTACTCGGAGGCTCATCCTTTTCACAGCCTTCACACCTGCCTTCCTCTTCTCTCTCTGAGTTGTTACCGAGGATTCCCATTCCACAGACGAGGAGCCCGAGACTCAGAATCATGCAGTGGCCTAGGGCTACTCTCTGCACAAGCGACACCTGCCTTACTCCTGCATTTGCTCCCCAGGGCTGGCCTCTCAGGAGCCGGGGGTCTGACATGCCGTGAATGCAAGTTCGGCGTCCCCCCCACCCCCCACCGCCGCCCCCTCTTCTTATGGAAGCTCCGAGAGGCAGAAAACCTTGTAGAAACTCCCAGAGCGAGTTCGTAGCCGAATCAGAAAGTGAGTTTGTGGTGTCTGGTTTACTGGTTTCCCCAACTGTCTTAGATGCTTTCTAGCCTGGCAGAGAAATCAGGCCAGTCTGGCCTGGCGCAGAGTGGGAACACCTAGCCGGGCAACCCGGGCAAGCCGGCTGCGGGGCTTACGTTGGGGAACGTCGCCTCTGTCTCAGCGTGGCTGGGCGGTGACGGGGCTCGGGGTCCCAGGGTTCTGTTTTTCCCCGTCCCCGTGCTCTCCGTCCTCCACATGCCAGAGCCTGTGACTCCTCACTGCCTCTTGGGGTAAAGCAAGGACGGCCCTTCTCAAAGTACCGGTCGGCGTTACTAGCTGGTCGTTGCCTCTTGCTGGTGCTTTCGCAATCTCCCCCTGCACCCCTGGGGGCAGTACTGTAAGGAGAAGTGGAATCTATTTTCGCATGTGTGTTTTCTCAAGCAACACATGCTAAAACAGCAGCACCAGTTCTCGCAGGGGTCCTTACATGCCCAAGGCCGGAATCAGTACCGAGGGACGGTGTCAGGTCTTAGTAGATGTTCTCAGATGCTTCGTTTTCCAGATGAACCCAACCCAGAGCGAGACGCAGGGTAGGACAGAAGCGCAGGAAAACCCATCCGCCTAGATGGCATCACCTCGAGGAGCCTTGAGAGGGAGGAATAGAGACCGGCCTCGGGGGGGAGAATCACCTGCTGTGTGTGTTGCGGGGGGGCTGGGCTCTCTGACAGGGTCCCCTCCTTTGCGGCCCCTTCCCACTTCCTCCACCCTGGATAACGTCCTCTCTTCCTTCCAGGCTTAGAACCAAGGGGAGGAGGTGCGCGCCTCCCCCATGTCCTGACACGGGCTTTGGTTGCCCTGCTTCTCCCCTGACCTGCCTTTATCGCACCTGCTTTTAAGTTCTTTGTGACTTTCTTTAACTCCGCTTGGTAATTGTGGCTCCTTGAGGGTGAAGATGCGCTGACGGCAGTTTGTTCCCCTGCTGCCATGGCTCAGGGGCTGATAATCTGGAAGATGGGGAGGCAGGGTGGTTCGGCTGGTAGGTCATTAATTCCTTCCTTGGTCTCGGGCTGGCACGTTACCGCAGGGGTGAGGAAGGCGCGTCCCAGCTCAGGTCCATCCTCCATCTGTGGACCCATCATCTCTCTGTATAGGAAGCAGTCTTGTCACTCGGGTTCCTGACACCTCACTGCTTTGCAGAGTTCGCGAAAGGGGCACCTGCCTTGCTTGTGCATCTTCTCCCCCACGACCAGGCATGTCTGCGTTCCCTCCTTCATGCGGAGACTTCCTGCTGTTTTTGCATCTATGGCTGCCTAACAAACTCCCCTGAAACTCAGTAGCTCAGGACAGTAACTTATTATTTCTCACGGTTCTGGCCGGGCAGTGCTCTGCTGGGCTTGGCGGGGTTCGCTCCTGGAGCTGCATTCAGCTCATGGCAGGGCTGGGCTGGGAGCTCCAGGGAGCCTCCTCACTCCCACGCCTAGAGTCTCAGGGCAGGCGGTGCTCCTCCGTGTGGCTCTCGTCTTCCAGGAGGCCAGACCTGGCTTCTTCCCAGAGGGATGGTCTCAGGCTTCCCAGGGTGTGAAGCCCAAGCTGCTGGGCTTCCCAAGGCCTAGGCCAGAACTGACGCAGCACCACGTCCGCCACGGTCTTTGAGTTAAAGCAAAATTCGAGGCCATCCGGATTGGAGGGGAGGGGAAATGGACCCACCCCGTGTTGAAAGGAGGGGGGAAGTCCCGTTGCAAAGGTTCCGGGCCTGTTTAGCACTCCCTCCTGCTTCATGTGCTTCGAAAGATAAATTCCTTCTCTTGGAAACCTTTGTGAAATGACTTCTCAGGCGGCATTCTGAACACGGCCTGGACAAGTTCAGGAGTTGATGCTCTGGCCCCACCTGCCCCCGAAGCTCTAGAGGAGGCTGCTTGCGGAGTGGAGCTGGGGCTGCTGCTTCTGAGGGACGTGGGCACCTACCCTCTTGACTGACATGAGCAGCATCTCAGGGCACGTGGCTCCTGCGCTGCAGGAAGGACTTCCTCAGGGTCTGAGTCACCGTGGCCGGTAGCTCCTCAGGCATCACTCACATCACGCTGAATTTTCCCTGGAGTCCCATGAGTGTTAATCCCCGATGAAAATATAACAGGTTTTTTTGTTTTTTTTTTGCCATTTTCAGCATGTGTCGCTTTGACTAAAGATGTTTTAAAATTCTTCCACCTGGGTGTGGAGAGGTTAAGATTTGGGGGGGGGGGTTGCCTTTTTTCTTTTTTTATGGCCACATCTATGGCATATGGAAGTTCCTGGGCTAGGAATTGCATCAGAGCTGCAGCTGCTGGCTCTTCCCATGCCATAACCATAGCAACACGGGATCCAAGCCGCATCTGCCACCTGTGCCACAGTGTAGAGAAATGCAGGATCCTTCACCTGCTGACCAAGCCCGGGGATCAAACCTGCGTCCTCATGGATACTAATTGGGTTCTTAATGCACCAAGCCACAAGGGGAACTCCCGATTGTAAGCAACAGAACCTAATTCTCACTACCTTTTTTAAAAAGAAGAAAAGTATTAAAGGGGAATGGGTGTCTCATAGAACTGGTGGGAGGCTGAGGAGTTGGGTCCGAAGAGAGCAAGAAGCAAAACAAAGGATCGGCAGGTTGTAAACACATTTATAGTCGAGGGTGGCGGGTTGCTAACAGGGCGCGGGCCGAGAGAGCTGCGGGAGCATCAAAGCCAGTATGTCTGTGTTTAGCCTGGGGGAGCTGGGGACATTTCACAGAATTGGCAGGGTCAACCTCAGAGGATGGGTAGGGAAAAGCATTTCAGGCTGGTGGAAGAGCAAATGCAAAGGCACTGAAACTTGAAATGAGATGATCTTGTTTAGGGACTCACAGGTAGTTCAAATGTGACAGGCAGGAAAAGTATAAGAGGGAGGCAGAGAACGAGCCTGGAATGGGAGGTGTACCCCCAGACGATGGAAGGCCTTGAGTGACTGTTGAGGAGTTGGCATTGAAACCTATAGGCTGAACTGGGTTTCTGGAACTGTAGTGGCCAGAGAGATGCTAGTAGATGCCCCTCGAATAAAGGATTCCTCCAGCATAAGTTTGGGATGTGTCTATTATTATGTATTTCTCTCTTGGATGATCATCAAGATACTAAAGGCTCTGAGAAGTCCTGCAGTAAAGAAAACACGGGAGGAGACCAGCTGGAAGGTGGAAGTGCTGCCTCAGGTGAGAGAGATGCCGGGTGCGCTCCGTCCTTGAGCTAGAAAGGAGGACGTCCGCCCTCCCTCCCTCCCTCAGCCCTACAGGATATTGCACAAGCAAAGCACGGTAACTCTCTAGAAAGTGGTGTGGACAGAAGAGGGGGCTTGGGTGTAAACCCACTAGGAAGGGATATAACTCATGTGGAAAGTGAGCTCTCTGACAAATGCTATTTGTTTGCTTTGGATAAGCTCAGTATTTTGAGGTTTGTTTCTCTGACACACCCTCAGTTCCCTTTGGCTTTTGCTGAAAATGATACATTTTCCAGACTTGTGACTTTGGCTGCCATGGTCGACCATCTCTGCATGCTTGGTTCTAGAAGTGCAAAATATTTCCTCTCCTTCTGAGTGGTTCTCTTTAATTGCATTCTTTTTTCTGTGTGTCTTCTTAGGGCCGCGCCTGTGGCAAATGGAGGCTCCTAGGCTAGGGGGTCGAACTGGAGCTGCAGCCACCGGCCGACATCACAGCCACAGCAATGGCAGACCCGAGCCGTGTCTGTGACCTACACCACTGCTCCCGGCAATGCCGAATCCCTAACCCACTGAGCGAGGCCAGGGATGGAACCTGTGACCTCATAGATGCTAATCACATTCATTTCCTCTGAGCCACGATGGGAACGCCTCTTTAATTTTATTTTAAATGGAAAGAGATATGGAAGTAAAAAGTCCTCTTTCTTCCTGCTCCTTGGAAGAAGGGAAGGGAAAAGTTCCCCAGAGGAATGAGTCTTGGGTAGAAAGACAGAACTGAAGCCAGAGCCACTGAGATGGTCACAGGGAGCTGGGCGCTTAGCTTTGCTTACTGTGAGGACCAAACCCTGTCACCTGTGGGCTTCCAGTGCAGATCGTGACATTGCAGGAGAGGGACAGTGCAAATGAGCAGAGGAGCTGGAGCTGAACGAGGACCTTGTGCCGGGCTGGGCGACACTCGCCCAGTCCTGGGCTTTGGTTGTGCGTCCTCCGTGTGTACTCAGGAGTATTCTCGCGAGAGACCTCCGCCGCAGGAGGACATGGGTAGGAGGACTCCAGGTGACAAAGAAAGGGGCTCGTTTGATGATGACTGTCTTGCTGTAGCCACATCCCTGTTCAAGCCTGGCGGAAAAAACAGAGAGGAAGACTTTGTCATCAGTTTCACAACACAGCTTCTGGAAGGATCAGCGAAAGACAAGAAAGACAATGGCAGCCAACACATACTAAGTGGCAGCTCTGGTGTGCCAGGAAATTGTGGCTGGTGTGCCACACATGCTCTTTGTCCTCCATGCAACCCTCCGAAGTGTTTATTAATATTCACTATAAGGAAGAGTGTGGGAGATGCTGCTTTTTTAATAGTTTTCTTTTATTAACTATAAAATGACAGGAGTTCCCATCACGGCTCAGTGGTTAACGAATCCAACTAGGAACCACGAGGTTGCGGGTTCAATCCCCGGCCTCGCTCAGTGGGTTAAAGATCCAGTGTTGCTCTAGCTGTGGCATAGGCCAGCGGCTACAGCTCCTATTAGACCTCTAGCCTGGGAACCTCCATGTGCCAAGGGTGCGGCCCTAGAAAGGGCAAAAAGACAAAATAAATACATAAATAAAAATTAAAAATTAAAAAAATAACATGTTTATATTTAGAAAATTTAGACTATATCGAAGAAACGTTCCAAGAAGAAAATAACAACTACCCAGACCTGGTAGCTTGCCCACTTTAGTAAGTGATGGAGTGTGGATTTGAACAAGGGAGAGGCCGCGGCATACGCCCAAATCCTCTCTTCCTCACTCACTCATTCACTCAACCAACACGGATTGAGTGCTTTCTGTGTCTCAGAGAACACATCATCTCATTTACTTTCACAGGAAAAGACTCTGTCTGGAGGCCAAGTGAGTGGTAGGGCTGGGATATATGTTTAATATATGCTTAATCCATGTAAAGATCTAGAAGTCGATATAGGTTGTGTTTATATTTGGGTTAAGGTTCACATATTTGTTTCCTAGCTCTGCCCACTAGCAGTGACGCTCCAGCGTCAGCAAGGAGCACACCCACTGCGAGATCTTAGTTTCTGAGCACCGTCCTCCAGTGAAAGGAACCAGGGCTTCTTGGGGAAATGGCTGATTCTGGAGCTAGCAGGGAAAATACAGCACGAACCTGAAATATCTTATAGTTCAGAACGCAAGGAAGTGCTTAAAACCCAAACCAAACATAAAGGCATATCTGAAGGCCATAAGGGCCAGCTAGAAAGAGCTGTCAGTGGCCAAAGCTGACAGTTAGAGGAATAAAATAAACAGCAATAGCATTGACTTACCGCCAAAAGAACCCATGAATCCATTTATTATAAACAAACAATTGAATAAATAAACAGGAAATAAGAACCTTCTTTACACAAGAGTCTGTACAGAAGGTCTTTACAGAATCTGCCTTACAGAAGAAGATTCTTCTGAAAATCTGCTTTACAGAAGAATTCTAGGTAATATATGCTGCTCCCCTTTCAGTAGGTGGCGTTTAATTCCTTTCCCCTGAGGGTAAGCTAGACTTAGTGACTCATTTCCAAAGAAGAGCGTGTGGAAAGGGAAAATAGTAAGTCATGGCTGATAAGCCTGGCAGACACCACTCTACCCAAGTGACTAAGATTAACATCCCCAGTTCTAAGTCAGGCTGGTATCATGTGACCCCAGAAATGATGCAAGGAGGAAGACATGTCACCTCTGTGGTTCTTGCCACAAACTTATAACCCAGGTCCAATCATGAGAAAACATCAGGCAAACCCACACTGAGAGACATTCTACAAAGTACTGCACCAGTGCCCTTCAAAGATATTATTGAAAAACAAGGAAAGACTAAACCTGTCACAGATCAGAGGGGAGTAAGAGATGTGACAACTAAATGTAGTGTAGAATCCTGGATTAGATATTGAAACAGTAAAAGGACTTTAGTGGAGAAACTGGTGAAATCCAAAGTCTGGAGTTTAGAGACTAGTATTGTACCCAAGCTAATTTTTCAGCTTGGACAAACATATCATAGTTATAGAAGATGTTAACATTAATCTGGGAGCTGGGTGAAGGGTATATGGGAACTTTCTGTCTTGTCTTTGCACTTTTCCTATAAACCTAAGGTTATTTCAAAGTAAGTTTTTCAAAAATTTTCCTTGATAAAGTAGGTGATGCACAAGACAAATATAATAATACATAGGAAAAAGTTCAGTTTTCCTAATAATAAAAAGGTGCAAGAATAAGAAGATGTGGTAATATTTACAAAGGAATACTACTCAGCCACAAAAAAGACAAACTAATGTCATTTGCAGCAACATGGATGGACCTAGAGACTCTCATATTAAGTGAAGTAAGCCAGAAAGAAAAAGACAAATACCATATGATGTCACTTATTTGTATAATATAAAATACAGAACAGATGATTCTATCTAAAAACAAACAAAGCCAGAAACAGATCATGGCCAAGAAGAGCAGACTTGGGAGTTCCTGGGTAGAGGGGGAAGGGGAGGGAGTGGGATGGATGGGCATTTTGGGGGGTTTGGAAGATGCAAAATGTTATATCTGGAATGGATGGGCAGTGGGATCCTACTATACATCACAGGGTCACTTTGTTATACAACAGAGTTTGACAAAACATTGTAAATCAACTATACTTTAATAATAATTTTAAAAAAGAAAAAAATTAGAAAAATGAATTTGCAAACTTTTTGTTATAAATCCTAATACTCATAGCGCTGTGCAGGGTGTAGGGGACCTGAGTGCTCTAAACAACTATTTATAAGAGTACTTTGAGTTCCCTGGTGGCCTTCTGGTGTTGTCACTGCTGTGGTAGGGGTTCGATCCCTAACTGGGGAACTTTGCATCATATGGATATGACCAAAAAAAAAAAAAAAAAAAAAGGGAGTGGGAACTGCAACAAGCCCACAGCTAATGTCATACTCAATGGTGTAAAACGGAAAGCTCTTCCTCTAGGATCAGAAATAAGACAAAGATGCCTACTCTTGCCACTTTTATTTATTAACATAGTATGTTGAGCAATTAGGCAAGAAAAAGAACTAAGGCAACCACATTGGAAAGGAAGAGGTAAAACTGTCTCTCTTTGCAGAGGACATGATATTACATAGAAAAAACCCTGAAGACTCCACCAAAAAAAAAAAAAGTTAAAACTAGTGAACAAATTCAGTAAAGTTGCAGGATACAAAATCAATATACAAAAATCTCTTGTATTTTCAGATGTAATAACAAACTGTCCGATAAATTAAGAAAATAATCCCATTTACAATTGCATCAAAAAGAATAAAATACCTAGGAATAAATTGAACCAAGGAGGTGAAAGACCTATACACTGAGAACTGTAAAATACTGTTGAGAGAAATGGACGAAGACAAAAATAAGCGGAAAGATATTACGTGTTTATGGATTGGAAGAATTAGTGTTGTTAAAATGTTTGTACTACTCAAAGCAGTATGCAGATTCAGTGCAATCCCTATCAAAATTTCATTGGCACTCTTTCACAGGAATAGAATAAACAACCTAAAGTTTATATGACCCCCAAAGGACACCAGATAGCCAAAGCAATCTTGAGAACAAAGAACAAAGTTGGTGGCATCACTCTTCCTGATTTCAAACTATATTGCAAAGCTGTAATACTCAAAATATATGGTATTGGCATAAAAACAATCACAAAGACCAATGTAACATATTAAAGAGTCCAGGACTAAACCCACTGATCAATCAGTTCATGGAAAGGAGCTAGTAATATACAATGGGGAAAGGACAGTCTCTTCAATAAATGATGTTGTGGGGTGGGAGATGGGATTAAGATGGCAGAATAGAAGGACTGGAGCTCAACTTCTCTCCTAAAAACAACAAAATTACAACCAAATGCTGAGAAATCTTCAACCAAATGGACCAGAAACTTTCAAAAAGATATCCCACTCCAGAAGACAAAGAGGAGGCCACATAAAGAGGTAGGAGGGGCGATTACGCCATATAAGCAATGCCATACCTCCCTGGTGGGAAGCTCCACAGACTGGAAAGTAACTGTATCACAGCAACTCACCTACAGGAGTGAGAGTTCTGAGCCCCACATCAAACCCCCAGGCATGGGGATCTGGCACTGGAAGAAAGAGCCCCCAGAGCATCTGGCATTGAAGGCTAGTGGGGCTTGTGTGCAGGAGCTCCACAGAACTGGGGGAAATGGAGACCCCATTCTTAAAAGGTGCACACAGACTTTCACGTGCACTGGGTCCCAGGGCAAAGCAAAGTCTCCATAGAAATCTGGGTCAGACCTGACTGCAGTTCTTGGAGGACCTCCTGGTTAAACAGGGGTGAATGTGGCTTGTTGTGAGGGAAGGACAATGGAAGCAAACCTCTTGGGAATATTCATCAGCATGCCTTTCGCTGGAGGTGGCCATTTGGGGAAAATCTGGCCACACACAGTAGCACTGAGAAGCCCCAGGCCAAACAATAATCTAGGTGGGATCACAGCCCCACCCATCATTAAGCAGGCTGCCTAAAGACTCCCCAGGCACACAGCCATCTCTAATCTCACCCAGAGACAAAGCTCCTCCCACCAGAGGGATAGGAAACAGCTCCACTTACCAGGCAGGCATCAGTCCCTCCCATCAGGAAGCCTACAGCAAGCCCCCGAAACCAACTTCAGCCACAGCTGGGGCAGACACCAGAAGTAAGAGAGGCTACAGCTCTATTTTCCGTAAAAAGATCACCACACCAAAAACCTATTAAAAAACGAAAAGACAGAGAACTATAACTCAGATAAGGGAGCGAGAAAAAACAAACAAGCAAACAAACAGCTAAGTGATCAGGAGATTCTCAGCCTCTAGGAAAAAGATTTTAGACTGTTGATGCTGAAGATGATGCAAGACATTGTAAATAAACAGGAGGCAAAGATGGATAATTTACAGGAAACACTGAGCAAAGACATACAAGATATAAAACTTAACCAAGAAGAGATGCAAAATACAATCACTGAAATAAAAAATTCATTAGAAGCAACCAACAGTGGCATACAGGAGGCAGAAGAATGAATAAGCAAGGTGGAGGACAGATTAGTGGAAATCATGGATGCAGAACAGAAAAGAGAAAAAAGATTGAAACAAAGGAAGACAGTCTCAGAGAACTCTGGGAAGACTGAGAAGTCTCTGGGACAACGTTAAATGCACCAACATCCATATTATAGGGAAGGAGGATAGAGAGAGAAAGGAGAAGAGAGAGAGGGAGGAACAGAAAAAATATTCGAAGAGATAATAGCCAAAAACTTCCCTAACATGGGAAAGGAACCACTCACTCAAATCCAGGAAGTACAACCAGTACCGTATAAAATAAACCCAAGGAGGAACATTCCAAGACACATATTAATCAAACTGACCAAAATAAAAGACAAAGAGAAAATACTGAAAGCAGCTAGAGAAAAGAAACAAATAACATACAAGGGAACCCCCAATAAAGTTATCAGCAGATTTTTCAGCAGAAACTTCAGACCAGAAGGGAATGTCATGATATACTTAACGTGATGAAAGGAAAAATCCTCCAACCAAGATTACTTTACCCAGCAAGGCTCTCATTCAGATTTGAAGGAGAAATCAGAAGCTTCACAGATAAGCAAAAGCTAAGAGAATTCAGCAACTCTAAACCAGCTTTATAACAAATACTAAAGGAACTTCTCTAGGCAGAAAAGAGAAGGCCACAACCAGAAACAAAAATACCACCAATGACAAGGCTCACCAGTAAAGGCATGTATACAGTAAAGATACAAAATCATCCATGCATAATTATGCCACCAAAATCAGAAATCATGAGAAGAGGAGGGTGCAAATGCAGGACACTGGAGATGCACTTGCAATTAAGAGACCAACAACGGACAACAATCTCATATATATACATATACATATATATATATACACACACACACATATATATATATACACACATATATATATTCATATCAAAACTTCAGAGTAAGTGCAAGCCAAAAATCTACAATTGATACACACACAAGTAAGAAAAAATCAACTCAAATACAACACTAAAGATAGTCATCAAACCACAAGAGGAGAGAACAAGAGAAGAAAGGAAGAAAAAAGAGCAACAAAAACAAATCCAAAGCAATGAATAAAATGGCAATAAGAACATACATATCAATAATTACCTTAAGTGTTGATGGACTAAACACCCCAACCAAAAGATATAGACTGGCTGAATGGATACAAAAACAAGATCCATATATGTGCTGTCTTCAAGAGACCCATTTCACTTCTAGCGACACATACAGATTGAAAGTGAGAGGATGGAAGAAAATATTCTCTGCAAATGGGAATCAAATGAAAGTCGGAGTAGCAATACTCATATCAGACAAAATAGACCTTAAAATGAAGACTCTTTTAAGGGACAAGGAAGGTCACTACCTAATGATCAAAGGATCAGTCCAATAAGAAGACATAACAATTTTAAATATCTATGCACCCAACATAGGTTCACCACAATATATAAGGCAACTGCTAACAGCCTTAAAAGGATGAATTGACAATAACACAAAAATAGTGGGGGACTTTAGCACCCCACTTGCAGCAATGGACAGATCGTCCAGACAGAAAATCAGTAAGGAAACACAGGCCCTGAATGAAGCATTAGGCCAGATGGACTGAATACATACTTATAGGACATTTCATCCAAAAGCAACAGAATACACATTCTTCTCAAGTGCATATGGAACATTCTCTAAGATTGATCACATCCTGGGCCTTGGTAACTTTAAGAAAATGAAATCATATCAAGCATTTTTTTTCTGACCACGCTATATGACTGGAAGTCAACAACAAGGAAAAAACTGCAAAAAACACAAACACATGGAGACTAAACAACATGCTACTGAACAACCAATGGATCATTGAAGAAATCAAAGAGGAAATCAAAAAATACCTAGAAGCAAATGACAACAGCGATATGACACTCCAAAACCTATGGGATGCAGCAAAAGCCGTTCTAAGAGGAAAGTTTATAGCAATACAAACCTGCCTCATGAAACAAGAAAAAGCTCAAATAAACAAGCTAACTTTACATCTAAAGCAGCTAGAGAGAGAAGAACAGACAAGACCTAAAGTTAGCAGAAGGAAAGAAATCATACAGATCAGAGCAGAAGTCAATAGAATAGAAACAAAGAAAACCATAGAAAAGATCAATCAAACAAAAAGCTGGTTCTTTGAAAAGATCAACAAAATTGATAAACCCTTAGCCAGACTTCTCAAGAAAAAAAAAAATAGGACTCAAATCAATAAAATTAGAAATGAAAAAGGAGAAGTAACAACAGACATCACAGAAATACAAATAAATGCTTTTGGGAAAACTGGACGACCACATGAAAAGAATGAAACTGAACTACCTTACATCATACATAAAAATTCATTCAAAATGCATTAAAAACTTGAATGTAAGATCTGAAACCATAAAACTCCTGGAAGAGAATGTAGGTTGTAAGCTCTTCAGCATTGGTCTTGGCAGTGATTTTTTAGATTTGACACCAAAAGCGAAGGCAACAGAAGCAAAAATAATTAAGTAGGACTAGGTGAAACTAAAAAACTTCTGCAGAGCAGAGAGAACCATCAACAAAATGAAAATGCAGCCTACTGAATTAGAGAAAACATTTGCAAGTCATGTATCTGATAAGGGGTTAACATCTAAAAAATATAAAGAATTCATACAGCTTCATAGCAAAGAAACAATCAAATCAAAAAAAAAAAAATGAGCAGAGGATCTGAATAGACGTTTTTTCCAATGGAGACATACAGATGACCAAGAGGTGCGTGAAAAGATTCTCGGCCTCACCACAAGGAAATGCCAGTCAGAACTACAGAAACACTAATTCCAATGTACGAATGTTCACTGCAACAGTATTTGCCACAGCCAACCCATGGGAACAGCCTAGATGTTCATCGGTGGAATAGTTATTCACCTGGAAGAGGAATGACATCTTGCCGTTGACAACCACGTGAGTGGACCGTGGGGGCGTTATGCTAAGTGAAATAAGTCAGACAGAAAAGATAAATACTGTATGAGCTCATTTGCATGTAGAATCTAAAACAGAAACAAAAAAATTTTAAAAAGCAAACTCAGGTATACAGAAAGTGGATGGGTTGTTGCCTGGGACAGAGGTTGAGGTGGGGGTTCCAAAGGCACACGTTTCCAGGTCTAAAACGAGGGGCGAGGATGCAGTGCACAGCGCAGTGACTCTAGCTAACGTACTCTTATTTGAAAGTAGGAGAGGGGATCTGGAAAGTTCTCATTTTGAGGAAGAAGATTTTTTGTAACTGTATGTGCTGATGGATGTTAATTGCACTTATCGTGGTGATCGTCTTGCAGTGTAAACCAGTGTGGAATGGTGGTGTGTCAGTAACACCCCAATTTTTGAACAGGTACCAATAGCTGCAGATGCCCCAAGGGAAGTATGGCAGGATATGTCAAAAAGTTGTACATTTTCATTCATGAGTTCCCCTTTCAGGAAGTTATACTAATAAAATAATCACTAATGTGGATAAGGATGCTGTATTTATCACTGTTTGCAGCCGTGAAAGACTGAAAACAATCCAAATATACAAGAATGTGAGCATTGGTCTGCAAGTCCTGATACGTACGTATGGGGACGTACCATGCAGAAAAGAAAAATGGTAGAGCACTGTTTAGCACATGGAAAGACATTTTTGGTGTAATAAAGGAGAAGAGAAGGCATACCCGGAATGATATAAATTTAGGGGACACACATATGCACATATATTGAAATACTTCGGACGACCACCAAAATATTTATAATATTCAGTAATTTCTGAAGGGTGGGATTATCACTGACTTTTTATTTTCTCCTTTGTGCTTTTCTATATTTTCAAAATTTCCTAGATTTCGTTTCTTGCTCGAAGGACCTATATGACTCGGAGAGTCATAGTGCCTGTTAACATAGAGAAAGTCCTGAGTCCTGCAGGACAAAAAAACTTTCTGCTTGTAAACTCTGTTTTCCCTTGATTTATTTGATCCAATGTTTGCTTTAGTCCCAGAATTATGCCTAGCACATAGTAGGTGTTGAATCTGTATTTTGTGAATGAATGAATGGATGAGTGGATGGATGCTTATAACCAGGTGGGAAGTGACAACCGTGCCCCCTCCACAGCACACCGTCTTCCCGCCTGCTCTGCTGGCCTCTCCAGCGGGGCAGCGTCTCTGCCTCTCTGTGTGTGGTCCGCAGGAATCAGTCATGGGACACTGAAAGTCAAACGTGGGCAGAGAAGTGAAGGACCAGAGGAGTGGCCAGATGAAGAGGGGGACCTTTAAGCAGACGGAGCCCCTAGCAGGACCACTCTGTAGATATAGGAGCCTCCCGGATGAGGCGGGGGAAGCCCAGAAAGCGAGCTGAGATGGGAGGAACGACGGGCATTCCTGGGAGCAGGCTGCGAGGACGTCCTGGGAAGCCCCAGAAAGCTCTGAACTTGAGGTCTCTGTGGTGGCCTGTGATCCCGCGTGTGTCCTGACTTCAGGGCACGCAGGGCAGGAGCTTCCCAGGGCAGCCGACTCTTGGGTGAGCCAGTTCTTGCTTGGGGAATCTCCCGTTGATCACTAGCCTTTTGGGGGAATGGTCCCATCATCCTGCCACATGATGGCCTCATCCATATCTAAGGGACAGTCCAAGAGCTCCAGCTGTACCTTAGCGGGTTAAGAACCTCACAAGTGTCCATGAGGATGTGGGTTTGATCCCTGGCCTCACTCAGTGGGTTGAGGATCTGGCATTGCCACTAGCTGCCATGTAGGTCATAGATGCAGCTCAGACCTGGTGTTGGCGTGGGTGTGGCGTTGGCCGGCAGCTATGGCTCTGATTTGACCCCTAGCCTGAGAACTTCCGTATGCTGCAGGTGAGGCTGTAAAAAGACAAAAACAAAGGCAGAATCCAGATTCCCTGGGCCTCCTCTCCTGGCTGGTAGTCTCCCTGTCCTTCGGGCGCACATCTTGACGGCTCTGGAGTGCATTCATCCAGCTGCTTTAGGTCCCTCTGCATTTCCTGGTGTGGTTCTGGCTGTTCTGCTTTTCTCTACTCCCTCTCCATGCATCCTCAGCATACACGCTGCCGCTTGAGGGGAACGGCCACGGTGCAGATGGGAATCGCGTGGAAGGTGTCCTTTCTTTTAAGACCTGGCGGGAGGGAAGGCCTCCCTGGTGTGGCTTCTGCAGGGCCCCCCGTCTTTGGCTCACTGTACTGCTTACCAGCAGCGGCCTTCATGCTCCTGGGCAGGGGGTGACTCCGGCAGGGCAGGTGTCAGGAATCTGGGTGGTTTCCCTTCCCTTCTAGAGCCTCCTGCCTTGGGGCATCAGAGTCTGCTCTATACAGCAGGGCGAGGGACCGGGGCGGCCGGGGCGGGGGGGGGGGGCAGTTGGTGACAGGCAGGGCCACCACAGGTAAACGCCAGAGCTAGACAAGACTTCTGTGAGCACCAGAGAAGCGGGAAGGGAGGTTGAGTTGTACTTTCATTCATCCACTCGACACACATTTCTGGGGCCTGGTGCCCAAGAACAGGCCCTGTCGCCCTGTGGGAACCCCCGCCCGCCTCCAAGGACATGGCCCTGCCCTTGGGCCAGACGCCCAGGCTGGTGAGAATGAATCCTGTCCTGGGGAACGTTCCCTGAACAATTTCATTTATGGTCCGTGGTGCCAGGTCCTGGGCTGGATGCCGGAGGCAAAGGTGGATGACACGGCTCCTGCCTCAAGCGGCCCAGGACCTGAATGGCAGGGACGTGCGGACATAGGAGAGGCGCCACGGGAGAGACGGGGCGCCTGCAGGACAGGGGAGTGCTTGCTTTTGCCTGGCGAGGGTGGTGTGAGTGTGTCCGGACAGGCTTCCCGGAGGAGGTGTCCCTCGGCCTGGGTCTGGAAAGCTGAGAAGGTGTCCCCGGGAGGCTGGAGGAGGGGCGTTGGGGACAGGGCAGAAGGTGTGATGCCTGAGAAGAGTACGGTGCTCGAGGAAACTGACGATCAATAAGTAGGCTTGGAGCATGTGGAGTTTGGGAGCAGGGAAGGGAGAGGTGTGTACGGAGAGAGAAGTACGGGCCAAATCTGGCAGTGGCTTGCATGGCTGTTGTACTGGACGGGATTCGATTTTCTGCATGTAAAACTGCAGCAACAAACGAAAGCAACCGTGGTTTAAACAGTTTATTTTCCTTTCTCATCAAAGAACCAAAGGTAGGAAGCCTAGGCTTGCTCTGGGGCAATTCCACAATATCAACCGTATCCAGGCCCCCCTCTTCCAGACCCCTCCATCCCCAGAGCATGGCTTCCATCCCGAAGGCCACCTCATGGTCTAAGGTGGCTGCTGAAGTGCCAGCCATCACATCCATTTTATATGAAGGAACAAGAGAAAGGCAGAAGGGCCACGCAGCCACCTGGGCTCCTTTCAAAGAGCTTTCTTGGTAGGTCCTCCTATGATTTGCTCCTGTGTTACTGACCGGGACGTAGCTGCAAGAAATGAGGGAGGTGGGGGTTTGCAGGACAAAATGCACCATTTCAGCAAGATATTCAAAGGTGAGATGGAATTTGCCCATTGAAGAAAGGGGATAGGGTGTTCCAGGAAGAAGCAGCAGCAGGTGCAAAGGTGTGCAGGTACGAAGCAGCATGTGCTACTGGGGGAACGGTGAGTGGGTGTGACTGGCTCCAGAGTAGACTGTGTGTACACGTGTGTGTGTGTGTGTGTGCGCGCGTGTGTGTGTGTGTGTGTGTGTGTACAAATATACACCGCATATGTAGGAGAGGTTGGGAGAGGTTCTGAGATGGAGAATGGGGCAGCTCTGAGGGACCGGAAGGAGTCTGGACTTGATTCTGCAGAAAAGGCTGAATCGTGCAGGCGTTCAGGGGGGTAAGTTATTCAGATGCGGATTTTTTTTTGCACCATCCATCTGAACATTTGTGTCAGGGAGACCAAGCGGGCGTGGGGGCGCTGGTGTCAGAATGTGGGTATCTTATTCGTGGGGCAGTGAGGGAGCAGGAGCAAACACCAGGGTGGCTGCAGGGAAGCACAGTTGGCTTGGTGCAAAGGGGCCACGTTGTTGAGGTCTGGAAACTTGCTACGGCAAAAAATAGGGAGCCACTGAAGGTTTGGTAGTAGGTTTCCCTAACTCTGGATTTTCCCATGGCCAACTCGTATATGTCTCAGCAGAGGTCTTGCTCTGTCTTTTCAAGGAAGAAAAAAAAAAAGAAAAAGAAAAAGAAACCCTCTCTACCAGGCTTGCTGCCTCTTTTCTCCGCTTGCCATTCTGAAAATGAAAGCTCAGAGAGGTTAAGCAGCATGTTCACGGTCACACAGCTGGTAAGTGGCAGAACCAGAGAAGCCAGTTCTACCAGTTACCTCCCACCCTGGAGAAACACCTCACTTTGTTTCATGGGCTGGTTGCTTCTACCCTGTGGGGTTATTTTGTTTAAAGGACATGGGATTTGAGCCGAGCGTCAAGTATGATCCCATCTGGTGACAAGGCACGTAGTCATGGCTTCTTTTATGAATACGTCTTCCAAGGACGTGCTGGTGAGTCTTACTGAGGCAGCGTGCTTGGGAGGACCACAGAGGACAGGCTGGTCCCTGCCGGTGATGGCACTGGTGGCCGAGTCCCAGCCTGTTAGTTCCTATTCGGAGTTTTCTCTTCGATGAACTGGAAGGTTCAGACTGCATGAATGTTTCTGCAGTCGTCGGTGTCCCACCTTCCCAGTTCGTGCCACACCAGTCTGTACCCTATACCATCATATATTTAAAATCCCCTTGAAATAGATTTACATGGTTTTTTCTGCGGGGTAGCCCTGGGAACTATATCTAGTCACTTACGATGGAGCATGATAATGTGAGAAAAAGAATGCATCTGTGTGTGTGTGACGGGTTCACCTTGCTGTCCAGTAGAAAATGGACAGAACACTGCAAGCCAGCTATGATGGAAAAAATAAAGATCATTGAAAAATATATATTTACATTGTTTTTTTTTTCACCCAAGCTTTGACCTAAACATGGGTCTATAAAATCATGGGTTTATTTTTATTTGACCTTCTCTAAGTCACGTTAAAATAGGCTCATAACTATAAATAAGCCACAGAAGTGTGTCTCCATGACAACACAATAGTAGCGAACAGGTGTTGAACTGAGCACTTCCCGGAGCAGAGGACTGTGTGAACTCAGTTCATCTTCTCAGCAACTCTGTGGGGCAGGTTCTTTGTTAGTCCCATTTCACAGATGAGGAAACTGATGCCCAGAGTGATGGCATAATGTGCTAGATTCACCGCCAAGAACCTTACAACGCACCAGGGGTACTTGTCCCCCATCTGGGGAATCCCAAGGCAAGCTCTGGCTCTGTCTGGGATGCCACAGTGCTACGACTGGTTTTGCTGCAGCGGGGACACGAGCATGGCGTGAGCTGGCCCGCCGTGACTGTGGCCCAGGGAAGGCGGTGGCGCCCAGAGAGGCACGGAGGTGCAAGGGTGATGCTGGCTCCCTGGGGACCGGGAGGGATGGGTGAAGTGGTTCCAGGGTTTTGTTCCTGTGTCCCCAGAGCTGGACCCTTCACGGGAAAAGACTTGGGGATTAGCAGGGCCTATGGGGTCCTGCTGCAGCGGGAGGAGGCTGGGCTCAGCTGCCGAGCGAGTTGAGATGGAGGACACGGGAGCAGCCGACTGACCTGGTCTCCTTTCCAGGGCAAGTTGGTAGGTACCTATTTGGCACTTGCCTTATTCCATTAGCCATTCATTCTAGCAGAATGACTTATACCTGCCCCAGCTTTCTTCAAATTTCACTCCCCTGGATTCGACACAATATCAAGAAACCTTTGTGCCCGGGGTGCTCTTTCCCTGGACCACATCCCAGGACGCCGCTGCCAGCAGGTTGCCTGTGACTCACCTGTGCTTCCCTGTAACAAGTGGACGCGGCCGATCCCGCGGAGCGTCAGAGGTGCGGGACACGGGGATGGTTGTGCTCTGTTCCCCACTAGGGAGGGAACCACCCAGCTGCTCCCTCCTGCTCAGGCCTCTCTCCCCCTCATCCCTGTTGGACCCCAGGCTCCTGACCTTCGAGGGGTCACCAGCTGGGTGACTTCGCCTGTTTGGGTCTGCGCTCATCTGGATGCAGCCTGAACTGTCTCCTAGCATTTTTTCTTCTTTTCATGGCTGCCCCCACTGTGTGTGGAGGTTCCCAGGCTAGGGGTCGAATCGGAGCTGCCGCTGCTGGCCCACACCACAGCCACAGCAACGCCAGGTCCTTAACCCACTGAGCAAGGCCAGGGATCGAACCTACATCCTCATGGTTCCTAGTCAGATTCGGTCTGCTGAGCCACCACGGGAACTCCTCTCCTAGTATTCTGAGGCATCCTCCAAGGGGTCTCCCATATACCCACCACCCCATCCATTAGCTGCGATCCCCAGGTACCTCCCTTCCTGCTCTGACTCCCATTTATGCATATCTGCCCCCTTAAAGCTGCTCAGGGAAGCTTCGTTCTGGCTTCCACCTGTCAGGCGGTGGCCACACCTTGCGAGGGGGCTCTCTCTGCTTGGTCCCAAGGCCTTCAGTCCAGGCAAAGGGCCATCTGGACTCTGGACAGAGATGGGAGGCTGGCTGGAATAGGGGGACGCCTGAGACCCAAACCAGTGTGGCTTGGCCCGACATCTGGATTGGCTCCTTCGGCTTCTATCTCGGACCTCTCTCTCCGTAGAAGCTCAGAGCCTGCCAGGGGATCTAAGGACACCCCCAACCCCTTTACTTATTTCTCCTGCTACCCCTGGCCTGCCCCTCACCAAAAGTTCTCCTTTGCCCGCTTGAAAACCACCTTGCGTTTGAGCGAAAGCACATGCAGAGTGAGCCTCCGTGTGTGTGGAAGAGGCGTGAGCATCTGTAGGGAGGGGGTTGTTTTTCAGGCCACTGGTGTCCCGTATGGCAGCCCCTTGAAAGGTAACTAGTGCAATTGAGGAACTGGGTGTTTTAGTTTCATTCACATTGAAATTTAGAAAGTAAAGCCAGCCTAGGATGTTTTTTTCGCAAAGTCTAACTTTATTGGTTCTGGAAGTACTGCAGTTCACGTGTCAACCTCGCATCCAGTAAGATATAACTGTTGTGTTACACTGTGCATGTGTCAGACTCTGGCGTGGCTTCGAGTACCTCATTGATCATTTTTTGTATTTATTGTATTTATTACTCAGTGAAACGATCATATTTGTATTATATTAAGTTAAGCGGAATATGTTGCCAAAATTAATTTCACCTTGTTGCTTTTTCCTTTTAACATGTGGCTGTGAAAGAAATCACACATCCCTCGTATTCTGTTTTTTATCGGACGGTGTTGGTCTAGAACAGAAATTGGTGAGCTTTTCCAGGAAGAGGCCAGATCGTAAATATTTGGGGCTCTGTGGGACATCGGGTCTCAGTCGCAGTTACTCAGCTCTGTCGTGATACCACTAAAAAGGAGCCGTAAACAATACCGAAATGAACGAGTGAGCTGTGTTCCAATAAAACTTTATTTCTAAAAACAGGTGGCAGGTTGGATTTGACCTGTGGGCCCTCCTGTGCAGACACCTGCTCTAGAGAGACAGCAGAGGCACTAGGAAGTGGACTGTGAACCATAAAAGAGGAATTGATGAGGATTAAAGGAGCATCCTTAAGGCTGGGCGAGGAAGGGAGGGCAGTCCTGAGCAGAGGATGGAGGAAGCAAAGTCCCCCAGAAAGACACGAGGGGGACAGGAAGCTCGCACCCACTGAGGGCTTAGTTTGTGCCAGGGTGTAGTTCCCATATTTTATTGTATTGGCTGTGGTAATCCTCTCAGCAGAACTGTAGGGTGGTGACCAGGCCCGTAATTACCCCTGTATCTCGATGAGGAGCCGGGATGCTCAGCCGGGCAGCCTGGCCCAGAGCTTCTGTGCTCTGCTGCTTCTCCTTGCTCTGGCCTTTCTTCACGGCATCTCCCAACACGCATATGAGATAGATTTAATTGACCTAATTTCAGATGAACACCTGGGGCTCAGTGGGGTGTTGAGCTTGCCTGAGCTCCATACCTAGTCCCTGAGCCTGCCCTGTCCTAGCTCACTACCTTCGAGGCAAGAGCTCCTGCTGCCGAGTGGCTCCTCGCAAGGAATGGTCTTGTCTGCAAAGCCAGGTCTTCACACCTCCCTGTGATTCCCTGGCACATGTGGTGAAGGTCATGGCTCTTGATGGGGGTCTCTTCCTGAATGCCAAGGGGGAGCCCCTGGGGGCTGGCTGGGCTCCTGGACTCCATGTCACCTCTCCTCATCAGAGGCCAAAAAAAAAAAAAAAAAAGGTAGCGCCTTGAAAACTCACTTGAAAATGTTACTTCATGTCCTGCTTTTCAGTGACCTGATCCAAGGAAGCCACAAAAAGCCTGGAGCAGTGGACACCAGAGAAGCATTTTTCAACATACATATCAAGGGAAATAAAATTGATATCATAGTTTGTCTGCAGCTTCGCAGTCGGGATTTTGGCTTCCTGTGATGTTATCACAGGCAGGTTCCCACAACAATAAATATTTTCAAAAGCAGAAGTTTTAGTGTCTTCCCAATGTTCCGTTTTACAGAGCTGTCATGGTTTACTTAACCACTGCTCCTGATTGGATATTCAGTTGTTTCCATTTTTTTTTCTCTTGTAAATAATACTCTGATACCCATCTTTGAACCTGAAGTTTTGATCTGTTACTCTGTTGATCCACTTTAGATTCCTAGGAGTGGAAATACTTGCTCAAAGTATGTGACATTCTGACCGCGGACCGCCCCTGCCCCCACCCCCTGCCTACCCAGCCGGTTTTAGGGCCTCTTGGGCTGATCAGATGACTGCAGGTGACACAGAGGAGAAATGAAAGCAGCAGAAGGAGCTGAACTGCAGGAGGTCCAGCCAGAAAGAGCCCAGAGGGAAGATGGGCTGAGCAGAGCTTGGCCAGAGAGGAGGGGGAGCCACGGCAGGCCGTCAGCAGGTGTAGGAGGCAGAAGGGAGTCGTCTGAGCGGCCGCCCTGTGGCGTGGTCCACGCGCAGGAGAGGAGGAGGGCTAAGGGCGGCTAGCAAGCTGGCCTGTGACCCGAGATGGGTCATTGCCCTCTGCTACATCCTTGGGAAAACTTGGTCAAGAATTAATAGCACTTTTCAAACCTCGGGGAACCCAATTTGTGTTTCTTTTGGATAGAGCACAATGCCGAGATGGGCATCCAGATCTAGTTTTATGTGGGTTTACAGGACTTGGGATAGAGATTATTGAATTACTTGCCAAAAAAGTTGTAAAAAATAAGCAACAACCAAAAAACCAACCCCCCCCCCGCCCCCAGGTCCTTGGTTTGTGGCACCCTCACTAAAATGACTAATAATTTCACAAGAGCATTTTCTGTGTAGATTGGGTTGGGATGATAAGACGACTATACTGGAACTTATGAGGCTTGATCGTCAGCCGAGATTGGATTAATTTGCTTGCGCGAGTCTTGGAAACATTTGGGTCCGTGTCCCGTTACCTAAGTAAGCAGCTGCCTGACCCTCCCCTCAGCGTGGGACGCCACTGCTGTGCCCCTGAACTTCGCCCTCAGAGCCCCCACCTACCCAGCCTAGAGCGCTAAGTCAGGAGCAGTCCCTGTCCCCGTTCAGAGCCCCAGGATTTCTCCAGAGCAGCGCCGATTGGGAGTCACGTGCATCATGTTAAATTATCTGGTCGCCTCATTAAAAAAAAAGTAAAATGAAACAGTTGAAATCAATTTTTATTTATTTATTTATTTATTTTTGGTCTTTGTGCCTTTTCAGGGCCGCACCCACAGCACATGGACGTTCCCAGGCCAGGGGTCCAATCAGAGCTGTAGCCGCTGGCCTACCCCACAGCCACAGCAACACAGGATCCAGGCTGCGTCTGTGGCCTACACCACAGTTCACAGCAACGCCGGATCCTTAACAACACTGTAGTTAATTTGCAGTGTTGTGCCAATTTCTGCGCTATAGCAAAGTGACCTAGTCCTGATATCTATGTCTATATCATGATAAATATATACGTATACGTTTGTTCTTTTTCTCATATTGTCTTCCAGCATGTCCCGTCACCAGTGTGAAGCCAATTTTAATAATACGTTTTCCTTCACACATGTCCAAAATGGTATCATTTCAACATGCCATCAATATAAAAAATAATAACCTATTTGCCATGCTTGGTTTTTTGTTTTTTGTTCCTTTTTTTTCAATACTGTGTCTTCAAACGGCCCTTTAATCCTTGCAGCAAGTCTCACTGTGGACCAGCCGCATCTCCATAGCCACCGACGGCTTGCGCTTCCACAGCGGGCCGGGCGGCACACCTCGACACCTTCCCCGCGGTGACAGCCCGAGGAGGCAGGGTGGGCAGGGGCGGCGGGGCCCTGGGCTTCCTGAGGGCCTGATGCTCTCCAGAGGCACAGCTGCCTCTACCGGCTGCAGGTTGCCCGGAGCAACTGGGCCTGATCCGGTCACATGCTCTGCCCCGCGGCAGACCCAGAGCCCCCCGTCCTCCCCCTGCGTCCTCCCTGCAGAGCCCGGCGGCTTTTTACTCGTAAGCCCTGGAAGCCGAAGGGTTGGATTCTCTGTCCTTCCCCAGAGAGCGGGCTGCGCGCCCCGCCCTGCACGTGTTTTGGGAAGCGCTTCCTTCCGTGATCCTGGCCACGTACCCTGACCGATCAATGCAAGGACCGCGACCGCCGTCAGTTCTGGGGGCCCCGCCTTCCCCCCTTGCTCATGGGTCTCTGTCCTCAGGGAGTGATCTTCTGGCCCCATCAGTCTGAAAAGCACCCGTAAATGTCCCCCTAGCGTGGCGGCCGCTGTACGCACAAAGCGGGGGCGAAGCAGATCACCTTGAGGCGTCCCCTCCATCGCCGCCGCCGCCGCCGCCGCCGCCGCCTGGGGCTGATACCTCCTGACTCTGTGCTCTCAGGAGGCCAACGGCACCTCCAGCCCCCTTTTTTTTTTTTTTTTTTTTTTTCCCTTTCCCGTTTGCATTAAGGACCAGGGACTGGAGAAGGCCCTGAAAGGGCCTCATGCTGCCGGATTGCCCCCCCACCACTCGGCAGGCCCCTCGCCCCAGCGCCCAGCTTCCCTCCTTCCCACTCCCTTTCTCAAGTGGCACCGGAGATGTTATTTACTGTAGCATTCTGACAGCGAACCGCCGTTCTTCTGATTTACGCCGACCCTGCCACCTCCTCTCTTTGAGTCAGCGTGTGATTCATCTCTTTAATGTGATACTTCCGGAGCGTGTGGCTCGCTGAGGGGAGGAGGGCAGTGTGAACCCTTTCTGCGAGGCTGCCCCCTTGGGGCGCCTGGCCACTCATGCCGACCCCAGCACCCACGCCCCAGCAGAACCGAGCCAGCGGCAGCCTCCTCCGCCAGCGGGCTTAGCTCTTCCTCCCGGGACAGTCACAGGAGTTATTCCATGCTGGGTTCCCGGGAGGATGTGGCTGGGCCCCTGAGGACAAACACTGATTCACATCCAGCTGCAGCCCCAAAGGTTCCACTTGGTCTGGGAAGTCTGGGCTGGAAAACCATGACCTTGGCCGCATGGAGACCTCCTGCTGGGAGGTGCGGGCGGTGGAGGGGGAAGCCACCCTCGTCCCTCCCCAACCTCCAGGCTTCCCAGTTCTGATGACATAATCCCCACAGTTGTTTCTGGAGGCTCCAAAGGTTTTCTTGCTTAATTATTCATTCATTCATTCACTGCTTCAATTAACAGTCATTAAACTGCCTCTGTGCTCACACTGCTCTTCTCTTTTTTATTGGGGTAAAATATACAGACCCTAAAATGTACCCTTTTAACTCTTCTTAAGTGTGCAGTTCAGTGGCATGAACCGTGCTGACATGGCTGGGCAGCCACACCACCATCCATCTCTGGAACTTCCTGCATCTTCCATAACTCTGTTCCCGTGAAACCCTGATTCTTTATCTGCTACCTCCCTTCAGCCCCTGGCAGCCCCCATCCTACTCTCCGCGTCTACAGAGGATGCCTTGAGGTATCGCACGGAAGGGGGGCTTACGGTATTTGCCCTTTTGTGACCGGCTTATGTCATTTAGCACAATGGCTTCATGGCTCATCACCTAGTGAAGCAGGTGTCAGAATGTCCTTCCTTTTTAAGGCCGAGAGTGTTCCATGGATGTCTCTAGCACATTTGGTTTTTCTGTTTCTCCATCAGTGGACACTTGGGTCGCCTCTGCCAGCGGCTGGTGTGTTGCCTTGTTTCTGACACAGGCATTCTTTGCCCTTGAGGGGTTTCCAGTGTAGGAGAAGAAGACTGACCACTCAGGGCACAGGCGAGGGCAGCAGCAGAGGTCACCATAGGGCTGGAGGACAGGGCTGAGCTCTCTCCTGAGATGGCAGAGCGGGAAGGCTGACAGCGGCGGGAGATGACAACAGAACTGAGACTTGAAGGGGAACGAGTGGCAGTGAGAGGAACAGCATGTGCAGATGCTCAGAGGCAAGAACATCTTGGTTCCTTCCAAACCTGCCAGTCGTGGGGCCCGGCTTCAGACAGGGAGGCGTGATGGGGAGCAGAGGAGCTCAGGGTGGCAGGTGGAAGTGGGAGTCCATCACGAGGCTGCCACACCTCCCTTGGGTCCCCTGACCCTGAGAAGCCACTGGAGGGTTTCCAGGAGCCCCTAGGAGGTGGGGGAGCCCACGCTGCGGCTGCTGGAAGATGGTCCTCCAGTGAGAAGGACGTCAGAGGCTGGAGGGGAAACGGCCACCAGAGATGAGAGAGAAAGACTGTGGCCCGGAGGCAGCTGGGTGGGGAGGATGCGGCAGTTTTGAGAGCTCTTTGGGAGGTGGAAGAGACAACCCAGGAGCCAGCTGGTGGGTTCCTTTCATTTCAGTGACCTTCGTTGAGCTGGGTGAGGCGGTCGTAAGAAATGGCATTTCTGTTTAGTGGGGAATGGGCAGGAGGCAGGAATTGGGAATGCCCTTGGGTCTCTGACTTGGACAGCGTCGTCCATCGTCAGGAGGGTCACTCTCCCAGCCTTGTCTGGAGACTCACCGGTACCAGGGCCCCTCGGCCTGGTCTGGTGCAAGCTCTGAAAGGTGTCTGATCTACTCACCAGCACGCAGCCAGCCCCTCTCCTTCCCCAGGTCAGTTATAAAGCCAGGGAAATGGTTCCCCCCACTACACAACACTTCTGCTTTGTTTTGTTTTGTTTTTCTTTTCTGCTGTCCCGCAGCATATGAAGTTCAAGGGCCAGGGATCCAGTCTGAGCTGTGGCTGCAACCTATGCTGTAGCTGTGGCAACACCAGATCCTTAACTCACCGTGTGGGGCTGGGGACCGAACCTGTGTCCCAGAGCTCCAGAGATGTCCCCCCCGCCCCACCATCCCACTGCACTGCAGCCCAACCTCCACCCCTTCTCTGTTAAGTGATTTTTATTGCCAGTCACCCTGGGAGATCCAGAGACGTTAACAAGATTACAAACAATGGGGAAGCAGGAACTTGTAATTAAAATTCTCAGTCTTTTGTTATCTCTGCTCTTCATTCAAACCTTGGTGGAGCGAAGGCAGCCAGCAGACTTTTCTTGCTCAGACACTTGTTGTGGGGAGTCTCCAGGGAAAGCGCCCCTGTTTCTGTCTCCAGAGTCACGCCCACGCTACTTGCCCCTCCCGGCTTAGCCCAGAGCTCCTCGTTGCTCATGGCAAGCCCCAGATGCAGGCTGTAGAACCGCCCCGGTGGCTGATCTGGGCTGCTCAGGCTCCCGGGCCCCAGACAGAATCAAGTCGGCCTCCCTGGGGGCCGGCGGCACCTCCAGCCCCTTTCTGCATCTGCTCCTACTCTCTACTCTGGTTTGACTCTGTGCAGAAAGAAGACCTCTCTCCCTTCCCCCAGAGCTCCCTGCAGGGGTGTCAGAGGGTCTCCAAGCTTGGATACAGACTATGAGGACGCAGCCCCTGACCTTGGCCACTTCGAGACAGACACAGAACAGCCCCGGGTCCGTCTCAGACCTGCCCCGGCCCCCTGCCCCTCTCCTGGCTTGGCTTTCACCTGGTTCAGGTGTGGCTGGACTGGGTTCCGCCGTGGGCATCCTGACTCTCCTTCCTGGCATTCCCAGTGGCCACTGCTCACCACTGGCACGGGTCTTTGGCACCCAGTCCTCCCTCTGGCAGACAAGGACCTGGCCTCGCCCCGTCTCCCCCCACGACACCCCAGGTCCCGTGCCTGCCCCCCGGCTCCCTCTGTAGCGCCATGGGCCCTCTCTGCGCAGTGCGAGCTGGCTGCCCTCTCCCTGGGCTTCTGCCTCTGAGTCTTTTTGTCTCTCTAGTCCAGTTCTCTCCGTCCTGACCATACATCAGAAACCTTGTCACTAGCTCCGGGGTCAGGCTGCTTCCCCATCAGGACACTGGCCAATCTCTGGACCATGTCATTTCATGTACTCGTGTCCGAGCCCTGTGAGGGACAGACCAGCGTCTCCTCGTTAAGGAGCAGAAGAGGAGATGCAGAGAGGCTGTGTCGTTTGCCCAAGAGCGCCAGCTAGGGCGCAGACCTGCATCTGCCTGACCCCAAAGCCTATGCCATTTTCGCTTTCTCCCCGTGCAGCAAGCGCTCCTACCTGGCTGCCCGGTGAGAAAGTGAAACTGGTAACAGCTATGACGTGAACCTAGCCGGAACCCAGATGGGACTTGAACCGACATGCCAGGACTTGAGCCGACATGCCAGCCTAGAGCCGGGCAGTGTTTCTTTTTAAATTTAAGCAGAGTTGATTTACACTATTATGCTAGTTCCAGGTGTACAGCAGTGATTTGATGATACGTGTATATGTGTATGTCTAGATTCTTTTTTTTAAAAAAATGATTTTTATTTTTTCCATCAAAGCTGGCTGGCAGTGTTCTGTCAGTTTTCTACTGGACAGCAAGGTGACCCTGTCACACATACATACATACATTCTTTTATAGGCCTAGATTCTTTTTGAAAAGTTCTTTTCTATTATACTTCATTCCAGGATACTGAACATAGTTTCCTGTGCCACCCAGCAAATCCGGGCAGTATTTCTCGTACAAGTGAATGCGCATGAGTGAGACAAAAGCCCAGTCTCTAGAATGGAGATCCCGCGTCGGAGCAGGCCCTGCTGCCAGCTGACCTGTCCGGCCCCCAGCAGTGTGATCAGACGCCTGAGCCGAGAGCTGGAGCCCCGGGGGCCCAGCTGCACTGTCAAGGGCTCTCTGTCCCTTCAGGTGCTCTCAGCAGGGTGACCCTCGGCAGCCAGGCTTGTGATTCTGAGTGGTGGCACCTCCCCCCCAGGACTTGCCAGGCCACCTGCAGCACCCTGCGTACCTGGACCACAGCAAGAGGGAATTGAGTTCTCCTCTTTTTCAGGATGAGAAGGGCCACGCAGGAGCTGCCCTGGTCTCTGTGGGGGCGGAGCAGCCCCAATCTGCTCGAGCTCTAGGGAATGACAGTACCCACCGGCTCGTCCCCTCCGCGGGCACTCGTTACTGAAGAGAAAGGCAAAGTCACCTTTTGTGTCACTGCTGACCGATGACGTCATCTGCTGTCCCTGAACCTTCGCGGAATATTCTAGATCAGAAGCGCTAGGGGGCAGGGACTCTGTACTCCAGAGCCGTCTGTGGAAGGAACAGGTTGTTGGATGGTGACACGGCCCTAACCAAGCGTCATAACACCCGGTGGTGCCCACTGCTGTTGGGGGGCCAAGTCCTACCCTAGCCCAGCATCTCTGGCGTCTGCACAGAGGGCCGCGCGCTGGGCTGGGCGGGCTGTCGGGAGGCTGACAGGATGACACGTGTGGCGTTTAGGACAGTGCCTGACATAGGGAGGCCCAGCAGATGCCGTGATGAAGTGTCGCCGCTCTTACTCAGCAGGTGACAGCACTGAGCCTTGCTGAGGTCTGGTAAGTGACCTGCCTCGACCTCCAGCCTGAAGCTCTTTCCTCTGCACACCCAGAAAATGCACACACTTGAACTGCGACCTGTCATTGGAATGTGTCTGATCAGCTCAGGGGAGGGTATAAACCTCCCCGGGGGGGGGTGTTCGGCTCTGTAACTGAACTATCCGGGACATGGCATTTGGCTTCATGGGGTGATGGCTTTGGGGACTTGCAGGGGGGCCTGTGGCTCAGTTGGCCCGCCCCACTCTGCCTGGAGCAGGGAGTGGGGGCCCGAGAGAGCCCTGGGCACACAGCCCCGATTCTGAAAGCAGACAAACGGCCAGTGTTCCCACAGACAGGCCGCAGAGATGGGGCTGCGCGGCCAGAACAGCTGGGCGGAGGCTGGTGGCAGGAGGCAGTGTGAGGCCCGGCTTTGTTCCTGGATGGTCATGGGGACAGAGTCAGAAGCATAGAGAAGCCCCTTCCTTTCCCTCTGGGCCGCAGCCCAGGACTCAGAGCTTCCTGCTTGCCGGCCAAGGAGAGCCGCCGGGAGAGCCCCAGCTCGGCCTCTGCACTGAGGCTGGCAGGCGACCAGCAGCCTGGGCGGCCCGGCCTGAGCCAGGGCCTCTTCGCTCCCCCAGCCCTCCTGCAGGTTCGGGGCAGAACACCCCCACTAGGAGTCCGAGTCCCCGGCTGCGTCCCCGTGCTCTGGCTCAGTGTCGTGTGGCCTTGGGTGGGCCCCCTCGCTCCTGCCCCCGGGCTTCCTCCCGGCGCTGCCCCGGAGCTCAGAGAAGGACTTGCTTCCACGGCCGCCCCCCTCGTGTAGGTGCCACACACAATAAGGATCCAGCGGGAGAAAGAGCGGGGATGAGGAGGACTCGCACGTGTTCCCTTAAAGCCGCTGAAGGGCTTCCGGGAGGGCGGAAGGCAAGGGTCTTTTCCCCACGCCCCTCCTCAAGTTCTCCAAGGAAGGAGAGTCAGAAATGGAGAGGGAAAGGCCGTCCTCAAGGGAAGCAGACAGCCCCCCCGCCGCCCCACGCTGTCTTGAAGCAGGGGCATCTGGGCGAGGTGAAGGGGGCACCTAAAAGCCAACAGCAACCCAGACGGCTGCCACAGCTTCGCTGGCAGCCTCATCTTCCTCAGCTGCTGCGGTCAGGCCACCCTTTAGAAACGGGCCGACAGACCCCGAGACAGACCCGGATCGTCCAGCAGTGGGAGGATGGGAGGAGACCCCCTCCGGCAGCAGGTCCGCCTGGCCCTGTGCCCAGTGTAGACGCGGCCCCGGGGCGCCTGGCACAGAGGATCCGCTCAGGAAACGTCCCTGCAGCTGACCTCACCGCCCCTCAAGACCAGACCCGCTCGTCTTCCTCCAGGGACACGGGGCAGGTGTTTCGGTTCTGGGTCCCCAGCATCCACAAGACTGGGTTCTTGCTTTTGGAAAACTCCAGAGTCCGTTAGAGTTTCTTGGGTGGAGCATGCGGGCAGCCTCTTTCCTTTTGTCCACGTTCTGACCGCCGCCTTTGTTTCAAGGCCAAGGGGCTCATCCCTTTGTGGGTCCTGTGACTTCAGCCGCAGGAAGCCCAAGCGCGTGTAGACTTCCCCTCCCCGGGTCCCGAGATCCACTCATCGCGACAGCAAACAAACGGGCCTGGGAGGATTGCTGAAAGGTGTCCCCAAGGAACGCCTGGGGGTTCCAGGAAGTGTCCAGAGCAGGGCAGGCGGGGCCCTGGGATGTGGGGTGACCTGTGGGGTGACCTGACGGTCCTCCTGGGGGCTCGATGTCGGGAGCAGTGGGGCTTATTTGCCACGTACAGGGTCCACACACTCAGGGAATGGCCCCGTCGGAAGCTCCAGGATCAACCCGCCCCCGCCCGCCCCTTGGAGTCTTCAGGGATCCGAAAGAGCCCCAATTCCTCGTCCCCTGAGGCTTTCTTTTAGAGTCTGGTGCCAACAACGCTGCTAGAAAGAATAGTGTTCTGTCCGCAGCTCTTCGTACGGGAATCTGTCTTGACTCAGGCTTATATGCTCCTTAGCAATTTTTCCTCCCACGCCGACTGCTACAAGGAGGGACTTTTGATGTCTGGCTTGTATCAGGAGCAGGAGGGAGGGAGGAAAAGGGAGCGATGGAGGGAGAGGAAAGAAATGGGTTTGTTTTCAAAGTCTTCATGCTTCGACACCTGAAAACAGAATGTGACTTAGTTATTCTATTTACCAAAAATACGTCGTTGTGAAACCTAAAGTGAAAATTCACACATGATCTGAGTTGGGTGCAGTGCTGCTAAGATCCTGTCTTACGCTAAGATGTATTATTTAATCATCCTCTGAATTGAGTCATTCCTTTTATTAGGCAAGATGTGATTCTTTTTTTCTATTTCTGAATAATCTACCCAGAAACCCTGGAGTTCCATAAGATGTACAGTCCATGATGAATTGAATATGAGCCCTGTTGAAAAGTTTATGTAAAAATTTTTCTGAAAAATCCAAGTATCTACTAAGTAGGAGCTCATTATGTGCCTGAATTCTCTCTCAAAAAAGGGTGTTTAATTAGAGTAATAGGCCTTTGAAATCAAAAACTAAATTCACTTTTATTCTTAAAATTTCCAACACATTCTTTTCTTTTCAACACATTTCTTTTTTTTTTCTTTTTGCTTCTGCTAGTAACAAACAAGCCAATATAGAGACCTATGAAAATAAACGCTTATTTCTTGCTCCCTTTACGTAAAGACGTGGCATCTCTGGGCCCTGAAGACCTCTGCCTGTCTTCTGGGACCCAAGCTGTGAGCGGCAGAACCTGAGCCATACTGTTTTCTTGCTGCAGAGGGCAGGCTCCAGAGGCCGGGGTGAGCTTAACTGTCTTTTGAAAAGCTTCCCCTCAGACCCAGCAAACCTCACATCTCAGACCATCTCAGTGAGAAATCATGTCTCAGGGCCGAGCCAGCGAGGCAGAAGCATGCATTCCCAGGACACTCAGGCAGATCACGCAGCAATGGGCTGGGATGTGGAGCCCACCTGCAAGGAGGGAGTAAATAGTAAGAAGTAGGAGTTCCTGTCGTGGCGCAGTGGAAACGAGTCTTGACGAGTAACCCTGAGGTTGTGGGTTCGATCCCTGGCCTCGCTCCGTGGGTTAAGGATCCGGTGTTGCCGTGAGCTGTGGTGTGGGTCGCAGACCTGGCTTGGATCTGGTATCACTGTGGCTGTGGCGTGGGCCAGCAGCTGTAGCTCCGATTAGACCCCTAGCCTGGGAATGTCCACATGCCTCGGGCACCACTCTAAAAAGCGAAAAAAAGAAAAAGGAAAAGAAAAGGGAAGGAATGTGAATTCGCTTCCCACACTAACCCAGGTAGCTGGGGTGTTCTCCGTCTTTGGTGAAACCCCAGGCCTGATGAGCCTTTGCCAGAAGCACTGAATTTACCTTTGACGAGTCTCTTGCACAAAGACTCACCCTGATCTGCGACATTTTCTAGTTTAATCTGTTTTTAAAGTGTTAACTCTGCATATAGTATAAGTTTTTCTGCTTGCGAGATTAAAGGCCATGTTGCACGGAAAGAGCTTGACCGGGTGTCCAAGGAGGTTCAAGGGCTTAAGCCTGACTCAACGCTCTTCTTTTTTTTTATGGCCACACCTGCAGCATATAGAAATTCCTGGGCTAGGGCTCGAGTTGGAGCTGCGGCCACAGCAATGCCAGATCCCAGCTGCATCTGTGACCTAAAGCCTTAGCTTGCAGCGATGCCCGATCCTTAACGCACTGAGCAAGGCCAGGGATGGAACCTGTGTCCTCACAGAGATAATGTCGGGACTTTAACCCCCGCGCCACAATAGGAACTCCACGCGTGGCTCAACTCTTAACTAGCCAGGCAGCCTTTGCTGGGCCTCGGTTTTCTCATCTGTGCATGTCGGAGGTAACAGACAGAGGAAGTGCCCAGGAAACAACTGGCCAAGGCCGACGCAGCCCATGGCACCAGAGCAGCATCCTGGAGGCCCCACTTCATTCTTGAGATGCTGGATTGTGGGGGCCGCGGATCTTCTCCGTCTTGGCAGAAGGAGGCAAGGCAGCATTTGAGGATGCTCAGAGCAGTGACTGGTTACCAACTGGTACCAAGGAATTTCAGCATTTTAGCATCTCGTACAGCCGTATCCGCACACCCCAGCTACACGCCAGCCATGCGTGGTGTTTTTCCCCACATTCCTGCAGGAAAAAAAAAAAAAAAAAAAAACAGCCCAGGTTGCCAAAGAGTGTTAAACTCGGAATCACAAGATACGAACGAAGCTCTAGGCTTCGTTCTACCAGTTACTTGGCAAATGACTTAAGCTCACGTAGCCGGTTTCTCTGTTGGAATGCAGGAAACGGCCTCCACCTGACAAAGCTGGCATCGGGATGCGCGGGGCAACGGGCTGGTGAAGGACCCAGCTCGGCAGCTGCCTCGCCAGTGGGTGTTTCCTGCATCCAAACCCAAACCTGATTGGACCATGACCTGAGTTTGGGCCCCGATTCTACCACACTAACTCCGTGCACCCCTGTTTCCTCTAAAACCATGACATGGGTCCATGTGTGAGTAAGTAGCGATGCATGTAAAATGCTCAGAACGTGCCTTGTGTGCACTAAGTACACAGCTAAATCCCACCTTTGTTCTCTGTCCCACTGAGCTCCGTGTTGGTTTGCTGAGACCGTCCCCGTGATGCTTCTGCCTCCCCTCCCTGTCATTTCTCACCTATTTTTCTCCTGGTGGCTGCCATCGTCTTCCTTCTTCCCCCCTTCTTCCTTCTTCCTCTGTTTTCTGGATTCTTCAGTTCTTCTTTTCCCTCCTCTCTCTCCTGGACATTGTGGGATGGGCTCTAAGAGCTGTGATAACAGCTTTGCCAACGTGGACGTGGACGTGTTACACAGAAGGAACGAGGGAGTTTCTGGGACCCACCAGCCCGAAAGGCTCTGTTTCCTCCTGTCTCTCTCCTCCTGTCAGCGGGATTGCCCTTGTAATTAGCAGAAGGAAGATGCCGTTTACACGTGGGGCTAAGGGTTTCCTTGTTCCTGCCCAGCTGTGGGTAGATACTGGCAGTGAGCATATGCATATGCCCGCATCATTTTTAATGGGTTTCCAAGAGTGTGGCCTGGAGGAACGCACACAGAAAGCCACGTGGTCACACACGGCCGGCCTGTGTGGCCTCACTCATGGCAGGGGCTGCAGGAAACAGGTGGGGGTCCCTGAAGAACCCCATCTGGCCCAAGAGGGGAGCAGTCAACTTAAATACCATCTGCTCCCCAGAGCATCAGGCACGTACAACCTGTCCTGCCTGTTGCCTTGTCCATCCCCCGCCCGCCGCCCAAACCAAGAAGGAACCAGAGGAAGCCCAGCAAGAAGAGGCGGACAGGCTGGGCAGCGAGGGCGGGCGGCAGCCACCGCGCTTTCCCGTCCCTGTGGCTTGCTCGAAGCAGGCCTGAGCTGGGCAGGGGAGGGGCTCCAGTTTGGTGGAAAACTGACTTTTTGGCAACTATCATTATTGCTCCAGGTTGGCCTTATTAATGACTTAATTGAAACTGTTTTATGGGTACAAGTGACCCGAGGATGGAGAGAGTATCTCTCTCTCTATCCTATAAGGCCGGCTGTTAGAAACATCATTTTTTAAATATTTTACAACATTCTTGTATTTACAGAAGGGTTGCAAAGATAGTACCTCTACAGTAGCGTTTCTCAACCTCTTGTTTCCTTTTAAAAGCTTTTGAATTGAGGTGCAGCTCATGTCTGCCCTGGTGTTCGTCCCAGGTGCACGCGAGGGTCAGTATTTGTGCACCTCGTGAAGGAATCGCCACACTGAGTCGCGTGGACACCCGTCGTCACGCCGCGTTACAACTTCTTCTTCTTGTAACGAGAACTTTTGAAATTCCCCTTCTTTCTTCATTATCACCCCACCCCCGACCCCAGGAGCCTTTTTAGATATTTGTTGCTATAATGGCTTCCCGTAAAGTTTTCATACCACAGATAAGCTGTATGTCTATTTATGTGCTGTGCTCTTTAGAGGGCCACCAACCAGGGTAATAGCTAAGATTTTTTTTTTTTTCCTGCTCAGCAATGATTTTCACCCCTCGGGGGGCAACACTTCCATTGCAAAGGCGAGCGCTGGAGCATCTAGCACACCCTCCGCCCAGCTGTCCCCGACGCGAACATCTTACATAACTGTGGTCTGCTCGGCAAACCTAAGAAATGAGCCTCGGCGCAACACCCCTGACCAAACGACAGACTACGTTTTGATTGCACCCGTGTTTCCTTTTTCTGTTGCAAAATCCTGTCCAGGATTCCATGGTGCATTTCATCATCGCGTCTCCGTCCGTCTCCCTCTGTGACAGTCTCTCCGGCCTTTAGGACATTTTTGAGCATGCACGCTGGTTGGGTGTACTGTAGCAGCTTCCTCAGTTTGGGTTTGTCAAACGTTTTCTCATGGTTGGAATGAGGTTACGGATTTTTGGGGAAATACCATAAGGGGGGGTGTCCCCTTCTCATTGCTTCATATCAGGGGTGCATGACACAAACGTAACGTGCTTGTGATGCTGATCTCCGCTGCTTGGGTAAGGTGGCGTCTGATGGTTTTGTCCACGGTGAACTTACTGCTTTTCTCTCTCCATACTCTGTGGATGAGAAGCCAGGCCCTGTGCCCAGCCCACACCCCAGGACAGGGAATGGAAGTCTCGCCTCCTGGAAGGAGGACTATTAGAGAATTTGCGGACACCTGCTAAAATCACCACAGTAATTTAAAACCACTTGAGGGGAGACGCTTTGAGGCTTTGCCCTTGTCCCCTTTCTCCTCTAAGTTTACCCGCCAATCTCAGCTCATGCGGCCGCGAACAGTGCCGGCAGCCGCTATTGCCGTGGTGTCCAGTGGTGACTTTGAGTTCCCTCATTTGCTCGTTAATTATGTGGAATTCTTCTGTAAGAAAGAGATAGTCTTTCTTTCCATTTGTTTATTCCCTAAACTGTTTCTATTTGCAAGGACGCAAGCATGTTTGTTTTATTCCCTGAGTTGTGGTACAGTACTGTCAATGTTTGTCTTGTTCCTCACATTGTTTGATCTTTAGTCATTGGAAGCTTTTTCAGGTTGGCTCCTGTGTCCTTCTGACATGCCTTAATCCCTCCCTCCCTCCCTCCTTCCTCCTTCCCTCCTTCCTCCCTCCTTCCTCCTTCCTCCCTTCCTTCCTTCCTCCCTTCCTTCCTTCCTTCCTTCCTTCCTTCCTTCCTTCCTTCCTTCTTTCTCTGCGTAGCACTTTCTTACCCTCTGGCACTACAAGATGCTTCAGGCCCAACTTGTATTGTCTCTGCCCCAGCCCTAGAATCAGACATTTCTCCAAGGGGCCCTGCTTCTTACGAACTTTCAATTACTCAACAGTGGCCAGAAGAGTCATGGGATGTGCCCTGGATTTCTTCCAAAGGGCAGAGGATAACCAGCTCTTCAGGACAGTTTTGATGGGACAGTGGGAGAGAAAAATGAAGTTGCTTTTTCATTGTATGCCCCATTTAACAGTAACCCTGAGTCACTGCCCCTCGCAGGGCTGATAGATGGGCTGACAGATATGATATGCTTTGAAGAGTGGACAACACTTTCCGAGTGCCAAGGCTGATGCCTGTGGCCCGCTCTGGATACCGGGTTAGTTCAGGGCCTAAGGGCTCTGAAGATCAGGGAGCAGAAGAAATGGTTTTTCTGCTAAAGGGAACCATTCGGTGTGTGACTTTCAGGCCCTTGGGTCTATGGTGCTGAGAGACGATCAGAGAGGGCTTGCATTGCAACACCCTGGCCCAGCGACCTGCCGGGGGAGGGACATGAGGTCAACGGGACTTCCTGACATCGCGAGGCTGCTTTGTGGTGGAAGGGCTGGAAGGAGGAGTCTTAGGCGAGGCCTGGTGGATTCCCAGAGGCCTGGTGGACACCTGGCCCTGCCACTGGCCCACACCTGAGGAAAAGCCGTGAGCTCAGCAATCAGGTTTCACCAGAACCTGTCTGATCAGGCCCAGCAAAGCCAACAGGGCAAGCTTTAGATTTCCAGTGAAGGCTCTAGCCTACATTTGTAATGGCATAAGCAAAACCCTGCAGCTTCCTCTCTGCTGACTCCCGGAAGGGACAGCCTTCAGCTGAGATGAGAAAAAGACGGTTCCTTTTCTGAACTGGTGGGTTTCCTCCTGACCTCCCCAAAGGAGTTCCTCTCGTCCCCAAGAAGGGGACTTTCACTTCACAAGAAGGGAAGCTGGTCAGCAAGGGTTTGTACAGCAGCGGAGACAGACGGCTTTGGCTGCTCAGATTGATTCCGGAACCAACGTTTTATAATTCGGTAAATGTACAGATTGGTAGCAGCGCCCCTCGGTCTCCACGGGAAGATTGCATGAGATGGAATTAGCCTGAGGCGAAAGACGGCAGCGTGGCCCAGAGCCGGGCCCAGGAGGCAGCTCGTTTTAGCCTCTTGGCCTCGGCGTCTCCGTCTGTAAAATGAGCATGAGTGATATTTGCTATTGGCTACTTCACATACCTCGTGAGGATGAAAGACGGCAATAAAGACCATACACTGAGCCAAGAAAAGTGAAGCAATAATGAGACCTGAGCAGACGCAGCCCGCAGCTTTCTGCTCATCCCCTGACAAGCATGATTTAGTGGAAAGAGACTTCATGCAGGCTGGGAAAGTTGGGGTTGGATAAACAAGTCCTGCCAGCTCAGCGAACCCATGATCCTGGCTGTTCTCGGGTTCCTGACACACGTCAGGCACTCCGTGAAGACAGGTCGACTGAATGAAGCGAAGCAAGAAACCAATCAGGCAGTGTGCTTGGTCCAGGTGTTTGGAAGGGAGAGTCCTTCAGCTCGGGGAAGGTCAGCGGAAATGCAGGCTGAGCCGCCACAGGTCCTGAGGCCGCGTCCGGGGACAGCTGTGCCCACAGGACACAAGGCAGGGGGACAAAGAGCCATTCCATGGAATCCTGGAATATCATAGCTGGTAGGGTTCACCCCCAATTCTTCACAGGTTGGGGGACCCTGTGAGGTGTCCCCTTCTCTAGGAAACTTGTCCTGTGCACAGACCCAGCCGTATTTCACTGTAGCCTCAACAAGTGCAGTGAAGAACCTGCTGTACTCCAGTCCCTTTGCTGAAAATTCAGAGCTTCTTGTGTGTGTGCTTGGGGCAGGGGCGAGGGGGTACATTTTCTCTGTTTTTGTGTCCTGTTCAACACTCGGTACAGAGCTTCCTTCCTAGTGAAGCCTCAGGGTAACCTTGTGGGTCTGAGCGCGAAATCGTGAAGGAAATTGAGTCTGGAGGAAAGCGCCCAAAGAGGAGGTAGAATCAGGGTACAAGGAGGATGAAGCACCTGATGAGATGTGGGCGTCAGACAGAAAGGCCAGACGTCAAGGGGCTTGAATGAGAGCCATCACCACGGACCTCAGAGGACCCAGCTAGTGTGGAGGAGACGGGATCTTCAGCTGAGTGGGACCAAGGCTAGAATCTCAGCCAGCTGCCAAAGCTCCAGCCACAGTTAAAGCTGGTGGGTGGGTTGGTGCAGGGTGTCCGTTGGCAGAATAGTTTGCAGGAGCCGTTCATGTTTGGGAGGTTGGTTGTGGGCAAAGCTAAGCACCAGGAGGAGAACCAGGAGTGGCCCGACCCAAAGTCAACAGATGGGAGCGCCGTATGATTCTGAGAAACTATTCACTCTGACATGTCCCCAGCAAAGGCACGTGGAAGTGCCTCAGGGTCCACTAAGCACATCTGGCAAGACTCCGAGGATGGAGTTTAGGCAGGAAAACCCAAGGGAATGCCCTGCCCCTGCTCCGAGCCAACACAATGGAGGCGGAGTTGGGAGCACCCAGACGCAAGGGCTCCGGGTATGCCCAGCGTGGCCCTTAAGGGCGTGACCCAGTTCAAACCCTGGCTACACTATTCATTAGCTGTGCATTGTTGTGCCAGCGACTTTACCTTAGATGTCTCTGTTTCCTCATCTGTGCAGCAGGAAACGACACTGCCTGCCCCACACAATGGTGGCTGAGGGTCCATGTGAAGGGCAGTTAGCACAGCCCTTGACACACAGCAAGTACTAACTAGATGGCAGGTATTGTTACTTTAAATCACCACTATCCGAGGTTTCTCAACCTTGCACTCGACAGTTTGGGCAGGAAAATTCTTTGGCGTGGGGCTCTCCGATGCACCGTAAGAAATTCAGCAGGATCCCTCGTCTCTGCCCACAGGGTACCCAGAGCGAACCCCAGTTATAAAAACCAAAAATATCTCCAGACGTTCTCACATGTTCGCTGGTGGTTGAGGCAAAAACACCTCTGGTCTGGAACCATTGCGTGAACGCTGGGCCTGCCAGGTGCTGGTCTTCAGACCGTGAGTGTTTTTCGGGTGGGGCTGCAGCTGGTGAGTATAGGCCATGCCTGCCTTGGTCAGGATGGCTCAGACCCTGGCTGAGGGACCCATCACAGGAGGCCACCATGGCGAGGCGAGGCAGAGGGGCAGCAGTGGCCGAGCCCGGCAAGGGGTAAGTATAGGAAGGAGCAAACTGTCACCGGTCCAAGAGGTATATTTCAGCTACCATGGGTCAGTGCAGGCTCAGAGGGACACTTGGGAAGAAAGAAGGAGCAGGCATTGCCCAGGCAAGGACATTCCCTCAAAGGAGATGCCACAGCATGAATCCTTCCTGCCAACAGGCAGGGAAAAGCAATGGGATGGGCAAGAGGGAGGGGGTTGTCATTATTGAGAACCCACTGTATTCCAGGCGTTGTTCCAGGCACCCTCCACGTATTACTACATTGACGTTTCAGACAGTCCCATGACACGCATTCATGTGTTTATCCAGTCACTAATAAATGTTTACTGAAGGTCTCTGCTGCCCAGGGAACTGTCCAAGGTGCTGAGTGTACCGCAGGAACCAAGACAGATGAACTTCCTGCCCTCATGCAGCTTTCATTCCAGGAAGAGAGACTGACAACAATGGGGAGAAAATAAGCCTGATGCACATCTGGCCCTGTGTGTTAGGAGCCTCAGGGAAAGCAGGAAGGAGAACTGAGAAGGCGTGGGATGGGGATTGAGCGTGGGGTGGTCAGCAAGAGCCTTGCCGAGGTCTAGAGCGAAATGTCCAATTTCAGTTTTCTTCTCGCCTAAATTTTACCAGCATAGTATTTGAGGCTCAATCGCAAAATGAATCAACACAAAATGTTAACTACGCAACAAGGAATATGGTGGGGAACTATTCAGTTCTTAAGGGTATTTAGGCTCACAGACCTGCCCGAAGATACTCAGCTGTCAGGTGGGAGAGCCAGGTTTTGACTAATATGTGGCTGACTCAAAAGTGTGTGCCATTTCCACTGGGTGAGGTTTCAGGGCTTGTTGGAATTGAGCAACACGAGATGACCCGGGGGGTGGCTGACCTCCCTCTCTGGGGAGACCTTATAGCAGGAGAACTCAAGAGTGAGAAAGGAGTAAAGGTGTAGATCAGGAGAAGAGGGGTTTATAAATAGCTGGCACAGGAGTGAGAAAGACTGGGAAAAAAAGAACAGGCTGGTGGGACCCGGAAGGGGGAAAAAATCAATTAATTAAAACAAGTCAAACTGCTCAGACATACTTTTTCTGTGCTCAGAAACCTGGAATCCTCTGAAATTGCCAGGAGCTCCCTATATCCAGAGACAAAGGGATGTCCAAGAAGCCCGAGAGGCAAGAGGGGCGGGCGGGGGCGGGGGGTTCAAAATTCAAACGCCATGGCACTGCCCACTCTGAGGCTGGCTTAGGTGGCAGGGGGTGACATAGTTGACATCGTGGTTCCTCGGAAAGTGCAAGGTCATGGGAACCTGGCACCCACGCCGTTTCAGTCACTGTCCCCTGTCACCCACGCCTGTGATGATGATCTAAACGCTGCCTGTGACAGTGACCCTGAGTCACGGAGAAAGGTTGGGATGCTCCCAGGACATGGCTCTGTCTCCTGAGCCTGGCACAAGTGTAAATGCCACCTGTGTGCAGCCTCTTTGTGTAAATAGCTGGGAGGTGGATGAGGAAGACTGAAGGCTCCTGGTAGAGCCCTCAGTTGACAGCTTGTCAAATGTCCCTGTGGCTGAGCTTCGAGGACAGGGACGGAATTTCTGCTTCCTCTCCTCGTCTTTGTGCCCAGCGTGACATCTTCCCCATAGGAGGGATGCAAAAGCATTTGTAGGATGAAGATGGAGGCCTCCTACCCTCGAAAAGGTTCTGACGAAAAGCTTTTCCCCTCGGAGAATTCATATTTTGTGTACACACCACTAACTCAGACCCTCTAACCGTAGTATGGGCATTCTAGACAGCGGAGGCGATACTTCACCTGAATTTCCTCTCGAGGGCACCCCCTGCTGTCACCCCTCTGGTTTGCTCAGCACGGGTCATGGAGCGTCTCTTGCCCTTCCCGTCCTCGCCCTACCCTGACTGCGATGAATTGGCTCCTCTGGCGTTTCCGACCCCTGCCTCCTTCTTTCCTTTCTCCATTCCCCTGATTTGGTCCGGCCCTCGGCCCTGGGTGTGATGCTCACCTTTCATCGTCCAGTTGGTTGTCTGGGGTCCCCCACCAATCTGACATGGCACACCCCTGCCATGCCCCTTCAGAGCCCAGCAGGGTCACATCCCTCCCCTCCTTGGAGCCTGCGTCGGTCCCCTTGTGTTCCTGTTTCAGCCCATTTCCAGCACATCCCTGGTATTCAGAGCTCCTTCGTCATCCTCTCTCTCTGGTCCACCCTCTCCATCTCGTCTCCCACGGCTTTTCCTGCATATTCCCCCGAGCTCCCACTGTGTGCTCTCCAGCCCCTGTGCCTTTGCTCTTGCGGTGTCCTCCTCGGGGCAAGCCCGTCTCTCCCAGGTCCGCAGGTCTCATCCTGTCCTCTAACCTTCAGCCCCAAAGCCACCCCTCCTAGAAAGCCTTCCCTGATTTTCCTCCTGCCTTCTGTAGCCATCACATCCGCTCCCAACATCCACAGCCTGTAACTCTCACCCCAGTTGTGGCATTTGTCACCAAATCCCAAATGAGAGTTGTCATCGTATGTCTCTTACCCCCGAAAGCGGTCTTCAAACTTTACTGACTTGCATACTCCTCTAGTAGAGGCATTTTTGAGAACACACACCAACATGTACAGTCTTTTTTTACTTATCAGTTGGACTTCTGTACTAAATACATTTGTACAGACGGAGACACAAACAGTGGGAATTTACGAAAGGGCATCGTAGAAATAGTAAAATAGGAGCCTGGTGTCTTCTTCCTACGCCCGAGAACTCGCATGTGTGCCGAACTTTGGAAACCACTGGTCTAGCGAGGGACGGGAGCTCAGGCTGCAGGGTGTGGGGTCGGGGGGCTGTTCATGGGTTGGGACATCCAGCGGGGAGGGAAGCAGACAGGAGAGGAGGAGGAGAACCCCCTGAATGGCTGCTCCTGCCCGCTGGCTCCAGGAAAGGGCTCAGCAAACTCAGCCATGCGTGGCAGCTAGAAGACAATTAAGAGGACTCCCAGGCAGGAGGGGAGCAGCAGCTTGGCAGGATGGTTGCCTGAGGAGTCCAGCCCCTCTTCAGATGCCAGGCCATGCCTTTGGGGAATAGAGGCCTGGGGGAAGGGGGCAGGCCATCAGGACTGTGTCCCCTTTAGCGTGCATCTCAACCAACAGTGGCAGCTCCAAGCAGAGAGGCTAATGCAGAGTGAGAGAGAGGGTCCTTGACTCCCATGGCGTTTGATGGATGGGAAACTAGAGCCCGAGGGAAGGTACCCGACGTGACCGTGGCACTGCTGGTGTGTGAACTCTCTTCACGCTTGGCCTCTGGTGTGTGTGTACCGTTCACACTCTCAGGGAAGCACCCCATCACATTGGCAGGCCTGCAGCCCCAGCGGCTCAGACCAAGCTGCTTCTGCAAAACTGAGTTTGTCGGGCTCCAAGGACAGGACGCTTCTGCTAATGCCCTGGTCCCAAACATGTGCCTGAGCATGTGCACGTGGGTGCGTGTAAGCACGAGCACGTGTGCACACGCGCATGCACACACACACACACACACACACACACACACGGTAGGACCCTCTCTCTGTTAGGATACCTTCATCAATGTTGTTTTTCCAAGTGTCCCTGGAACCTCCCTGCCCGGTCACCATCAGAGTGGCTTCAGTAGCTCCACGTGTGGCATGTACACCGCCTCTGAGGGCATCTTTTATTTTCAACAGAGAGCGTGGCCTGCAATGGCAAGGGGGGAGGTAGCTTGGGGAGGACAGATGGGGAGGACAACTGCCTGTCCCTCACACCCTCTGAGCCACAGGAGAGCTGGGGGAGGTGGTGGGGTGGGGGACAGTTGGCTGGGCTTTGTCACTGCTCTGCTCTGCATGTCATCCTGCCATGACTCTGACTATGCTGTTTGCCAGGTTGAGAGGCATTGTGGGAGGATTCTGACGCATCTCTGGTCCAGCTGTGGGAGAGGACCTCCCAACTGCAGGTCCTCATGTCATCACCAGCCCCAGGGACTCACGCCTCGATGCGAAGGAAATTTATTCTTTCATTTATTCAATCAACAAGCATCATTGCATACTCCTGTATAACAAGCCCTAGAGAAGATGCCCCGAAAGGATAAGCTAGAGTCTACACGCAGGCCACACACGGCCAGGTTTGCACAAACGAGCATGGGGATGGTGGGGATTCATCTGGGATCATTTGTGCACCCACCTGTCCGTTGGAAGAGGAGGGTCCCAGCAGAGAAGTCTAGAGAGAGAGGAAAAGGAGAGGCGGGGAGAGCACGAACCGGGCTCAGACTGAGAAAGTGAGAGCACGCCCTGCCCCACCAGTGTCGCTAAGTAGTGGCTGCCTTTTATCACAGCAGCCACGTTGGTGTGGCTTTGCAGTGAGTGCCTTACATGGATCGACTAATTTAACACAACAGTCCTGGGAGGCAGGTACCCTTATTCACTCGCCCCATTTTTTTTTTTTTTTGGTCTCTTTAGGGCCGCCCCCACGGTATATGGAAGTTTCCAGGCCAGGGGTCGAATTAGAGCTGTAGCCACTGGCCTATGCCACGGCCACAGCAACAACAATGCCAGATCTGAGCCAGGACTGCAACCTACACCGGATCCTTAACCTACTGAGCGAGGCCAGGGATCGAACCTGCGTCCTCATGGATACTAGTCAGAGTCGTTTCCACTGAGCCATGACGGGAAGTCTTTTTTTTTTCTCACCCCATTTTATAGCTGATTAGACTGAGGCTCAGAGGGTAATGGCCCGAGGATCTGCCGTCACTGAGAGGCAGGGTCGGTAGAGCCTTCCTCTCCACGGCCCCTCACCTCTCCTCTCCTCCATAATCTCAGTTCATTCCCGACTTCCTATTCGGGGCCTTGTGAGATGGGCCAGCGCTGCCAAGGTAGAGAGAAGTGAAGGGCCAGCTCATGGCCTCGCAGTGCTTGGGGGTCACAGCCTGCCCTCCATCCAGGTCTCCTAATAGCCCCCCCAGATCTTTTAACTCTAGCCCTGCCTCCCAAGATGCCAGGTGCCTCGTAAGAGGGAGTGAGGTTGGAGAACAGTTGGGAGGTTTCTGGAGACGTTAATCATGGAGTGAATCACGTGATCTACCATCTCTCCTCTCCGAGGTGTAGACCCCAGGCCTGGGACACAGGTGAACTGGTGCATCAGGGTTCACGGCAGCCCTATTCGCAGTAGCTGACGGTGAAAACAGCGCGAAGAGCGCTCAGCGGATGAGCGGGTAAACAAGATGTAGTATTTTATGGACTAGGGTGTGGTTCAGCCATAAAAGGGGTGGGATTCTGACACGTGCTGTAACATGGATAACCTCGAACACGTTGGACTTGGTGAAAGACGCCAGACGCAAAATCGTCCTCTGATGGTTCCATTGTGGTGACGTGTCCAGCCCCGGTAAATGCACCGTGACAGACAGCAGACCGGCTGTCACCAGGGGCGGGAGGAAGGGAGGCTATAGGGAGGGAGTGCCCGTGATTACAGGGTTTCTCTCTGGGGTGAGGGGCAAGCTCGGGAGGAGAGGGTGGTGACAGCTGCGGAACACCGTGCCTGCACGCAGCGTCGCCGAAAGACATGCTTTAAAATGGTTAGAACGTGCTCGTTGTGTGTGTTTTACCGCAATGCCTAAAGGGGGTCCTTGGACTCGCCAGGGACTTGTTTCTGAGAAAGCAGAGGGTCACCGTACAGAAGAGGGGAGTGAGGGGGACAGGGCCCCAGCTTCTCTTAAAGGGGAGAAGCCTGCGACTCTGGGCGTGTCCTTACAGTCCTCTGAACTCCAGAGAAAGGGCTTCCAGCAAATCAGTAATCGCGAGGTCCCAGGTCCTTCGTCGCACATGGTGTGACACCTGCCCCGCCCCCCGCCCATCCAGTGCGATTCTGTTTGGGTTTCTGTCCCTGGCCTGGAGCGTCCCAGATGCCACTGGGCATCTCCGTCACTCAGGAAGTTCGGTACATGACAGCTTCCTTGCCCCCCAGAGACTAGGGTTCAGGCACTGAGGTCAGGCACCGTATGCGGAGCTGAGAACTGGTGTAAATAATACAGACAAAATCCCCTGCCCTTAGGGAGCTTGCAGTCTATGCATATGTTTACAATTTAAAAAAACAAAAGGTGGGGGGCACTGCGTGCAGCCTTAAGCAACCTTTTCCCCTTAGTATGTCGTAAGTGTCTTTGCAGGTCTATGAGTGACCGTACCTCTGCAGCATCGCCGTAGTGGCCACACACTCTTCCTTTACGTGTGTTTCTAATCATCTGCGTAAGCAACGATGGCGTGAAGTAACTTGGTCTAATTGCCCTGTTGTAGACAGCTTTGAGGTGTTGGTGTTTATCTGGTGATCTTTGGTGCCTTTTGAGATTACTTATGAACTATTCCTATTAAACAGGATAAATTCATGAAAGTGGAATTTTGAGGTCGAAGAGCATGTACTTCTTTTTCTATTTTCATGAGAGGTCTTTTTTAAAAAGTTATTTCGAAATATAAATGCAGATGCACAGGAAGCTGTAAAGATAATACGGAGGAGTTCCCGTCACGGCTCAGTGAAAACGAATCTGACGGGTATCCATGAGGATGTGGGTTTGCTCCCTGACCTCGCTCAATGAGTTAAGCATCTGGCGTCGCCGTGAACTGTGGTATGGAGGTCACAGATGCGGCTTGTATCCCAATTGTCTGTGGCTGTGGTGCAGGCCAGCAGTTGGGGCTCTGATTTGACCCCTAGCCTGGGAACCTCCACATGCCATGGGTGCGGCCCTAAAAATAAGAAAAAAAAAAAAAAAGATAGTACAGAAAAGTCCCAGGTACCGTGCTTCCCCAGGGATTGCATCTTATGTAATTATGTACAAGAGCAAAACCGGGGATTTACCCGGTGACCCTGTGTGCGTATAGTTCTACGTGATTTGTTGTTCTCGTCCTTACTTTTTTAGGGCCGCGCCCGCAGGATACGGAGATTCCCAGGCTAAGGGCCAATCAGAGCTACAGCTGCCAGTCTACACCACAGCCACAGCAAGTCGGGATCCAAGCCTCATCTGAGACCTACATCACGGCTCCCGGCCATGCTGGATCCTTGACCCAGTGAGAGAGGCCAGGGATCGAACCTGCATCCTCATGGATACGAGCTGGGTTCGGTAACCGCTGAGCCACAAAGGGAACTCCTAGGTTTCTGTGATTCATGTAACCACCACCAAAACGAGACCCAGAGCCGTTCCGGCATCCAAAAGAGCGCCCTCACGTTAACTCTTTAGAGTCATTCCTGCCCCCCTCCCTCCAACCTTCCCACCTGCTGGCAACCCCTCGTTTGTTCTCCATCTCTGTAATTCAGCCCTTTGGAGAATGTTTTACGAATGGCATCAGCTATGGTATGACCTTTGGGGATATATTTTACTCAGCATACCGCCCTTGAGAGCCACACGAGTTGTTGTGCATATCAATAGTCTCCTGTTTTTATTGCTGGGCGGTATCCGTAGCACATGCATGTAGCACCATTTACTTCTTCACCTGTTGAAAGGCAGTTGTTGGCTTTTTAAAAATAAGGCTGCTCTGAATATTTGTGTGCAGGCTCTATGGGCACAGGTTTGCATCTCTCTGAGATAAACGCCCGGGCGTATGATTGTTGGATCCTGTGCTAAGTGTGTCTTTAGTTTTTAGAAACTGCCAGACTTTTTCAGGATGAGTATACCATTTTCATTCCTACCAGCAATGTATGGAAAACCAGTCTCTCCACATCCTCGCCTGCCTTCGGCATGGTCACTGTTTTTTATTGTAGCTCCTTTAACAGTCGCGTAGGGATAGTTGCTTGTGATTTCAGTTTGCATCTGCCTTATGGACAAGGATATTGAGTACGTTCGTATGCGCTTACTTGCCTTCTGCTTACCCTCTTTCCTGAAATGTTTGTTCATATCTTTTGCCCATTTCCTAACTGGATTATTTATCTATTTATTTTAAATGTTGGGTTGTGAGAATTGTTTCTATGTCCTAGATACCAGTCCTTTGTCAGGTATGTGGTTTGCAAATATTTCCTCCCAGTCTGTAGCTTTCACCTTTTCGTCTTCCTAATGGGGTCTCTTGCAGAGCACCAGTTTTTTCATTTTGATGGAATGTATTGACTTTTTTTTCTCTGATGGATCATGCGTTTGAAGTAATGTCTCAGAACGCTTCACTGAGCGCTAGGTTCCAAGGATTGTTTCTCCTGTGTTGTCTCTGAAAGTTTTGTAGTTTTACATTTTACTTTTAAATCTATGACCGACCCATTCGGGTTACATTTTGTGTCAAATGCATGGTTTGTGATGCGTCCTGCGGTTCTTGCCTGTGGACAGACAGTTGTTCCAGCGCCCCGTGTGGAAAAGTCTGTCCCTTTTCATTGAATTGCTCTTGCTCCTTCGCCAAAGATCTGTTCTTAGGGGGATTTGCCACTTCTGGGTTTGCTGCTTAGATCTAAGGGTCTAGGGATCTCTCCTTCTGCCAAGGAGAGAGTGATTCATCACTCGAATTATATTATCCTTCAAATCAGAGGGATTTCTCAAACCTCAGTTTTTCTTTCTCAGAAATTGTTGTAGCTGGTCTAGTCCCTTTGGCGTGTACTTTTCGAAAGGCCTTTGATAACGTGTTACCCAAGTGCCCCCCAAAGGTGGTACCAATTTAAACTTCCGCTAGCAGCGTAGGGAAGTGCTGTTTCCACACACCCACACCAGCACTGGCTGTTATTGTTTTTTTTTTCTTTTTTTTTAATCTTTGCCTATCTGATAACTGAAAACGTCTATCACATCCTATGTTCAGTTGCCTTTCTTCGGTTCCCTTCGCCTCTGCGAAGGTAGCCCGTGAACCCAGGTCTTAAGTATAAGAGCTTGGTAACCTTGTGACATGAAGCTTCATTTTTAAGACTTCAGAAAACGTCCCGCAGAGAAAGCAGACAGGTCTGTGTGGCATCCACGGTGACTGCTCTTCCTCCAGTGAAGGCACCTCGCACCCTCTTCCTGCTCCTTCTTGCTCTTCTCAGCTCCTAGAGATGAAATGCCCTGTTCGGGCAACTGCGCTCGCCCGTCTTCAGGCCGGCGCCCCTCCTGTGCCTCCCAAACGCACCTTCAAACCACACTCGCAGGTTGACCACGTCTCACCTCTCTCATCACTCTGCCCTGGTTTGCCCGCTTCCAGTGCGCCATCGAGGATAATTGCCGAGAGTCTCCCGTGTCCTGACTGCCGTGCTTGTTCCCTAGGACCTGTTCTTAACCCAGAAGCTTGTCTAAAGCACGGAGCAAGTCTCCCCTGGGCTCAAACTCTCCCTTCTCCCCGGGAGGAAAAGGCAGAGGTGCCGGATGCCTTGCCCGCTCGTCCTGCCCGTGTCCTCACAGCTCCGGCTCCGTCATTCTGTGTTAACCACCACGGGGTCCCTGGTCCCCCAGACACACCAGATACTCCCACCCAATCATGATTGTTTCCTTAGGATTCATTTCTAAAACGGACTTGCTCGGGGGCAGGGGGGGGATGTACATTTTTTAAAAAGCGTTTGACAGGTTTCTGCAGGAAGGCAGTGGTCCCTTTCCGTGCTTTCCAGAAATGGGCGAGCGTGTCTTTCCCCTGCACACTCGCCAGCGCTGGGTGGTGCCCTTTACGGAAAGCCTTTCCCAGCGTCTCCCTCGCCACCGTCTTGTCCATGAGGGTTTTTCAGAAAGAGCTTTGGATAACCGGATCAAAACGAACCGCTTTGCAGCGATTCCGAGACGGTCCTCCAGGGGATGTGCTTGTAACCATCCAGATAACCGCCGGGGGCAGGAGCCCCGGGGCGTGACTGGTGCAGGCGGGACAGGCTGTGCAGACGCCGGCCTTTCCAGGAGCCTGACACGAGGGAAGGGAGCCCTTCGGTGTCTGGGGGAGAGAAGGGAGGGGCTCTTCTTCACACGCTGCTTTCGTGAGCTGTTGCTTTGGCCAGCCACACTCTGGACACGGAAGGCACGGAGACAGCGGCTGCTTGCAGGTTTTGCTGCCTTCCAAAGGCCTGCCCTCGACAGTGGTCCTCAACCTGAGAGAGCCTCGGAGTCACCCGCAGGGCTCGTTAACACCCAGACTGCTGACTCCGTAGGTCGGGGATGGGGCCCAAGAATGAGCACTTTTAACAAGTTCCCAGATGCTGCAAGTCGGGGTCCTTCGAGAACTGCTGGCCCAGAGCCCTGAAGCTCATCTCTTCCCACTGGTTCTTCTCCCTTCGGGCTGCGTTAGGCACCAGCCTCTGTGCCCCACAGAGTCCCCATATGCCTGGACTGACCTCGTCATAAGGCTGCGCCGTCTTCCCTGGGCCTTGCTCCCCTTTGTGAACCTGAACCCTGGCGTGGGGACCCCCTCTTCTTATCTCCGTCGCTCCAGGGCGTGTCGAACTGCTCAGCTCTGAGGCCTTCGTTGAAAGTCCCCAGAAGTATGAGGTGGCTGGAGTGACATCCCTGGGGGATTGCACCAGAAGGGCGTGTGCTGGCCAGCAGACAGGCAAAGGCTAGAGGTCACCCTGTGGTTTGAAAGCTGGAGAATTATCCCAGGATCCAGTCTCACTTCCTCTGACCATCAGATTCTGACGTCATGAAGAAGACACTCAGAAACGAAACAGATCCCCAGCGCAGTGGGCTTGTTTGACGGCGGGGGGGGGGGGGGGGGGGGGGCAGATGGAGACCCCGAGAAGGGAGTGACTGACTCAGGGTCACAGCCCCGACGGATGGTGTAGGTGAGACTCGAAACCCTGGCTCCCCTGGCCGCCCCCAGTAGAGGAGGGTGAGGAGGGAGTGCGGTGGGGACAGAGGCTTGGAAACTGGCCTGGGTTCTCCCCCGTCACGGGCTTTGGCCACCTCTCTGCATCCCTGTGGGCCTCTCCCTGCTCACCTGCCTCCTGAGTCTGATACCAGGCTCGGTACCAAGGGATCCTTTGTGGGAATGGACCTAGCCCCGTGCCTGGCCCGTGGGGGACGCTGGAGACCTCCTGCCTCGCTTGGCCTCCGCGGGGCTTTCCCGGGCCCCCACCCCACCCTGTCCTGGGCACCCTTGTTCTAAAGGGCAGTGCGGTCTCTGGCTGCGCTTGGGCCCCGCGAACCTTCTGCTCCAAGAGGGGGGAAGCTGAAGACCCTTCCAGTTTCTTCCAGGAAGAGCGCACACCTGAAGGTGCAGATGGTGCCTCATGTGATGTCAGCCCCCGATCACACTTTGTCAGCGCCCCTCCCTCCTCACCACATCCTCCCGGGGTTTTCAGCGTCAGCGCGCAAGTGGAAGGTGCAGGCGCAAGTTAAATATAGAAAGGCACCTACTCAGGGTGAAATGCGTGGGCCGAGCCTCGGATGAGGGGGCGTAAGCGCAGGCTAAATTTAGCCGCCCCACTTCCTCTCCCGGCCCCTCACAAGGCCTTATGCAAACGCCGACGCCCGTCCGTTTCCCGCTGAGGAGGACTCAGGGGGCTGAGGACGTGACCTTGGAAATGGAGCCTGCCGGTTCCCCAGGGCCCTCGGCCCCTCGCCCCTCGCTGGTCCCACCTGTTATCACTTTTTGCCCTCGCAGCGGTTCCCAGAGCTGGGCATGGAGGGTGTCACCCATCTCACTTCACAGATGAGCAGGCAGAGGGACCTGCCCACCCTCATCTCGAGGCGGAGCCCAGACACAAGCTCAGGGTTTCGCACTGACTCCCCGGCAGTTCCTGAGAAGGCAGCTGCAGCGGCCGATCCGTGGTCTCCCCCCCACCGTCTTCGGCTGTTCCACGGCATCCAAGCAGTGTGCCCCTCGCTGCAGGTGGAAAACCTGCTGCCCGCGGAAGGGTGGGACCCGGGGCCCGCCAGAGCGCTGCTCCTCCCGGTCTGGTCCTCGGCCCAGCAGCCTCAGCCTCCCCTGGAACTCAGACCTGGGAACGCAGAAGCGCCAAGACCCCGCCCTGGACGGGCCAAGTCCCACTGTATCTTAACAGGGCTCCGGTGCGACTGGGGTACGTGCTTTAGCTTACAAAGCTCTGGCCTCGGGCTCCAAGTGGTGCTCACTGAGAGAGTCAATTCGTGGAGTTTTTAGATTCTGGAAATTTGTTCTTTCGTTCCCTCATTTATCGAGCTGCCACTTATTAGCTTCTGTGCCTGAGGCCTCGTTCGTGCTAGACTCCGAGACAGAAAGTAGCTGCTAACACGTGTAATTACTTGCTGGGTGTTTGGAGAGCTGTTTTCGATTTGTTTGGTTGTTTTTAACTGAGTTGTATTCCGCATGTAACGTTGTGTTCGTTTCCGCCGTGTGACACAACGACTCAGTATTCGTATACGTTGCGACGGGATGGCCGTGAGTCTCCTGAACCTCCATCCATCACCACACACGGTTACCAACTTTTTTTTTCTCATGATGGGCACGCTTACGGCTGACTCTCTTGGCACCTCTCACATGCACCGCGGAGTATATGCTTAAAACAGTCATTACAATTGTGAAAGTACGCTTTCCGTGCCGCACGTTGTATCTCTAAGGCTGCTCTATTTTATAACTGAGGGGTGGTACCTCTTGACAACTTTCACCCATTTTGTTTCTCCTCCTGTCCCTGCCTCTGCAGCCACCAAGCTGGTCTCTGTATCTGTGAGCGCCTTTGGGGTGGTTTTCTGTTTTTCGCCATTTCGAGTCCATGGTATTTGTCTGTCTTTGTCACTCTCTGTCATAATGCTCTCACGTTCCATCCGTGTTGTTGAAAATGGCAAAATAGCCTTCTTTTTATGACCAAATACTATTCCACCGTGTAGTCCATTGCGGCTCAGTGGGTTAAGGATCTGTGTTGTCACTGCTGTGGCTCAAGTGGCTGCAGTGGCACAGGCTCGATCCATGGCCGTGGAACTTCCACACTCCGCAGGGCACAGCCCCACAAACACGTTCCACTGTGTATAAAGAGCACATTTTTTTTAGCCATTCATTCGTTGGTATACCCTTAGGCTGCGTCCCTGTCTTGGCTCTTTTGAACAATGCTACAGTGAACACAGGGGTGCATCTGGTGTTTTCATTTCCTTTGGATACATACCTAGAAGTGGAATTATTGGATCGTGTGGCAGGACTGTTTTTAATATTTGGTTGGATGGAGGTGGCCTCCAAGTCGTGCCTCAACTTCCCCCAGGCCACCACCCTTGCCTGTGTCCTCTGGAGCTCCTTAGAGCACAGGCTGAACGCTGCTCGCGAGACCAGCTTCTTCATTCTGTAGAGGGGGGAACAGGACCAGAGATGAGATGCCTGGTCCAAGAACACGCAGGGAGTGAGGATGGGGCCGTGCGGGGCGACGGCGAGCTTTTGTCCCGCACGGGACATTTCCGCTCCAGGGAGCACATGCTGATTCCTATTGGGGCTTTTCTTTCCTTTCCTTTGCTTTTCTTTTTTCTTTTTAGGGCCACACCTGCACGTGCAGCATTTGGAGGTTCCCAGGTTAGGTGTCAAATTGGAGCTATAGCCGCCAGCCTACGCCACAGCCACAGCAATGCAGGATCCAAGCCGCGTCTGCGACCGACACCGCAGCTCACGGCAACACTGGGTCCTTAACCCACTGAGCGAGGCCAGGGATTGAACCCGCAACCTCATGGTTCCTTGTCTCGTTCTTCACCCACTGCCCACTGAGCGACAACAGGAACTCCCTGCGGGGGCATTTCTAAATTGCCTAGAGGTCACGTTGACTGCTCCACCACCGCCCCCCCAGAACTATTCTCATTCATTGTCTGCTTCACACACGGTATGATGCATACACATGGTATGACGTAA